>NC_047114.1:36781111-37138164 GCF_902500255.1 Thalassophryne amazonica | reverse complement strand
TACCAACCAGCAAGAATTCTGACTCACACAGACCTGTTAATTTTTCTTTAAGAAGCCCTCTTATTCTGCACTCTTTACCTGTATTAATTGCACCTGTTTGAACTTGTTACCTGTATAAAAGACACCTGTTCACACACTCAATCAATCACACTCCAACCTGTCCACCATAGCCAAGACCAAAGAGCTGTCTAAGGACACCAGGGACAAAACTGTAGACCTGCACAAGGCTGGGATGGACTACAGGACAACAGGCAAGTAGCTTGGTAGAAGACAACAACTGTTATGATTATTTATTAGAAAGTGGAAGAAACACAAGATGACTGTCGATCTCCCTCCGTCTGGGATTCCACGCAAGATCTCACTCTGTGGGGTAAGGATGATTCTGAGAAAGCTCAGAACTACATAGGAGGACCTGGTCAATGACCTGAAGAGAGCTGGGACCACAGTCACAAAGATTACATTAGGAACACACAATGCTGTCATGGTTTAAAATCCTGCAGGGCAGCAAGGTCCCCCTGCTCAAGTCAGCACATGTCCAGGTCCATTTGAAGTTCACCAGTGACCATCTGGATGATCCAGAGGAGGCATGGGAGAAGGTCATGTGGTCGGATGAGACCAGAACAGAGCTTTTTGGAATCAACTCCACTTACCATGTTTAGAGGATGAGAACAACCCCAAGAAAACCATCCCAACCGTGAAGCATGGGGGTGGAAACATCATACTCCGGGGGTGCTCTTCTGCAAAGGGAACAGGACGACTGCACTGTATTGAAGGGAGGATGGATGGGGTCATGTATTGTGAGATTTTGGCAAACAACCTCCTTCCCTCAGTAAGAGCATTGAAGATGGGTCATGTTTGGGTCTTCCATCATGACAATGACCCCAAACACAGCCAGGGCAACTAAGGAGGGGCTCCGTAAGAAGCATTTCAAGGTCCTGGAGTGGTCTGGCCAGTCTCCAGACTGGAACTCAATAGAAAATCTTTGGAGAGAGCTGAAACTCCAAACCTGAAAGATCTAGAGAAGATCTGTATGGAGGAGTGGACCAAAATCCCTGCTGCAGTGTGTGCAAACCTGGTGAAAAAGTACAGGAAACGTTTGACCTCTGTAACTGCAAACAAAGTCTACTGTACCAAATATTAACATTGATTTTCATCCATCCATCCATCCATCCATCCATTTTCTTCCGCTTTATCCGGAGTCAGGTCGCGGGGGCAGCAGCTCAAGCAAAGCTGCCCAGACCTCCCGATCCACACACACCTCCCCCAGCTCCTCCGGGGGAACCCCAAGGTGTTCCCAAGCCAACCGAGAGATGTAGTCGCTCCAGCGTGTCCTGGGTCTTCTCTGGGACCTCCTCCCAGTGGGACGTGCCCAGAACACCTCTCCAGCGAGGCGTCCAGGGGGCATCCGGAAAAGATGCCCGAGCCACCTCAACTGACTCCTTTCGACGTGGAGGAGCAGCCGCTGGACTCCGAGCTCCTCCCAAGTGACCGAGCTCCTCACCCTCTCTCTAAGGGAGCGCCCAGCCACCCTGCGGAGGAAACTCATCTCGGCCGCTTGTACTCGCGATCTCGTTCTTTCGGTCATGAGCCAAACCTCATGACCATAGGTGAGGATCGGAACGTAGATCGATCGGTAAATCGAGAGCTTTACCCCCCCTACTCAGCTCTCTCTACACCACGACGGTCCAATACAGCGACCGCATCACTGCAGATGCTGCACCGATCCGTCTATCGATCTCACGCTCCATCCATCCCTCACTCGTGAACAAGACCCCGAGATACTTAAACTCCTCCACTTGAGGCAAGGACACTCCACCGACCTGAAGAGGGCAAAGCACCTTTTTCCGGTCGAGAACCATGGCCTCGGATTTGGAGGTGCTGATTTTCATCCCGGACGCTTCACACTCGGCTGCAAACCGCCCCAGTGCATGCTGAAGGTCCTGATTTGACGAAGCCAACAGAACCACATCGTCCGCAAACAGCAGAGACGAGATTCTGTGGTTCCCAAACCAGACCCCCTCTACACCCTGGCTGCGCCTAGAAATTCTGTCCATAAAAATAATGAACAGAACTGTTGACAAAGGGCAGCCCTGGCGGAGGGCAACGTGCACTGGAAACAGGTTTGACTTACTACCGGCAATGCGAACCAAGCTCCTGCTGTGGTCGTACAGGGACCGGATAGCCCTTAACAAAGGACCCCGGACCCCGTACTCCCGGAGCACTCCCCACAGGGTGCCCTGAGGGACACGGTCAAACGCCTTCTCCAGATCCACAAAACACATGTGGACTGGTTGGGCAAACTCCCATGAACCCTCGAGCACCCGATGGAGAGTGTAGAGCTGGTCCAGTGTGCCGCGACCAGGACGAAAACCACACTGCTCCTCCTGAATCCGAGGTTCGACCATCGGCTGAATTCTCCTCTCCAGTACTCTGGAATAGACCTTACCGGGGAGGCTGAGGAGTGTGATCCCCTATAGTTGGAACACACCCTCCGGTCCCCCTTCTTAAACAGAGGGACCACTACCCCGGTCTGCCAATCCAGAGGCACTGTCCCCGATCGCCACGCGATGTTGCAGAGGCGTGTCAGCCAAGACAGCCCCACAACATCCAGAGACTTAAGGTACTCAGGACGGATTTCATCCACCCCAGGAGCCTTGCCACCGAGGAGCTTTCTAACCACCTCAGTGACTTCGGCCTGGGTAATGGATGAGTCCGCCTCTGAGTCCCCAGTCTCAGCTTCCTCTTCGGAAGACGTGACGATGGGATTGAGGAGATCCTCGAAGTACTCCTTCCACCGCCCAACAACATCCCCAGTCAGAGTCAACAGCACCCCACCCGCACCGTAAACAGTGCCAGTGGAGAGCTGCTTCAGCCTCCTGAGGCGTCGGACGATTTGCCAGAATCTCTTCGAGGCCGACCGATAGTCCTCCTCCATAGCCTCCCCGAACTCCTCCCAGACCCGAGTTTTTGCCTCTGTGACTGCACGGGCTGCGGCACGCTTGGCCTGCCGGTACCTGTTAGCTGCCTCTGGGGTCCCACCTACCAACAAAGATAAGTAGGACTCCTTCTTCAGCTTGACGACATCCCTTACTTCCGGTGTCCACCACCGGGTTCGGGGATTGCCGCCGCGACAGGCACCAGAGACCTTGCGACCGCAGCTATGAGCAGCCGCATCGACAATGGAGGTGGAGAACATGGTCCACTTGGACTCCATGTCTCCAACCTCCCCCGGGATCTGGGAGAAGCTCTCCCGGAGGTGGGAGTTGAAGACCTCGCTGACAGAGGGTTCCGCCAGTCGTTCCCAGCAGACCCTCACGATACGTTTGGGCCTGCCAGGTCTGACCGGCTTCCTACCCTCCCAGCGGATCCAACTCACCACCAGGCGGTGATCAGTCGACAGCTCTGCCCCTCTCTTCACTCAAGTGTCCGAGACACGTGGCTGCTCGAACATGGTGTTTGTGATGGACAAACTGTGACTAGCACAGAAGTCCAACAACTGAACACCACTCGGGTTCAGATCGGGGAGGCCGTGCTTCCCGATCACCCCCCTCCAGGTCTCACTGTTGCTGCCCACGTGGGCGTTGAAATCCCTCAGGAGAACAATGGAGTCCCCAGTCGGAGCGCTATCTAGTACCCCTCCCAGGGACTCCAGGAAGGTCGGGTACTCTGCACTGCTGCTTGGCCTGTAGGCCGAGACAACGGTGAGAGACCTGTCCCAACCCGAAGGCGTAGGGACGTGACCCTCTCGTTCACCGGAGTGAACTCCAACACTTGATGACTGAGCTGGGGAGCAATAAGCAATGCGACCCCAGCTCTCCGCCTCTCCCCGTGGGCGACGCCAGAAAAATGAAGCGTCCAGCTCCTCTCCAGGAGTTGGGTACCAGAGCCCAAGCTGTGCGTGGAGGTGAGCCCGGCTATTGAGATTGAGACTGATTTTCAGAGGTGTTCAAATACATATTTGCAGCAGTAGCATACAAATAAAAAAAATCATACAATGTGATTTCCAGATTTTTTTTTTTTTTTTAGATTATGTCTCTCACAGTGGACATGCACCCAAGATAAAAATTTCAGACCCCTCCATGATTTCTAAGTGGGAGAACTTGCAAAATTGCAGGGTGTTCAAATATTTATTTTCATCACTGTATCTAGAGGGGATTTCTTTTCAGTAAAGGTTTCAGAGAGCTCATGTCATACCTGTGCTCTGCCTCCAGGGAGCTGGACAGGTGCTCAGTGTCCGAGTCACTGAGGGAGTAGGACAGACCATTCTCATGGCAGACTTCTTCGCTGTAGGCTTTAGGCTCTGGGGTGCTGCTTTCTCCCTGATATAAAAAAAAAAAAATCAAAACTATTTACAAACAAAGAAACACATGGCACACCTGTGGAACAACTGATATTCTGAAAGCGACTATAATTTGTACAAGTAACTGACAGAATTACACAGCACTTCTTGAAACGTTTGTGTTGTATTCTGTATGGTGTCTTATGCCAGTGATTCAAAGTGTTGTCTACCTCTCCTGATGTTCCTGGGCTGCTGCTCGTCATCAGCTCTCCGGTTCCCTCATCTTTCAGGGCTCGCAGGAACTCACTTTTACGGTCTGGACCACGACGCATCAGTTTCAGCCTCGATGGGGCGATGTCTATGGGTGGAGTTGTGCTGGAAGGGTGCTGCAACAACACAGGAGAAAAAGCCAAAAGCACCTTAGATGTGTTCCTTTTTCTGCACCGACTCAGTTCAACATATCAGTCGACTGGTCATGAACCTTTCCCTGTTCCCCTCGAGTGCAGTGCCCGCATGAATGCCTCTTTCCTCAGTTACCATGGCTGTTCACAGCTCTCTGTTAGTTGGACACCTACTTCCCTCTCCTGTGTCTTTTGAAGAAACATGAAACATTTTTCTTACCATCTGATTCTTCAGTAACTTTGGCATTGCCTTGCCCTTGTCTGTTGATTGTTGTGTGTGATGTCCATATTACCAACATCAAAAGACTTCTTACAAACTTGCATTATGTCCAGTGCCTAGCCACCTCCTGGGGCCTCATTTACCAACCATATGAAAAGCCCAAATTTGTCTATGCAAAGTGAAGAATTTACTGATTTTTACTTGTACTCAGAAATGGGTGCAAATATACACTGCTTTGGCCATGTGTACACACAGGATCTAGTGGCAGAACAGGGAAATTGCAGCTAGAAAGCACTGCTGCCATCACAACATGCAACCTCATCCACATGTTCTTTATTGCCTCAAATTAATAAGTACACAATTAGTAATCATGTCAAATTAAAAAGACATGTAGCCTCATTGGTCTCAAAACCTAAAAAAGACCCTCATGTGAAATAAACAGCAGCATTTGAACATCACCAAGCACCTCCATCTCTTAGTACAAGGCTTGGGGCAAACCGTTTCCCTCTTGGAATATTATATTAAAAAAAGGACCCACATTATTTTCACAGCTCAAATTTTATTCAGAGATTTGGGCTGAGTCTCAATTCTACCCCTTGGCCCTTCCCCTTACCCCTTCCCCTCCGTTTTGCGCGGGCACGAGAGAGAGGGGTATCTCAATTCTCTTACTAGCGAGGCGGAGGGCTACAAACCCCTCTGTTTGGAGTGAATCTGGATGCACACTCCGTTTGGAGGGGTAGGAGGAGCTTACTGCTCTCTCCAAAAAAACAAACATGGCGCCGAAAGAGCCGCATAAATGAAGCGGCTTTCATTACAAATTACGCTGTTTAGAAAGTTATAACTTGCCAAAAAACTTTACAGACAGTTGTCTATGACAGTAACATGTATGCTGCTGGATGCATGTTGCATATATTGTCATTCCGAAGAATATCGTAACGTCGCTCGTGCGCTGAGGCGTTATAATGCACATAAACACGAACGCTACGTTAAGACACTTTTATATCTCACAACAGAGAAAATCATGATAAAGGATAAACACGTTAATTTGTATGTTCATAAATCTTTGCATAATATCAACCCCTGCTGTTGGATTTCAAGGTCTGTAACGTGTGTGTATTTAGTAAACAAACAGGAGCCCTGAACACACTCGACTCCTAATAAGCTTTCAGGCAGAAAATGAGTAGAAGTTTCATCAATGGAAATAAGTTGGAAAATATATACAGATGCACATGTATATGTGTAACACATAACCTGACGTCCTAATAAACTGCTATTATTTGTCAAGGAAATTTCTAAAGGAAATAGGGCTGGATGCAAAAAATGGGAGAATTTGAAAAAGAAATAAGGTTAACAGAACTAGATGCAGCCCATAACATACATACAGGTGCTGGTCATATAATTAGAATATCATGAAAAAGATGATTTATTTCAGTAATTTCATTCAAAAAGTGAAACTTGAATAATGTATACATTCATTGCACACAGACTGATATATTTCGTGTTTATTTATTTAAAATAAAACAGTTTTCCTGTTTTATCATTAGTATTTTCTGATTGTGTGTCTTATTATTTGTATTATTTTACTTCTTTTACTTATGTTTTAAATTTTTTTATTGTGTTTTAATCTTATTTCATTTTATTCTGCTTTTAAATGATGTTTGTGAAGCGCCTTGAGGCGATTAGTCATGATTTGGCGCTATATAAATTAATAAATTATTTTAATTACTAATTCATTAAATACTAATCAATTAATTAATGACTACTCAAAGAATATTATTATTGATTAATTACTAGTATCATTAACATTAATTACTAATCAATTAATTATTAATATATTAATAATTATAAATTACAAATTAAATTAATTAACATGACATGATTGCTATGCATCAAAGAAATCTGCGACTTCTATTTCTTTGCATTTACGCAGAATGGCGAGAAAATAAAAAGAGCAAACAGGCTACTGCAACAAGTTGCATTTCGGTTGCCATGTTGATGTAACCCACAGGAAAAATATTCATTATAAATTAATTTTTTTTTGTGTGTGTGACCTAAAATGTGTGTCATGTAACGTCATCACGCACGTACTGCGTACAGCCAATCATGCGCTTCGGTTGAGTATGTAAGCCCTCCGCTTCCTCCCACTGCAGATGCGGGGAGAGGAAGTTAGCGTATGGCTCTGACAGGTACGCTTCGGTAATTTTTAATCTTATTTAAATCATTTTTGTACATTTTTATTAAGTTACATGCCTCTTTCAGGCCTCGGACTATATCTGCCTCTAGAACATCAGGTTTCGCTGTGTGAAGGATCTCAGAGGAACTGGTGAGTCTGTTTGTTGGTGCTATGGTTAGCATGTTGCCTAGCTGGGCGTTAGCTGCGCCCATTCAAAGCGGTGTGTTTTAATGCTAACTGTAAGCCAAAGTTTATAGGTTGTGTTTACAAGCCGCATCAGCTAAATCTCTGAATGTTTACATATTGCTACTTTACTATGCGTTTCCCTTTTATTAATGGAGACGTTGTGAATGTGTACACTGAACTGGAATGACATTTGTGAAGAAGCTAGCTAGTAGTATTTGTTTTAGTGATCTGTGGTCCTTTTGTTTACATGTAGGCCAGGACCTTTGGGTACCCCATGATGGCGAGCTGAGCCCAAACCTGCAATAGCAACAACTTAAAGAACTTTTCCAATCCATCATGCGGTAGGAGGCTAGATGGCCTAACCTCTCCCCCTCTCATTTGTGCGGGTTTTTATTGCACAACCTTGCAGCCTGCGTTGAATTGTGCCGCGCATATGAATTATTACTTCTGCACAAATTCTGTGCTCCGGACTCTTGCGATTTTGCACAAATTAAAACTGGTGCTTATGGACTTTTAGAAAGAAATGCACTTTACTGTCGGAATGGCGGATTTATTGGTAAATGCTGTGAACTTTATTTTGTATTGCTGTTGATTAATATTGTGGTGGAAGATATTTTGTGATCTACGAATGAACTATAACACCAGTGCACTTGGTAATGAAAGAGCTGTGTGAAACTTGGGTAACATGTCTGAACTATTCAATGTCTGTTAGTATAATATCTGCAGAATTGTAAATATATTCTTGCACTTTCAATAATAAGGCAACAGCCACTAAAAAGAAGGCATTTGTCACTCTCTTTATTTCATTGCATCGCACCTCCCAGAGTCGAGTCTACAACTTCTGATATTGGCCTACCAGCTCTATTAAATCTTTTCATTTCTTTTTTCCCCGTAGCATTATATAATCATATCTGCTAGATAAGAGAAAACGTGGCGAGCCAGCCAGGAGGTTGATTGCAGTGAAGTAAATTGTGGTTACATTCAGGCTCACCAATTTTTAAACATGGACTTGTTGGAGTCTCTAGGTATAAAAATACCAAATGCAGTGTTGGTCAGCGGCGTTCCAAAATATGATGCTGATGAAGTTGAAGATTTTCTCCTTCAGTTTGGTGCCATTGAGCATTCTTTACCGATAAACTCACCAGATTCTGAATTTCATAATATGATGATTGTTGAGTTTAAAACTGGTTCAGCTTTTGAATCACTGGGTCCTATTCTGCCGTATACATTTAAGCCCAAAGATAATGAATATTGCATTAAAAATTTGTCTAAAATTTATGCTGCTAATATTGGGTGCTCAAAGACTAAGACTTATTTAGCTGACTTAAAGCAAGTAGCAAAATTGTCTGGTCAAGATTTTTCAGAAGTTTTACAAGTACTGATGACCCAAATCAATGAAGCTGTGGCTGAGCTCCACACTGGAAAAGCTGAAGACGCCAAAGATAAAGATCTCACTTCATTGGAAAACAAAATGGCTGCTTCCTGCACTCCAGAACAGCATGAAATGGCTGCTGCTTCTTCTGCACCTTTACCTCCAACATATTTGGGTACGAGTGCAACAGAAAGACATGCAATAAATCTGACCTCTGCTGATTTGAATCTGCCACAAATTCAAAAATATGTTGTGGGGCATGTAATGAAAAGTGATGATATTAACATCCGTGCATCTCACAGACTGCGTATATTTTCTGGAAGAGTTCCTAGACCGCCACATGAGGTGGATTATGACACGTGGCGCTCCGGTGTGGATCTGAGTTTAAAGGATCCAGCCGTTTCTGAACTTCAAAGAGCCAGGCTCATCCTTGACAGCCTTTTGCCACCAGCAGCTGATATTGTAAAGCACCTCAGCCAGGACCTGCCTGCAGAGATGTACATACAACATCCTGATTCAGTCTATGGGACTGTACAGGATGGAGAGGAGCTTTTTGAGAAGTTCATGGACATGCGGCAAGATTTAGGTGAAAAACCATCTGCTTATTTACAATGACTGCAAGTAGCCCTGAATCTGGCTGTCAAGCAAGGAGGTGTGAAGCCTTGTGAGGTGAATAAGAATTTGCTTAGTCAATTTTGCAGGGGATGCTGGGATAACGGTCTCATCTCTGAGCTCCAGCTTAAGCAGAAAAAAACAAACCCGCCTTCATTTGCTGAACTGCTGCTCCTGTTAAGAACTGAGGAAGACTGTGAAGCAAATAAAGCTCTCAGGATGAAGCAACACCTGGGAACATCTAAGCAGAGTTACTGCTCAGGCCCAGTTCGCAACTGAAGAGGAGAAAGGAGTTGCTGCGACCCTGCTGTCCCTCACAAAGCAAATGGCTGACATACAGAAACCAACTGCTGCTCTAACCGCTTCCCAGCCTCACCATTCCTGTGCTCCAGTTGAAAAGCCACAATATAAACAAAGAACTGCTCCAAATAAAAATGCTTCACCCTCCAGCCCAAAGCCTGGGTTCTGTTTTGTGGAGAAGATGGACATATTAGTCCTCAGTGTGACAACAGTCCCAATCCAGCACTTGTAAATGAAAAACAAAAACAGTTCAGTGAAAAGAAACAGAAGTGGCAGAAACGCAATCCAAACTCCACTGAACATTTAAACTGAATTCAGTTCCTGTAGTGGGACATACAGGAGCTGTGCTGGACCCATATTGTCCCGCAAAGATCATTCACTGTGCAGACCAACAAACCCATCCTGGACCAACCATAAAGTTGCCTCGTGGGTTAGTAGGGTCAAGGTGCACAGCAGAAGTGGAGATTGCAGGCCATACTCACCGATGCCTTCTTGACACAGGTTCACAAGTCACTACGGTACCCGTGTCATTCTACAATGAACATCTTTTTGAGCAACCGATCCAGCCCCTTCAGGATCTTCTACAAATTGAAGGCGCTGCAGGTCAAACAGTTCCATATCTTGGCTTTGTTGAAATTCCTGTTAAATTTCCCAAAGACTTTGTTGGTGATGAATTTGAAATAGCCACACTAGCATTAGTGGTTCCAGACACACATCCTAATTGTCCCAACAGCATTCTCGTTGGCATGAATACTTTGGAGCCACTGTATGAGCAGTATCTTAATAAACATTTAGCATTCCAGCCCAGTGCTCATGGTTATGGAGCTGTGTTGAAGATACTCCAGCTGTTGCACCAGAAGGACAATGGCGACGTGGGAGTTGTGAGGCTCCAAAGCAAAGCCCCGGTATGTGTTCCGGCTGGCCGCACTGTTGCCATCGAAGGCTCTGCAAAGGTCCCTCCCTCATTGTCCAGCTTAAGTGTCCTCCTACAACATCCTGCCTCCGCCTTGCCTGGCGGTTTGTTCGTCAGCAGTTGTCTCATTACTCTCCCAGCTCTATCGCTGCACAAGGTTCCAGTGGTTATTTCCAACAAGTCTGAGCAAGACACCTACATTCCACCGCACAGTGTCATCGCAGATCTTACAACTCACTATTGTATTTTATCTGAACAGCACGTGACCCATTCATCGGTTATGAAAACACCATCTAGTTTGAATTTTAATTTTGGTGAATCCCCATTGCCGTTTGAATGGAAGAAGAGGGTCACAGAAAAGTTGAATGATATTTCGGAGGTCTTTTCCCATCATGACCTGGACTTTGGCTGCACAACGGCTGTTAAACACCGTATCCCACTTCATGACAATACACCATTCAAACAACGCACCCGGCCAATCCATCCACAAGACATTGAAGCTGTCCGACGTCATTTGCGTGAGCTTCTGGAAACTGGAGTAATAAGGGAATCATCATCTCCCTTTGCTTCTCCTGTTGTGGTGGTGAGAAAGAAAAATGATGACGTCTGACTGTGCATCAATTATCGCAAGTTAAATCTTCAGACAATTAAAGATGCCTACCCGTTACCTAACTTGGAAGAATCATTTTCAGCTCTAACTGGTTCAAAGTGGTTTTCGGTACTTGACCTGAAGTCTGGCTATTACCAGATCCAGATGGAAGAGGAAGATAAGCCAAAGACCGCTTTTGTCACTCCCCTTGGCTTCTGGGAGTTTAACCAGATGCCCCAGGGTGTTACCAATGCACCAAGTACATTTCAGCGTTTGATGGAACGGTGTATGGGGATCTCCATCTGAAGGAAGTACTGGTGTTCCTCGATGACTTAATTTTCTCTAGGACATTGGAGGAGCATGAGCAAAGGCTGTTGAGAGTCCTCAACCGCTTGAGAAAGTATGGGCTGAAGTTGTCCCCAGCGAAATGCTGTTTCTTTCAAACATCTGTTCGTTATTTGGGCCATATTGTTTCGGAAAAAGGAGTGCAAACAGATCCAGAGAAAATAAATACCATCAAAACCTGGCCAATTCCACAAACATTGAAGCAACTCCGATCATTCTTGGGATTTGCAGAATATTATCGTCGTTTTATCAAGGACTATTCCATTATAGCTAAACCATTGAATGATTTGACTCGTGGTTATCCATCTGTTCGCAAGTCAAAAAATCGGAAGCTTCACAAGCCATCTACTTACAGTTTGAATCAGCCGTTTGGTGAGAGATGGACTCAAACTTGTCAAAATGCATTTGAAACGTTAATTGGAAAGCTTATCACTGCCCCAATTCTTGGTTTTGCAGACCCCTCTCGCCCATATATTCTCCATACGGATGCTAGTGTGACGGGACTTGGTGCTGCCTTGTATCAGGAGCAAGAAGGAAATTTGAGGGTTACAGCCTACGCTAGCCGTGGACTATCGCTGAGTGAGAGCCATTACCCAGCCCACAAGCTGGAATTTCTCACCCTTAAATGGAGTGTCACCGAGAAATTCCAGGATTATTTGTACGGAGCTGAGTTTACGGTAGTGACTGACAGCAATCCGCTGACATACATTCTCACAACAGCTAAACTGGATGCGACTGGACACCTTATCCACATACTCCTTCAAGCTGCTTTATCGGGCTGGTAAACAAAACTATGACGCCGATGCTCTCTCTCAACGCCCTCACCCGTGTTTCAATGATCAATATTTACAAGAGCATGAATTCATCCACCAATTTGTTTCCCGCCACACGGCGGATTCCACTGCTGTCTCACAAGAGATCGTAAGTGCCATCTGCCAGAGTCACCTTGTTCGGGCTATCCGTCCAGATGACCAAGATCAACCAGGTCTCACTCTTTTTGAATCCCAGTCGACAACAACTGACATTATTTGACTATTTCTGTTCTGAAGACCTTCACCAGCTCCCATTTATTCCAGCACTTGACATCAAGGAGAAACAACTTGCCGACCCTTGCATTCGAGAGCTTATCCATCAGCTAGAAACAGGGGAGAAGATCCCACCAACTGCAAGGGCTGAGCTCCCAGAACTCCCAGTCTTGTTGCGAGAATGGTCCAGGTTGGAGTTGGTGAATGGAGTTTTGTACCGGCGGAGACGACCACTGATCTTGAAAAGTCTCCACAATGACATGGGCCATATGGGAATTGAACGTACACTTGATCTTTTATGTACAAGATTCTTTTGGCACAAAATGGCAATGGATGTGGAGAGGAAGATTAAGACTTGTGGCCGTTGTGTTCGCCGAAAGGCTTTGCTGGAGAGAGCTGCACCACTTGTTACTATTAAAACATCACGCCCACTTCAGCTCCTGTGTATGGATTTCCTCAGACTTGAACCTGATTCCAGCAACACTCGAGATATCTTAGTCCTTACTGACCACTTAACAAAATTTGTCGTTGCCATTCCCACACCCAATCAAAAAGCAAGAACTGCTGCAAAATGTCTGTGGGAAAATTACATCGTCTATGGCATCCCGGAGCGGATCCATACCGACCAAGGACAAGATTTTGAGTCAAAATTAATCAAAGAACTTTGTGAAGTTGCAGGAATTCAGAAAAGTAGGACGACGTCATATCATCCTCAAGGGAATCCAGTGGAGCGTTTCAATCGCACACTGCTGGCAATGTTGGGAACACTGGAAAAGAAACAGAAGAGCAAATGGAAAGATCATGTAAAACCGCTGGTCCACGCATATAACTGTATTAGGAACGAGGTTACGGGATACACCCCGTATGAACTAATGTTTGGTAGAACACCTCGGTTGCCTGTGGACATAGCTTTTAACCTTCCTGTGCATGAAGCCAGACAGAAAAGTCATTCTCAGTATGTCAAGTCTCTGAAATTAAGATTGGAAGAAAGCTTCAAAATTGCTGCTAGCAATGCTGCGAAATCTGCTGACCGGAATAAAGCTCGTTTTGACAAATGTGTGATACCATCTGCACTGGAAACAGGAGACCGTGTGTTGGTGCGAAACGTCCGCCTTCGTGGGAAACATAAGTTGTCCGATAAATGGGAAGAAGTGGTTTATATCGTGGTCCATCGAGCTGGAGATCTGCCAGTTTATAAAGTGGTGATGGACCTATGCGGACTTTGCACCGTGACCTCCTCCTTCCATGTGACTTTTTTTTTTTTAAACAGACAGTAGTGAGAACCCGTCATCTTCTGAATATTCAACTGTCCGTCGACGGGGAACTCATCGGCAAAGAAGTAATCAAGAGCCTTCTACAGACCCTCCTGCTGAGGATGAGGATTCAGAGAATTTTGTCACATTCAACTTTGGTTCACCCACCTTGCATTTTGAAGTAGAAAAACTTCATAATTCTGATCCATCCATTGAAGGTGCGAACCAAAGCATGCCAAGTCTCAAATTGAAACTGAAGAACAGAGAACAAAAATCCATCATGTCTGACGCTCTACCTTCAGTCATAGAGTCCAGCAGTGAGCAGTCTGAAGCTGAGAACTTATCTGAACTTGAATATCCACCGAAATACTTACTGAAGATCTTGTCAGTCCCACTGAAATTCCTCCTGAAGAATCCAGTCCGGTTGAGGCACTTGAAACTGACACTGACATAGTTGACGTTCTACTCAGACGTTCACAACGACAAAGTGCACCTCTGCAACGACTCCAATATTTCACTCGTGGTAACCCGTTGATTTCCGTCATCCAATCCATGTTACATAGTCTGTCCGATGCATTAGGTGTTACAACTACCAAGGACACTAATTGTATTTCGTCCGTTCATGTTGTCTAATTTTTACATGCAACAGGACGTGCATGATTTTAGGTGGGGAGGATGTAACCCACAGGAAAAATATTCATTATAAATATAAATGAATTTCATTTTTTTGTGTGTGTGACCTAAAATGTGTCTGTCATGTAACGTCATCACGCACGTACTGCGTACAGCCAATCATGCGCTTCGGTTGAGTACGTAAGCCCTCCGCTTTCTCCCACTGCAGATGCGGGGAGAGGAAGTTAGCGTATGGCTCTGACAGGTACGCTTCGGTAATTTTTAATCTTATTTAAATCATTTTTGTACATTTTTATTAAGTTACATGCCTCGGAATATATCTGCCTCTAGAACATCGGGTTTCGCTGTGTGAGAGATCTCTGAGAGGAATTGGTGAGTCTGTTTGTTGGTGCTATGGTTAGCATGTTACCTAGCTGGGCGTTAGCTGCGCCCATTCAAAGCGGTGTGTTTTAATGCTAACTGTAAGCCAAAGTTTATAGGCTGTGTTTACAATCCGCATCAGCTAAATCTCTGAATGTTTACATATTGCTACCCTACTATGCGTTTCCCTTTTATTAATGGAGACGTTGTGAATGTGTACACTGAACTGGAATGACATTTGTGAAGAAGCTAGCTAGTAGTATTTGTTTTAGTGATCTGTGGTCCTGTTGTTTACATGTAGGCCAGGTCCTTTGGGTACCCCACGATGGCGAGCTGAGCCCAAACCTGCAATAGCAACAACTTAAAGAACTTTTCCAATCCATCATGCGGTAGGAGGCTAGATGACCTAACCTCTCCCCCTCTCATTTGTGCGGGTTTTTATTGCACAACCTTGAAGACTGCGTTGAATTGTGCCGCGCATATGAATTATTACTTCTGCACAAATTCTGTGCTCCGGACTCTTGCGATTTTGCACAAATTAAAACTGGTGCTTATGGACTTTTAGAAAGAAATGCACTTTACTGTCGGAATGGCGGATTTATTGGTAAATGCTGTGAACTTTATTTTGTATTGCTGTTGATTGATATTGTGGTGGAAGATATTTTGTGATCTACGAATGAACTATAACACCAGTGCACTTGGTAATGAAAGAGCTGTGTGAAACTTGGGTAACATGTCTGAACTATTCAATGTTTGTTAGTATAATATCTGCAAAATTGTAAATATATTCTTGCACTTTCAATAATAAGGCAACAGCCACTAAAAAGAAGGTATTTGTCACTCTCTTTATTTCATTGCATCGCACCTCCCAGAGTCGAGTCTACAACTTCTGATATTGGCCTACCAGTTCCATTAAATTTTTCATTTCTTTTTTCCCCGTAGCATTATATAATCATATCTGCTACATTAACAAAAAGTGAAGACGGCAGTTTGACACCGGCAGTTTTTTTTTCCTCCTAAGGTGGAGGGGTGTCTCAATTCATAGGGCTAGAGGCATATCCCTTCACCTTACCCCTTGTTTTAAAGGGGTAGGCGTAGGGGTAGGGCCAAGGGGAAGGGGAACAAAATTGAGATTGGGGGTTGATCTCCACCATAAAGCACTTTACACATGTGGCTCTACAACCCCTGGCAAAAATTATGGAATCACCGGCCTCGGAGGATGTTCATTCAGTTGTTTAATTTTGTAGAAAAAAAGCAGATCACAGACATGACACAAAACTAACGTCATTTCAAAAGGCAACTTTCTGGCTTTAAGAAACACTATAAGAAATCAGGAAAAAAAAAAAATTGTGGCAGTCAGTAACGGTTACTTTTTTAGACCAAGCAGAGGGAAAAAAAATATGGACTCACTCAATTCTGAGGAAAACAATTATGGAATCACCCTGTAAATTTTCATCTCCAAAACTAACACCTGCATCAAATCAGATCTGCTTGTTAGTCTGCATCTAAAAAGGAGTGATCACACCTTGGAGAGCTGTTGCACCAAGTGGACTGACATGAATCATGGCTCCAACACGAGAAATGTCAATTGAAACAAAGGAGAGGATTATCAAACTCTTAAAAGAGGGCAAATCATCACGCAATGTTGCAAAAGATTTGGTTGTTCACAGTCAGCTGTGTCTAAACTCTGGACCAAATACAAACAACATGGGAGGGTTGTTAAAGGCAAACATACTGGTAGACCAAGGAAGACATCAAAGCATCAAGACATAAAACTTAAAGCAATGTGTCTCAAAAATTGAAAATGCACAACAAAACAAATGAGGAAAGAATGGGAGGAAACTGGAGTCAACGTCTGTGACCGAACTAAGAAACCGCCTAAAGGAAATGGATTTACATACAGAAAAGCTAAACGAAAGCCATCATTAACACCTAAACAGAAAAAAACAAGGTTACAATGGGCTAAGGAAAAGCAATCGTGGACTGTGGATGAAAGTCATATTTAGTGATGAATCTCGAATCTGCATTGGGCAAGGTGATGATGCTGGAACTTTTGTTTGGTGCCGATCCAATGAGATTTATAAAGATGACTGCTTGAAGAGAACATGTAAATTTCCACAGTCGATGATATGGGGCTGCATGTCAGGTAAAGGCACTGGGGAGATGGCTGTCATTAGATCATCAATAAATGCACAAGTTTATGTTGATATTTTGGACGCTTTTCTTATCCCATCAATTGAAAGGATGTTTGGGGATGATTAAATCATTTTTCAAGATGATAATGCATCTTGCCATAGAGCAAAAACTGTGAAAACATTCCTTGCAAAAAGACACATAGGGTCAATGTCATGGCCTGCAAATAGTCCGGATCTTAATCCAATTGAAAATCTTTGGTGGAAGTTGAAGAAAACGGTCCATGACAAGGCTCCAACCTGCAAAGCTGATCTGGCAACAGCAATCAGAGAAAGTTGGAGCCAGATTGATGAAGAGTACTGTTTGTCACTCATTACGTCCATGCCCCAGAGACTGCAAGCTGTTATAAAAGCCAGAGGTGGTGCAACAAAATACTAGTGATGTGTTGGAGCGTTCTTTTGTTTTTCATGATTCCATATTTTTTTTCCCTCTGCTTGGTCTAAAAAAGTAACCGTTACTGACTGTCACAATCTTTTTTTCTTGATTTCTTATAGTGTTTCTTAAAGCCAGAAAGTTGCCATTTGAAATGACTTTAGTTTTGTGTCATGTCTGTGATCTGCTTTTTTCTACAAAATTAAACAACTGAATGAACATCCTCCGAGGCCGGTGATTCCATAATTTTTTGTCAGGGGTTGTAAACAACAAAGTAAACCGTAAAAAAACAACAGCGACGTCCACAAAAATATGACTTTATAAATTCTTAAAGCCCAAAACAAATGTACCCTCCTTCTTTGGAAATTATTGGCAGCTTGCAAACCAACAAATTTTTCCCCCCATGAATGACAACAGATTAGAAATTACATTGCATCATGTGTATAACATCTTATCACTCTTAAATAAGCATACTGATTAAAAAAAAAGGATTCCAATTATATTATTCTTTACTAATCTTACTTTACAAAACCACAGTTGGGTGCTCTCATGTCAGCTGGCAGAATTAAGTATTGGCCTTCATTACCCTCCACTGCACCTTCTCATGACCTCCAGTGGCCATGAGTTCATTATTACGCATTTGGCCATAAAAACTAAAGCAATTTTACTTCTTGTACAGTTCTGCTTGTTCATAAGAAAGCTGTAATGGAATGTAATAAATTTCATTCCAGTTTCCCCATAGTACTCACCTCTTTTGGGGCGTTGTGCTGTGGTGCACTGACTGGGGTGCTGGGTTTGACCGCAGAGACGGGGCTGGTGAAGACCGAGTCTCGGCCTGGCACATGAAGGCCAGGCTTTGTGATCTCTCTACCACCAGATTTCCAAGGGGTGCTCTGGGGGGGGAACAAAACAAAAAAAGACAGATAATTGGTCTCTGCTCCTAAAATTGTCTGAAAATTGTTCTCCTGCTGAACAAGATTATATTTCACTCACTAACCATTGGTGCGCTTTTCTAATGCAGCATCAAATTATAGAAAGTCTTTAACCTACACATTATTTAAATAATTCAGAATAAACACATTTTAAAGGGACAGGTTTTCTACAGCTTTCACATCATTCAATACCAATTAAAATCTCAGGCCTGTAGGCAGGATCTGAAATGAGGGGTTTCTTTTTTTGGTGAAAGTGGACCTTTGTCAGAAGGGGGCTTGGAGGCTGCCCAAGGCCCCCAGAAAAGTTTGGGTTTTTAATGTCGAAGAGATGCATTCTGGAGGTTTTTTGATGACCATTTTCTCAGCCCACCCCCCCTAATTTAGTTATACTGCTTAATGTGTGTTGTATTTGTATATTCTCCTTTTCTTTGCCTTTAATCAACTGCCATCACTAGGGCTGTCACAATTATTACAATATTCGCCAATCGCGATTATTTTTCATATTCGCGATTACCGTGAATTATTTATTTTATCCACAAAGCATAAAACCACTCAGAATCTGACGTCATTGTGCTGCAGCCTCACTCACTCTGTTTCGCTCTCGTCTTAAAGCAGGACAATAACATGGAGGCTGAGGAGCGATCCATCCTACTGTTTGGATAAGACGGCTGATTAAAACAGTGGCCGTCTTCTTTAAAGCCGTCTAAAATGCGGAGTTTACCGAAGGAGCTGTCGGTCGGTCGGTGTGTGCGCAGAGTCAACAGGCTGCAGACTTCGAGGGAGGGGGTGGGCGAGGGACATTCCCGAATGGAGGCACGACACGTTAGTCTGCTGAGAACCAGTGCACACAGCGAGCGCGGCGCAGAGAGAGGATTTTAACCCGAGTGAACATGTAAAAAACAACAACAACAAAAAAAAAAACAACAACAAAACCAAAACGTGGAGCTGCCTTTACTTCTCTCTGAACTTTCTCTCGTGGTGTGACTCTGCCGTTACCATCCTGTTCACACCATGTGCGCGTCGTATACTGAATTTATGAGATCATGAGATGAAATAAACGGTCAAATATCTTTAAAAACATTTAAAAAATGAGAATATATGAATGAACTGAGGGGGAAAAAAAGGCACAGATCACAAAAAGCAGGTGAGAACTCTGAACTTTAACAGCTATTTTCCAAAGGTATTTATTTGTTCAATCTTGAGCTTAAAGTAGTGTTTAAGCACAAAACGTGACTGATGAGCAGAAACAATTTCAGAATTGCAACAGAAACAACCACGAATCAGAAAAAGTTGGGACTGTATGTAAAATGAAGATAAAAAATAAAAATGTTCCACTATTCCCAGTTTCTCCACTCACATAAGCCAAACATTCTTCCAGAGTTGTGTAGCCTTGTACTATGACAGTAGAATATAAAGAAGGGAAAAAAGGAAAAAAATAAACATATTCGTCAAACACAATTATTTGTCTGACAATTGTCTCCAGAAATTCCTAATCGTGACAGCCCTAGCCATCACAACCTACATGTTTGTTTGATAAGATTACTAACCACAAGAACCGTAATCGTCTTCATATTTTTGGCTTCCCTCATCCTAACTGACCTGATTTTCAAGCTGGAACCTCAAACAGACATGGCAATGCCTGAGTTTAGACATTACATTAAAAAAATATTGCTTCACATCCCACTTTAGTTATGTAGAGAAGTTAAATTAAGTAAACTGATTTTTATATGGCTCATCAATTAAACTTTGTCTAGAACTATAGTAATCTTTAGGCCAGCGTAATACTGAGTTAAACATTTTAGTTGTTAAAACTACTACTAGTAGTTATAGTAGTATGAACTAGAGCACCACACTTATAGAGCACAAACCTCCAACACAAGTTTCCAATTCCACAAATTTTTATCTTGGAAAAAATGTTCAAGGTCAAAATCCTGTTAGAAGTGACTTTTCATAAACTAAAATATAGATCAAAAGCGCTTTTCAATGTTAAACAGAATATTCACAATACAGATTAGATGCAGATAAACCAGTTTGCACCCCAGTGTCACAAATTAGTGACAGGCACTTTTGACTGACATTTAATGCAAAATGTACACCAAATGGGCTTTTTAATAATAAACTGAAATGTCCACAAAATCCACAACCCTGATGAGACCCACATCAAACTTTGTCAGGTGACAGTAAGTGCCAGTCTGCACCTCACTTCCAAATATGACAGTGACTGGGGCACATCTGATTAGGGTTGGGTATCAAGAACCGGTTCTTTTTGGGTATCGTTAAAGGAGACCTGCATTGAAAAAAATGCAGTCAGATTTTTTGAACAAAAAATGACTTACATTTACACATGAGATCCTTCTGAATGTAGTAAAGTAAATCTGCAAGCCCAGATCTGTCATTCAACAGAGAAATCTTCATTTGAAAATGACAAATTTACAGCTAACATTTAGCCCTCCGCAAATTGTCCCTCTCATCATGGATGCTGCAGAGACGTCACGGACAAGACCCTCTCCCAGCATGCATTGCGCCAATTGTAATTTGTGGATTTACGTCAGTTTGCATCTGCACCTTTTTCTTGTCTTATACGGAAGGATCTACTTTTTTTTTAAACTTCATATTGTCTTGCGGCACGTTTGGTGAGTACACATTTCTTTTATTTGTGCTTGAAAATTATTTTGGGGAACTTTTTCCCATACGCCCGTTTGATTGAGTGGTGTCGCAATGAAAATCTACTGTCTTTCGCCTCCGGTACCATCGCGGGATATGGAGGCGAGACCCGCAAAGAATCCCAGTCATTAAAAATATATAAACCTCTCTCAGCGTCCATGGAGCTCTGGGGCTCCGATTGCCGAGACGTGCGGTGTTGTGGATTCTGTCCTTGCAGCAACAGGTGTACCGGCCGCTTCGCATTAAAACAGCGAGTGTAATCTCAGGACTTGTGCCAAGTGTGCTGCAGCTCCATTCAGTAGACAGAGAGGTGATGCTGGTGTTGTGCGCTGAATATGGCACAACACCAGCTGCAAAGCAGACACGGGCGGTGTGAGTGGCCCATGTCGGCGGTTAACGAGCTCGTTAACGAGCCCGCAGACTTAATAAGCGCAGCGGAGGCAGAGAGCGGGAGAGGAAGAACGGCGCCCGCTGTCGTTGCTGATCTGAGCACACAGATCTGTATCTCACATTCATTGCAGCTTACTTTTGGATGTTGAAACCAAGACGTGTATAAGTAACATTACTAACAGATAAAATCAATTTCAATGCGGGATCGGACTGAAGGCGGGAGCGCGTCGTCTTGTCCCTGACGTCATGGAAATGATACGGCTGTACAAACTGTTTTCACAGAGGGCTAAATTTTAGCTGCAAATTTGTCATTTTTAAACGAAGATTTCTCCGCTGAATTACAAATTTGGGCTTACAGATTTACTTTACTGCATTCACAAGGGTCTTATAAATACATATCAGCTATTTCTTTCTGAAATCAGACAACATTTATTTCAATGCAGGTCTACTTTAAGCAAAAAGACTATTGATATCGGGGGATAGACTCATTTCTTAACGATTCCCTTATCGGTCATTCAAAGTGGCTGTTGTTTTTGAGAGTGTTTGTCGGGAAAATGATCATTTCTCTACGTTGATTACAGACCCTGCAGCGGCTCTGTAATCAACTGCTTCTGCAGCGTGACTCCACTTTGAAGCGTGAACCAATGAAGCAATGCTTCGATCCGCTGGCTCGCTGGTTCTTTGATTCGCTGTTCTTCAGAAGTGGCAAGTCCACTTCTTAACCCCTCTCAAAGCCATTAAAATATGTCAATCGTGAGTTACTTTTGTGCTGATTAAAGTCATTAACTGGGACTCCTGTCTTATTACGTCAAGAAATTAGAATCGTCCTCCGTTCTGTTGGCACAGCTCCAAACGCTGCACCACTCTCTGCCGAGATAGAGTCCGGTCGGAATTAATAACTTCAAAACAAATGGCTGCTTTAAATAACACCTCTTTACAAATGTTGTAATACAGACAAACTACAATTGACAAACTTTTTTCCTCTCAAAATGAGACGTCCTGCATTCTTTATGAATTACAGTAGTGTTCAGAATAATAGTAGTGTTATGTGACTAAAAAGATTAATCCAGGTTTTGAGTATATTTCTTATTGTTACATGGGAAACAAGGTACCAGTAGATTCTCACAAATCCAACAAGACTAAGCATTCATGATATGCACACTCTTAAGGCTATGAAATTGGGCTATTGGGGGGGAAACAAACAAACAAACAAAAAAAAAAACAAACAAAACACAAAAAAGTAGAAAAGGGGGTGTTCACAATAATAGTAGTGTGGCATTCAGTCAGTGAGTTCGTCAATTTTGTGGAACAAACAGGTGTGAATCAGGTGTCCCCTATTTAAGGATGAAGCTAGCACCTGTTGAACATGCTTTTCTCTTTGAAAGCCTGAGGAAAATGGGATGTTCAAGACACTGTAGTTTGATTAAAAAGTTGATTGGAGAGGGGAAAACATACACAGGTGCAAAAAAAAAAATATAGGCTGTTCATCTACAATGATCTCCAATGCTTTAAAATGGACAAAAAAAAAAAAAAAAAAAAAAAACCCCAGACGCGTGGAAAAAAACAAAAAACCAACAAAATGGATAGAAGAATAACCAGAATGGCAAAGGCTCACCCACTGATCAGCTCTAGGATGATCAAAGACAGTCTGGAGTTACCTGTAAGTGCTGTGACAGTTACAAGACGCCTGTGTGAAGCCAATTTATTTGCAAGAATCCCCCGCAAAGTCCCTCTGTTAAATAAAAGACGTGCAGAAGAGGTTACAATTTGCCAAAGAACACATCAACTGGCCTAAAGAGAAATGGGGGAATATTTTGTGGACTGATTAGAGTAAAATTGTTCTTTTTGGGTCCAAGGGCCGCAGACAGTTTGTGAGACGAACCCCAAACTCTGAATTCAAGCCACAGTTCACATTGAAGACGGTGAATCATGGTGGTGCAAGCATCATGATATGGGCATGTTTCTCCTACTATGGTGTCGGGCCTATATATCTCGCATACCAGGTATCATGGATCAGTTTGGATATGTCAAAATACTTGAAGGTCATGTTGCCTTATGCTGAAGAGGACATGCCCTTGAAATGGGTGTTTCAACAAGACAATGACTCCAAGCACACTAGTAAACAAGCAAAACCTTGGTTCCAAACCAACAAAATTAATGCCTCACAGATGTGAAGAAATCATGAGAAACTGTGGTTATACAACTAAATACTAGTTTAGTGATTCACAGGACTGCTAAAAAAGCAGTTTGAACATAATAGTTTTGAGTTTGTAGCGTCAACAGCAGATGCTACTATTATTGTGAACACCCCCTTTCTTACTTTTTTTACTAATAGCCTAATTTTATAGCCTTAAGAGTGTGCATATCATGAATGCTTGGTCTTGTTGGATTTGTGAGAATCTACTGGTACCTTGTTTCCCATGTAACAATAAGAAATATACTCAAAACCTGGATTAATCTTTTTAGTCACATAGCACTACTATTATTCTGAACACTACTGTACAAGTTTACTCCACAGTTACTGAGCTTTTTGGTCTTCAAGACCTTTCACCACTTAGCCAAGTGACTTCTTCACCTTTAAAAAATAAGAATGTGTGGTATGTCCAATAAATAGCTTTGAGGAGAGACAGAGAGAGAGAGAAAAAAAAAATAATCTAATGTCAATCTGTTCAAAAAGAGATCATTGACCCCACTTGCACATTTAACTAAAATGCTTTTTTGGTGAATAGATTGCTGTTGGATAGTGCTTGATCACGTGAGATTACAGGTGTAAATCAAAACACACTGAGGACAGTTAGTGATATGATGACCTCAACTAGATTCGGAGGAAGTCAAGGACATAAGGACATGACCACACTGAACACCAGCGGAAATGCACAAACAACTCATGATAATTGTCACTACAAGGGTTTCTTTATTCTTCTCTTTTTACTGCCAATATCTTCTGGATTCAATGTTTCACTCTGGACAAAAACTATTTGAATCAGTTGAGTAATTGGTGACAATAGGTTTTTGGCTGTCACTGCCCATTTCTCCATGTAATGTGGAGTTGCTTCAAGTGCATCTGGCATAAATACTCTAACTGAAAAGTGATTCTCAAACAATAATAATTTACAATAATTAACATCCTATTGTCTGATGTACAGTTTGTACATGTTCAATCAAGCTCCTCTATTTTGTCACATAATTTCACAAGGACCACAATGGAAATAACCGTTTATGCTTTACTGTGTTAACCGTATATCATTTTATATTGATTTTTTCAGAATAAACTCAATCAATCCTAAACAATATCTTATTTACGTTTTAACGATGTGAAGAAATCATGAGAAACTGTGGTTATACAACTAAATATTAGTTTAGTGATTCACAGGATTGCTAAAAAAAGCAGTTTGAACATAGTTTTGAGTTTGTAGCGTCAACAGCAGATGCTACTATTATTGTGAACACCCCCTTTCCTACTTTTTTTTACTAATAGCCCATTTTCATAGCCTTAAGAGTGTGCATATCATGAACGCTTGGTCTTGTTGGATTTGTGAGAATCTACTGGCACCTTGTTTCCCATGTAACAATAAGAAATATACTCAAAACCTGGATTAATCTTTTTAGTCACATAGCACTACTATTATTCTGAACACTACTGTACATCCTGACGTGCAGCGTAGCTGGCTACAAGAGCTCAGATGTATGGAAAGACATTTATGCCAATAATGTCAAATGAAATGCTTTTGACAAAAACTATAGATTTTGTTTATTTCTATTTATGTCCAGAGATCAAGGATCCACCATGTAGAGTTTTCTGGAAGACTCACGTCACTGCTGATGCACAAACTGCAGCATACGGTTCTTAGCTGATTCAATGCACCAATTAACTGCACAACAACCCATATTATCACAGATATTCATAATAAAATATTCACAAAGGACCCATTTGGTCATGCAAACGTTAGTATTATAATGCTAACGACTTCTACATAGATTACGTTGTTTTTAAAGACACATGAACAATTAAATCCATCATGAATCACTGCTTTAAAGTACTTACATCAGCCAGCTTGAAAATAAAATTTACACTTCTAAAACAGCATCTTTGTGTTAATGGGCAGATTGCAAAAAAGAGAAAGCTTTAGATGTGCTTACTGCCATCTGCTTTAGCTGAGTGTGTGGAATTACTGCATTAATTCTACGTTAATACAATACAGAAAATGAATTATCAATAAACAGCACAGGTTTGATAGTTTTACTACAATCATACAGCATTTGCTGTAGTTTATTTATAGCCTAAAACCACAATGTTGAGGCACTGATTCCAACAGCATGCATAACATAAAAAAGAAGACTGCCCCCACCCTAAAAAAAACCAAAAACAAACAAAAAAAACGCTTAAAACATGTTAACTACTCTTAACCTGGGTGGAGATGAGTACCTCTAGTAATTAAAAAAAGATTATGCAGTATTTTTAAATAAGGATGTCCTGTTGCACAATAGTATTTCTGCCAACCCATGCATTTTGTGATCTGTGTATTGTTGTTTGCCTAACAGCAGATAATCTATCTAGTTTCCATAGAAAGTTTGTGCAGAGGTCAAAATCGTTTCAAATCACTACTTCAGGCACAAAGAGCACGTCACTACAACAGTCAAAATGTATGAGACACAAGGTGGGGTTATGTTCATTTCAACTGTTTTCAGTTTTAACATCTCTATGAAAGTTGAGCTCCAACAATAATTTCAGATTCTCTAGCCACAACATTTAATTTTTAATTACAATGACATATTAGTCAGAGTTTTGTAATTAATCCGTTTAGGCCTCTGTTGAAAGCATTAAATTCACAGATTACATCTTGATTAAAAAGAACACAACACAGTGAATCCTATCCTACTTTGGTGGGAGCCACAGCAGGCTTTGGGACCAGATTCTTGTAGACACTGGAGCCTGCAATGGGAACTTTACTGCCATTGGTGGGCAGGACACCAGCAGTGGCAAACCCTGCAGAGAAGGCTGTGCTGGCATCCTCCTTGGAAACCTTCTTGATAACCAGCATTTTGGACACCATCTGTTTTCCACTCGGGGGATTTTCTGGAACATAGTAAAGACAGTCATGCAATGTTTAGTAGGTGATGATTCAGAATCCTGATGGATCAAGAATGCTGTTCCAGCACTTTGTGGCAGATGTTAACCAAAGAGTGTACTGCATGTTATCCAGTAAATGAACAGACAGCCTGATGCAGTTAAAAATTCTTACCCCACACCCCAGCATGGGGAGCCACTGCTCTCATCTGAGACCCAGGCTTTCCAGTTGTTTCAGGGTTGAGCGAAGGCTATCAAGAAACATTAAGCACCTGTATATTAGACTTCTGCATTCAAAACATTGGACTTTTTAGTTCACATCCAAAAATCTGTACTTGTCATAACTGACAATTAGAGTGCCCTCCAAAAGTATTCAGTATATGTATATGCTATTTCAAATACAAAAAGTAAATCAGACTTCTCAATATAAAATGTGTAGATTTGTTTCCTTAAACTCAAAGTAAATCTCTACAACTTCATATAAACTAACCAAAAAATCTGAAAGTCAAGATGATGGGTTGCATAAGTAATGGGTCCCTTTGGCATAATACCGGCAAATAATTTTATTGCCTGTTTTCTTCAGACAAGTAAGTGGATGGATACATGAACATTTCCAAGTCAGTGCATGTCTTGGTCTTTATTTACATCAATCGTGAAAAAATGCAAACAGAATGGCACTCGATGGTAAATCTGTGTGGAGTAAACAGTTCTCAAAAACTGAGTGACTGTGAAAGAAGAAGAGTGAGGAAACCCACCATGACACCCAGACAATGCCAAGCCACATTCTGCACGTGTTACAACAGCGTGGCTTCGTAGTAAAAAAGTGCGGGTACTAGACTGGCCTGCCTACAGTCCAGACCTGTCACCCATTGAAAAATGTGTTGCACATTATGAAGCGCAAAATACAAGAGAGACCCCGGACTGTTGAACAACTGAAGTCGTACATCAAGCAAGAATGGGAAAGAATTCCACCTACAAAGCTTCAACAATGAGCGTCCTCAGTTCCCAAACGCTTACTGAGTGTTGTTAGAAGGAAAGATGATGCAACACAGTGGTAAACAGCTTTTTTGAAATATGCTGCAGGCATCCATTTGAAAATGAGCAAATATTTGCTCAAAAACAATAAAGGTTATCAGTTTGAACATTAAATATCTTGTCTTTGTGGTGTATTCAACTGAATATAGGTTGAAGAGGATTTGTGAATCATTGTAGTCTGTTTTTATTCACATTTTACACAACATCCCAACTTCATTGGAATTGGGGTTGTAGTTTTGAGGGCCTGAAATTGGGTGAACTTTATTTTTGTTATATATTTTACATTACAATGGCGGCATGGTGGATTAGTGGTTAGCACTGATGCGTCACAACAAGAAGGTTGAGGGATTGCTTCCCAGCCTTTCTGTGTGGCATGTTTGCCCCGTGTCTATGTGTGTTTCCTCCAATAATCAAAAAACATGCTTATTTAGGGTCTGCTCCTTTCTCTGCCCTTGACCAAGGCAGAGTCTCTACATCTGGAGTTGGTCTCCGGGCGCCGGACTGTGGCAGCCCAAGGCTCCTAGTGTTTGGATTGTGTCTAACTGTAATTAGGACGGGTTAAATGCAGAAGACAAATTTTGTTGTATGCATGTACAATGACAATAAAAGGCTACAATATTATATAAAAACAACACTCAACACCTGTAACAACTTCAGGTCTCTAAATAAATAAAAATTGCTCGAAGAAATGTGTCTCTATCACAATGGAAGAAAATAACAGAAATGTAGCTACTCACAAAGTCCTCTTCCACAAACTTCAGCTTGTCGTCCTTGTTGTCTTTGCGTTCCTCGTTGGGGAATTTGTCTTGGTACGAGGTGCCCTTGCGGGGATGGAAGTTACTATTGCGCTGCCGGTGTCCCCCCTGCCTGTCCCTGTCGCCTCCTCCCCGTTTGGGATGGCGTCCCTGATGGTGGTGGCCATCTTGGGCACTGCGTGGAGTGCCATGCCAGGTGGGTGTGTCCTTCCAACATGAACCTCCTGCCAACCCACCATGTCCTCCTTTTGCCACCCCAGAGTCCACAGAGTCATGCCTCAGAAGCAAAGAGGGCTGCTGCCATCCGTCACCTACACAGAACAAATAAAATACACACATGTAGTACATATTTGCTATTGGTACAAATGTTCTGAACAAACTGTCTCAAACACTCCAAAAAGTATTTTCACAAAAATGTGGTGAGGTGGTTCTTAGGTCAGAGAAGAGAGCTGAGCCAATTTTGTTGTCATCTGAACCCCTTAGAAACAAAAACTGCAGTGTTTTCCCTTTATGCTGAGGTAAATACAAAAAAGGAAACCCTGTCTCACATAGTGAACAAAATCTATTTCCAACTGTTTATCCACTACACAGATTTCCTGAATTAAAAAAAAGATTCTGTCTCTCACAGTTGATGTGTACCTACGATAAAAATTACAGACCAAATGGACCAAATACTTATTTGCCTCACTGTATAAGGTGTCCCCAAAAAAATATACAACATTTAAAACACTCTGTTTGACCCTTAAATGCTACAAACTTAATCACTTATGTTTCTTTTTTACTTGCAGAGACCCTGAAGTTTATGTTTATTGTCAAGCAAGACTCAGGAAAATGCCAAGATTAACCATACTACAGCGAACAAAAATGATTGAGTTTTGGCACCAGACCAAGAGTGTCAAACAGGTGCAGTGACTTTATGCTAGACTGACAAAATGCAGGGCCAATATTGACATTGGTATGAAAAATGTCAACCTTTCAGCTTTCTATCCAGCCTTAAATTTATTTCCTAGACATATGTTTTGACCATTTTCTTTGCTGATAAAATGTTGCATATTTTTATATGTATATGCATAGCATGTTGCCCATGATGATCCACAAGCTCTAGATTGGGTAGTGCTTTTAAAATAGGTTGCTGACATTTTTCAAGGGTTGTAATAAATTATGCAAAGTTTCTATAATGAGTTGGAATGGTGTGTTAGTCCAGAATGTTTTTAAAACCTTAGACCTCAACAATTTTTAGAAGAACTCAAACCTTTTATTTCCTGTTTATTACTTATTTTTCACATTTACTGTCTTACTGTATTTATAAATTGTTTAGGTTCTTGTTATACACACACACAATCATTTTATTTTTACTTCTATTTTATCATTTAATTTTTGAATGGACCACAAAGGAAATAAGTGTTTTCACTTTCTTGGTTCATCCATGTATTTACAATTATATATGTATTGAACTTGCTACATAAAAAAAAAAAAAAAAAACAAAAACCCACACCCACACACTTGTGCTTTTAATATAAAGATAATTTACCACCTCCTGCTGGAATTGCCCGAGTCCAGCATGTAATTAGCAATGTCTATTGTTCAGGGTTGTTAACCAATATCTGTAGTTGCTCCAAAAATATTAGTCCCATCAACGTTCCGTTTTGGGGGCATTCATCCTTGACCCAAAATACATAAGCACACCAAATGGCAAATGTCAGCCCTCCAAATTATCGATCGAAGATGCACACATGCACAGCTTTTTGTCTTTTCTGCATTCTGCTGCAAGCAGGTGCTCTTAATTTTACACACCCACAAACGGAGACTGTGGCAGAAGACATCAAACACAGTACAGTTTTCACTTATGGTACCGGCAGCATGACACTAAAACAAATTGTACTACAAAAACACAATAAATAAATAACGCTAACAACACTGTTAAACTAACATGAAGTACAATAACATTTAAAACCCCAAACTCACATGGTGCATGGCAGCACACTATCCATTGTTCACTTATGTTATCTAATAATCGGTAATTTCACCAAAAATATTAGTCCTTATCAACTTTGCATTTTCACAGCATTCGTTCTTGATGCAAAATACACAAGCATACAAATGGCAAATGTCAGATCTTTCCAGTTTCCCCATGCTCTAACCCATACACATATGTCACTTGGCTATTATAATATAGATATTAAAAGTTTCTTTTCTTTTTTTTTTTTAAATATACACATACTATGGTGTGGTTGCTGGGTTTATTAATTTTCAACTGATGCCGTTGAACATTGGAAGCTTTATGACTATTGGGAACATATAATTGTTGTCAAATGACCCATATGTAAACTTGTATACATGGATAATACCACCATGCATCCAAATTGAACACCAGTTAGATTCCTGGTGCAAACTCTTTGGGTCGTTGGACAAGACACTTCATCTGCGTTGTCCCAGTTCATCCAGGTGTAAATGGGCACTAGACTTGGCTGGGAAAGTATCGCACTTTTTACTCCCATCCAAGAGTAGTTGTAGAGCCAAATTCACTTCACATTACAGAATCAGCATTAAATTGGCTTAGATAGGATTTTTTTTTTTAATTAACTGCTTTATTACTATTTCTGTGACACTTGTGGTCTTCCACATGCCATATTCTTTCCATTTGTTATTCTTAAAAATATAATTATATACATGATGCTACACAAAAACAGCCTTCAAACATTTTGCAGTGTTACCTGCTGGGGCACGAAGGGAGCCATTGTTGAAAACACCATCTGAAGAATTGTGGCGGCGGCGGCTCACTGCAGTTCTGCTATCTCTGTGGTGGTGGGCTTCACCTTGCTTGTCAAGGTTGGCAGCAGGGGACTGGGGGACAATGGGGTTAAGACAGCATGAGTCAAAAGCACCTTTTACATACGGAATTTGGTATATTGACAAGATACTCAATCCATAAAAGAGAGTCAACATTCACACTTTACTGTTTGTTATGTACCATCTCTGTTAATTACTTTGTTCATAAATCTTGACTCAACTCTTTGAAATCATGTGATTACCTTCATGTTAGCACTGCTGTGGTACAGCAGAAACTAACAGAGCCATTATCATGCTCCATAAGAACATGGTGCAACTGGACACAATTGTGCTGCACACAGTCAAGTTATAACTGTAGGAAGATCTCTGAAAATAAATTGTTCTAAATTCAGCAACACTTTCTACCAAGTTACTTTTTTTTTTGTTTTTAAATACTAAACCTGTGTTACAGGTGTTTTCTACTTCGTACTCTTTTGAGCCATTTTAGTCTCATGACACCAGAACGGAAAATATAACGCAATGCTAAAATACCCTCGGCCATATGACCATGTAATAAGTGAAAGTGTGTCAAAAGAATGTGACCTTTTGATCCCTTAGAATAGGTTAAGGTTAGCATCTTTGAACTTGTCCAAGGCCTATGTCCCAAGAACGTTCCCTGTAAATTTGAAGACCCTGGCAGTAATAGGACTGGACTTATGCTGAGCACAGACAGACGGATGGATGACGCAAAGTCACTGCAACACCCGATGGCCATATTTTGGGCTCAGGTACAAACAGAAGAGACATGTTTTTTTTTTCAGGATAAATGACAGGGGCTAAAGCAGGCAGAGATATTTCAGGGATCCCAGACATGGTGGTTAGTGAATTTTCTAAAGCCATTGTCAATGACCATACAAAAGAGAAACTGGTAATGTTCAGAGGATTCTTAGTTAGCCTACGTGTATGTGAAGCAGGGCATTAGATGGGTTTTGGTGACATGAGACTGTCTGAACAACTAATATATAATGCAACGCTAAAAGACCCTCGGCCGTATGACCACTGTGTTATTTATAATTTGCAGTTGTTTAATTCATTATTAAGATCCTATTGTCTTATGTACAATTTGTACATGTTCAAATAAAATCATTTGCTCATGATGTGCAAATCAAGGAATATTTGTAGATCACCCTCTGCATTTGCAGGTATTAATAAGGCAAGTTTAACTCCATAGGAGGTTTGAATTAGCGAAAATTAACGTGCAAGCTAACGTCTGCAAAATGTCGTCAATGACTCCAGAGGTCTTATCAGGTTACAAAAACAACGTTTAGATTTAGAAGTGTTTATTTCTTCTAGCTTTTACATAATATATGAGAAACATGTATATAAACACACAAAATGAAGCAAGTTCAAGTTCACACATGAGGATGCCAGAAACAACCATTTAGCCTTCTTGGACTGATGTTACGAGTGGAGAGAACAGGCAGCTCCAGACAGGGGTTTACAGAAAACCCACTCACACTGACCAATATCTGCTCTTTGGCTCAAACAACCCCCTTGAACACAAGCTCGGGGTGATCAGGACTCTTCAACACACAGGTGCCCACAACTGCAGAGGGAAGGGCTAAAGAACAACAACTTGTACGGAAAGCCCTCACAGTATGTGGGTACCCACGATGGTCCCTGGACAAAATGCAGAAGTCCCAGGAAAAAAAAAAGAGAAAAAAAAAAAAAAGAGACCAGATAGACAGGAGACGGAGACAAGAAGAAGAGGACTGTCTCTCCCTTATTTAGCAGGAGTAGGGGAAAAACTACAGAGGATCTTCAGACAGCACAAAATCCCAGTTTACTTTAAACCGGTTAACACCTTGAGACAGAAATTAGTTCACCCTAAGGACATGATCCCTAGTTACAAACAGAGCAATGTAGTGTATTCTATCAGATGTCAGGAAAACTGTAATAAACACTACATAGGTGAGACTAAGCAACCTTTACACAAAAGGCTATACCAGCACCGCAGAGAGGGCGCAAATGGACCTCAGTCTGCAGTTCATCTCCACCTGAAAGACACTAACCACATGTTTGAGGACAAGAAAGTTAAAATCTTAGCCAGAGAGAAGAAATGGTTTGAGAGAGGTGTCAAGGAAGCATTCTATGTGAAACAGTTGAAACCCAGCCTTAACCGGGGAAGGGGTCTGAGACACGCTTTGTCCCCTGTTTACAATGGGGTACTCAGGTCAAAGCAGTTTCAGTCTTTTGTTCATGGTAATGAGTCATTCACGTCATCAGGAGAGTTGTCAAGGGAGCCATCAAGAGAGGCTTCCATGCCATCATTAGGAGGGACAGCTGCCCTGTCATTAGGAGGGTGCTAACGAGAGCACAATAGGTGCTAATTAGAGCTATTGTTTAGTCATTAGCCTATAGCAGTCGGCCTCTCGGTAGGAGGGGTCTGGTTAGGTTTTAAAAACTCCAGCTTTTGTTGGCGTCTGTTTATTCTTCTCTGCAAGAGTCAAAACAGAAGTCAGACTACCAGAGCAAGAATTTTAGCTGAGGAAGCTTCTGCGATTTGAAGCGAAACGTCCTCGCGTCAGCTTCACTGGGCTCAGGCACCTTCGATAGGCCAGAATTAATCTTTTGTGTGGATACAATTAAATTGCCACAAGCAACTGCTGAATCTGAAGTAACAAAAACGTTGTGTAATTTCCGACGGTACATGAACTCAGCAGTAGCTGCTGCGTGCCCTTATTATTTCTTATTAAATATAACAATATGAGTGAAGGAATGACAAGCCAGCCGTTATGTACATGTGACAACAGGTAGATAATTCAAAATATTATATAAAGAGCTGTTCTGGAAGGAAGAATTCACGTTGTGGATCAGCTGCAGCTGGTGGAAATAACTGCACATTTGAGTCAATGCGCATTCACACAGACTGATCAATTTACTGCTCTGATATATTCAATCATTTTTACACATTTATTCCCTCTTTTGACAGTTTTCTGTATATATACATATACATACACATATAGACATACATACACACATATACACGAGGTCTGATACAAAAGTATCAGACCTTTTTATTTTTTGCAAAAACCTGATAGATTTGAATCACGTGTGCTTGCATGAGCCAACCTTGAACCTTCGTGCGCATGCGTGAATTTTTTCATGCCTGTCGATTGCGTCAGTTGCTGGTAAGCAGCCTTTATGTGAGGACGTGTGTTGTGCTCTCGGCGGATTTTCATTGCAAGGAAAATGGTGGAACGACTGGAGCAGTGCTACTGCATCAAATTTTGCCAGAAACTGGGTGACAGCCAGGTGGAAACCATTCGGAAGATTCAGACGGCTTTCGGTGACGATCCTATGGGCATCACACAGATTAAGGAGTGGTACAACTGGTTTAAAGACGGCCGCACAACGGTGGAGAGCGAGCCACGCGCCGGTCGGCCATCAACATGCTGAAATGACCAGGTCATTTCCAAAGTGAACGCTGTGGTGATGCGGGACCATCGTGTGAATCTCCGAGAAATTGCGGAAGAGGTGGACATCAGCACTTTTTCGGCACATTCCGCTGTGACAGAAGATTTGGTCATGAAAAGAGTGGCGCCGAAATTCGTGCCGAAGCTGCTAATGGCGGAGCAAAAGCAGCTTCGTGTTGAAGTCTCACAGGACATGCTGGACTGAAAAATGATGCCCACCTCTTCCACAATTTCTCGGATAGTCACACGACTGAAAAGTTTCTGGCAAAATCTGATGCAGTAGCGCTGCTCCAGTCGTTCCGCCATTTTCCTTGCAAGGAAAATCCGCCGAGAGCACAACACACGTCCTCACACAAATGCCGCTTACCAAAATTGGAGCGCGCAGCTTGTCGACAGTGTGGGTAGTGAGTTCTGTTTTCCCCCTGGCCTGGGGGGGGGGGGGGGGGGGGGGGGGGGTTAACGACAAACAAAAACAAAAAAAAGCTGGAAAGATTTATTTAGTGGAGCTATTAAGATAATTAACTTTTGGAGAGTATAAAATGGACAACAAATCTAGATCTGCAGAACAAATAGTACAAGACAAATAATTTAAAAATATGTGATTGACTGGAATCAGTGGTGCCACAAAGAAGTCACAAGAAGGTAAGTTTTGCAATAATAGCATACAACCCCTGGCAAAAATTATGGAATTACTGGCCTCGGAGGATGTTCATTCAGTTGTTTAATTTTGTAGAAAAAAAAGCAGATCACAGACATGACACAAAACTAAAGTCATTTCAAATGGCAACTTTCTGGCTTTAAGAAACACTATAAGAAATCAGGAAAAAAAAATTGTGGCAGTCGGTAACGGTTACTTTTTTAGACCAAGCGGGGGGGGGGGGAAATGGAATCACTCAATTCTAAGAAAAGAAATTATGGAATCATGAAAAACAAAAGAACGCTCCAACACATCACTAGTATTTTGTTGCACCACCTCTGGCTTTTAGAACAGCTTGCAGTCTCTGAGGCATGGACTTAATGAGTGACAAACAGTACTCTTCATCAATCTGGCTCCAACTTTCTCTGATTGCTGTTGCCAGATCAGCTTTGCAGGTTGGAGCCTTGTCATGGACCATTTTCTTCAACTTCCACCAAAGATTTTCAATTGGATTAAGATCTGCACTATTTGCAGGCCATGACATTGACCCTATGTGTCTTTTTGCAAGGAATGTTTTCACAGTTTTTGCTCTATGGCAAGATGCATTATCATCTTGAAAAATGATTTCATCATCCCCAAACATCCTTTCAATTGATGGGATAAGAAAAGTGTCCAAAATATCAACGTAAACTTGTGCATTTATTGATGATGTAATGACAGCCATCTCCCCAGTGCCTTTACCTGACATGCAGCCCCATATCATCAATGACTGTGGAAATTTACATGTTCTCTTCAGGCAGTCATCTTTATAAATCTCATTGGAACGGCACCAAACAAATGTTCCAGCATCATCACCTTGCCCAATGCAGATTCGAGATTCATCACTGAATATGACTTTCATCCAGTCATCCACAGTTCACGATTGCTTTTCCTTAGCCCATTGTAACCTTGTTTTTTTCTGTTTAGGTGTTAATGATGGCTTTCGTTTAGCTTTTCTGTATGTAAATCCCATTTCCTTTAGGTTGTTTTGTTGTGCATTTTCAATTTTTGAGACATATTGCTTTAAGTTTTCTGTCTTGACGCTTTGATGTCTTCCTTGGTCTACCAGTATATTTGCCTTTAACAACCTTCCCATGTTGTTTGTATTTGGTCCAGAGTTTAGACACAGCTGAGTGTGAACAACCAAGATCTTTTGCAACATTGCGTGATGATTTACCCTCTTTTAAGAGTTTGATAATCCTCTCCTTTGTTTCAATTGAGATCTCTCGTGTTGGAGCCATGTTTCATGTCAGTCCACTTGGTGCAACAGCTCTCCAAGGTGTGATCACTCCTTTTTAGATGCAGACTAACGAGCAGATCTGATTTGATGCAGGTGTTAGTTTTGGGGATGAAAATTTACAGGGTGATTCCATAATTTATTCCTCAGAATTGAGTGAGACAATATTTTTTTTCCCCTCTGCTTGGTCTAAAAAAGTAAACGTTACTGACTGCCACAATTATTTTTCCTGATTTCTTATAGTGTTTCTTAAAGCCAGAAAGTTGCCATTTAAAATGACTTTAGTTTTGTGTCATGTCTGATCTGCTTTTTTTCTACAAAATTAAACAACTGAATGAACATCCTCCGTGGCCGGTGATTCCATAATTATTGCCAGGGGTTGTATATTGCATAGGTATATTGATATTCACAATGAGTTATACAATATTTAGTCACTTTCCCTAGATTAACGCTTTTTCTAAGAGTGTAAGCATCCCTACTTAGCCTTAATACATTTTTCATAACCTTCAAGTTTATATTATAAACTTAAATAGACATTTGGATAAGAGTTTGTCATGAATTATATGTTGTAGAAGGCTGAAAATGGTTATTCTCTTAAACCCAAGTTTTTAGAGTGTAGACGTTTATGGATTCAATGTCTCCCGATCTTATATACTTCAGGACACTATAAAGTACCTCTGATAAAGTTTTGGCGCCTTTGTAAAAAGTGCCTGTTTACTACATAGCTTGCAGCAGAGAAACAGCTGAGAGAAGAAACAAAGCTCAACTCTCTACTCAATAGCAGTGCTGACTTATGGTTTTGATTTATAAATAAAATTAACACTGAAAGAATAACTCCATTAATGTCAATTCTGTCATTTGTACAAAGTTAAAATATAACATATCTTTTAATGTTGAATAATGCATTAATTCTGAAGTTTTGTAACAGACAGATGCCAAAGGGGTAAAATGTGCCTCCGCTAACACTGATTGGTTGACTCGTTCATTCTATGTAAAAAAAAAAACAACACGTTAATGTGAGGTGTGTATTGGTGTTTACATATAAATGTGCTTTTGTAAAATATGCCATTTTTTTTATTTGTGTTAAAAGAAAAAAGGCATTTGCAAGACAAAGCCAAGTTGTAAGTAGACAGCCATTGGATATAAACGGTGTCAATATAAATAGAACAATGCCATCTACTGGTGCCCAGATGCTCAGTACTTAGGGTGAATATTGCCATGAACACTACTAGCCAGTAGATGGCAGTAGAGACCATGAAAACTTGCTAAAACAAAATTCCAGATAATCTGTGTCTGATACGTTTAAGATGCGTGGAACTTAATAAACGCAAACTGAATTTCAGACAACATACATACATACATATATATACATATATATTACTCTGGAACAAAGACGACAGACAGTGTTTGACATAAGCAGGACTCTAATATCAAACAGGAATCGATTGCAATGATTCCAATTGAAAATAATGGAGAAGCAACCTGGGCTTCTTCTGGCATTTTTACATAAAACAATTACAACATCTATAAACCCAGAGAATAGGGATGGGTATTGATAAGATTTTAATCGATATCGATGCCATTATCGATTCCACTTATCGATCCAATTCCTTATCGATACCACTTGTGAATTTTCTGTGTACTAAAAGTAGGCTTTACAGGTTTTCTATGTCAACATTTTAAATTGGTCACTGGATCCTTGATCTCTGGACATAAATAAAAACTAGTTTTTGTCAAAAGCATTTCCTTTCAGACATTTTGGCATGAATGTTTCTCCATACCTCTGAGCTAAGCTCAGCCAGCTGTTTTCGTTTTGGGAGGAGAAAAAAAAAAGCTGTAGTTTTGTAAACATCAGTGTGAGGTCAGAATTTTGTTACAATAGAGAGAGAGAGAGAAAAAAAAAAAAAAGGCAAAATATTATTGTTGTGGAACTCAATGATTTCAGCAGATATGCGGCACATGGACCACCTCGAGGTTACATGATAAGATGAGGGATTAAAGACTTCTTAAAGCTTCTTTCACTATTCTTGCTGCTTTGCTCCACACAGAAGTCAAAAATATTAATTATTTTTTTCACAGACGCAACCTTCTTTAATAAGATTCATAGAAATATCTAAGATGTGTTTTGTGTGTAAATTCACTGACTTTTCGTAGGCTTCTGCACCAAAAGGCTTTTTCAGAACAGTCATTGAACGAGAGGCAGGGTAAACCTCAGACAGCCTATATGGATAGATAGACACCTCCAGACTCTCACCTACTACCTAAAGTCAATTTAAAGGCTTTGGTTCACCAAACCTGTGTGTCTTCCCAAGTGGAAGGAAACCAGAGTACCTAGAGGTGCACACAGGGAGAACATGAAGAAAAGTGCATAAAGAACCAGGCACCATCTCACTGTGAGGCTAACCACTAAGCCACAGTGCTGCCCAAAGCCTGACAGGTAAAGTGAGAATTAATTGCTAAATGCCCCAGGGGCCTGCAATTTGCGTGAAGGTGGAAATTTACTGACGATCATTTGTGTACTGCATGCATGCTGTACACAGTACGGCCTTACGGTATGTACGTATATGTGTACTGCATGCAAGAGAAGCATTGCAGACTCTAAATGAATGTTCTTTTACTGCATGCAGTAGCTGCTATACAATTACATAAAATGGCTCTGCGCAAACGTTACTCGGAAGTGTTCAAGCTAAATGTTGTGAAAGCAGTGGAAGAGAAGGGAAAGCACCATGACGCTCGGTTTTCCTAGTCGATAGGAAAAGCATACGGGAGTGGTGTAGGAACAAGGATAAACTTGCAGCCCTGGCTAAAACAGCAAAACGGCTGCCTGGTGGGGGGAGGAAAGTGTGTTCCCAAAACACTGAAGAGGAGCTGATAAAATGGTTCCACGAAAGGAGAACGGCAGGTGTCCGCATGACAGGGAAAAGTCTGAAATATGAGGTACTGCAGCTGCATAAGCAACATGGAAACCACAACATACTTGAGATTTTGTGGCAATGAGGTAGGACTATTTTATTTTACTCTTCTCTCAGGAATTTACAATTTCACTACATGCATGCAGGGAGGGGGGCTTTTTGTGGAGTACACACACACACACATATACATACATACATATACATACACATATATACATACATACACATACATACATATACACATATACATACACACACACACACTTTATTCAGAGCATCAGGTCGGCTTCGCTTCAGGAATATTGATCTGGTCAGTTGCGAGGTGGATTGGGGCGGGGGTTGGATAATCAGTTTCAGTTGCTTTGGTGTTACTGAAAATTAACAATAGGTGCACTGGAGGAGCAATGGGACGACCCCCAAAAAGGAACATGTTTTACAGGCGGAGGCCACTGACATTTTTTTCCCTCATGTTTTCTGCATTTGGCTCAGGTCAGTGTCACTACTGCCAGCAAGATGCAGTACCTGGACAGAGATTGCACAGGCAGTCAAACTCCTCCAGGATGGCACATCAATACACTCCATTGCCAGAAGGTTTGTTGTGTCTCCCAGCACAATCTCAAGAGCACGGAGGGTATTACAGAGGACAGGCAGTTACGCTAAGAGAGCTGGACAGGGCTGCAGAAGGTCCTTAACTCATCACCAGGAACAGTATCTGCTCCTTTGTGCAAGGAGGAACAACAGGAGCACTCCCAGGGTCCTACAAAATGAACTCAAGCAGGCCAATGGTGTGAACGTCTCTGAACAAACAATCAGAAACAGACTTCATGAGAGTGGCCTGAGGACCTGATGTCCTGTAGCGGGCCCCGTGCTCACTGGATGGCACTGTGGAGCTCAAGTGGCATTTGCCATAGAACACCAGAATTGGCAGGTCCCCATTGGCGCCCTGTGTGTTTCACAGATCAGATGAGAGCAGGTTCAACCTGAGCACATGTAACAGACATGAAAGGGTCTGGAAACGCTATGGAGAACGTTATGCTGCCTACAACATTAATCAGCATAAATGGTTTGGAGGTGGGTCTGTGATGGTCTGAGGAGGCATGTCCCTGGAAGGGACACACAAACTCTACAGGCTAGACAACGACATCCCGACTACTATTAGGTATCAGGATGAAAGCCTTGGACCCACTGTCAGGGGATACCAAGGATGGGCAATCATGTGCCATGAAGGGCTGAGACACTGCAGGTTTTCCGTGCAATTAATGACCTCATCATGTGATTTCATTAATGATCAGGTGTTTATGTTCAGGGGAGAAGCTCATCAGCAATCCACCTGATGAGGTGATTGGTTGCACGGAAAACCTGCAGTGTCTCTGCCCCCATTGCCCACCCCTACCCTAGACTTGTGCAGTGGGTCTTGGGTTTCTCCTGTTGCACAACAATGCCCAGCCTCATGTATTGAGAGTATGGAGGCAGTTCATGGAGACTGGCATGCATCATCTAAATCCAATATAACACCTCTGGGACATTATGTTTAGGTCTATGTGTTGCCTCCAGGTTGCACCTCAGACTGTCTAGAAGCTAAGTAATGCCCTGGTCCAGATCTGGGAGGAGATCCCCTAGAACACCATCCATCTTATGATTAGGAGCATGCTCAGATGTTGTCAGGCATGCATACAAAGACGCAGGGACCATACAAACTACTGAGTACCATTTTGAGTTGAATTGCAACACCGGGCCACAAAGGACTGATTTTAATGAGCCTTTTCATGGAAATGATGGCGAGTTTATAACTGACTTGACAGAGTGTAATCATAAACTGACAATGACATTACAATTTCAAGCACTATATCCAAAATTCAAGTGCTTTTCACATCTTGAAAAAACAACATTAAAATTCAAGCATTTTCAAGGGTTTCAAGCACCCATATGAACTCTGAATAGAGGTTTGATTACAGCAGTTTCAAAGCCAGCAGGAAAAATTCCAGTGGTGGGTGATAAGTTTGTTTTTCTGCCCAGGACACTTCATCTGAAAATACTGATCAGCATTTATTTTGTGCACATTCGGGGTGTACAACAAAGGAGTAACAAGGTCCTGGAGATCACCTACTCTGCATGTTTTCCATGTAAAGGGGGTGCAGTGCTCCTGTAATTTCACATCTTTAAACAAGAGTGCTCTGACAGCACAATATCCCCTGTTGTCAAATGCTGCTTTGATACAAGTGCATGCTAAATTCTGATAACATTGCAACAATGTGGTAGTTGATTTCAGAATGCAGACACCAACTCATGTAAGTAGCGGTGTTTAGGTTTGTTAATCAAGGGCCATAACTCTGTCAAAATGTGTCACTTGAACAATATTATATGTGTATTACCAACCCATAACAAGGACTTGCACAAATTTTCAGGAAATTTCCCCTAAAACGTGAAGGGAGTTGATTTCAGAACACTCAGTGTTTTTGGGTGGATGGAACAGAGACAGACATCGCCACAACATAATCCCACTTCAGGCATTTGGCCAGTGATGGACAAAAACTGCAGTTATCTCTTAATGTTTTATCTTTTACATAGAGAGTACAGTGTCAATATGACCCTCTGCTGAACCTTGCGCTGATTGCACAGTCAGTCCCTGAGGATGATACATCCTTTATTACATAAAGGTAGTGTATATCCCCGAGGTGTTTGTGTAGTTACTTTGAAGCCCACCCCACACACACACACACTCACCTTGGCAGGTTGGGGTGTGGAAAAGTTAAGCCAGGCAGGGACAAAGTCATGCTGCGCCATTTAGGTCCAGTGTTTCCAGTCAGTGGATTGAGGCATCAAACCTCATGGCAAGGATCTAAAAAAAACAACAAAAAAAAAAAACAACAAAATGCAACAGGAATAACATTTGAGTATTTGGCCTGCACCCCCATTCTTTGGAACAAAAATAACAGTTTGCAACTACTTAGTATCTTTATATGTGTTCTTTTGTTTTTGGCTACTGTTAGGTACAGAGAACTTTAGCACAACATTCTGTCAGAGGACAGGTGATGGTGGGAGAAAAGAAAGTAACAACCCCTCCTATTCTTAGAAGCAGCCATAATTGATGCACTGCTCATTATGGTGTTATCAAACTATGTAGTGCAGCATGTAAACTGTGATCAGTTTACACTTCACGGACAAATTAATGCCACATCATGTCATATAGAACAAGCTGTCATACATTCTGGCCTTTGTATTTAGGACTTAAGCATCATTACCCCAGAGTCTGTGGCTCTGAAGTCCTTTGCCTTCTCCCTGTCCAGCTGGGCTCAGTTCCTCAGGCCTGTTGGCGCTGATCACACAAGACTACGTCCTCTCCACCTTCACCAGCACAAAGCAAGCAGTCTCTCCAGAAGCAAATCCCTTTATCTTGGATGAAGCACTGCAAGATGGGTCAAATGGTCACAGGAATGATCCGGAATGATGAACTGTCCAAGCAGTGACTATGAAGCAGAGACTGAACAAAAAGCCTTCTTCTTGAAAGATTTCCAAGCGTTTGATGTCCAACTTGATTTATGCAGTTCCAAGTAGAGGCAAGTTTTCCCCAGGTAAGTTGCTCAAATTTGTTTATTTCACTTGGTTTTAGTTTTTTTTTTTTTTTTTAGAGAAATGCTGATTGAGTTGGATGCTGATTGGGAAAATTCAATGATTGACCTCTGATTTGTTCAGGTTGTGAGGCAGAGCCAAGTTGTCTGTTTTTAAATCAAAAAAAAAAAAAAGTTTGCTAAAAGTTGTCCTACAGCATTAACAGCAGATAGTAGTTTTGACACCAGATGGGGGAAGCAATGACAGGTTTTCCTGCCACACTGTGTGCCAGTAGGGTCTGTTGCTCACTCACTATTTACCGAATCATTTTGAGTGACTGATACATGCAAAAGAAAAAAAAGAAAAAAAAAAAAAAAAGAAAAAAAAAAAGGAAATCAAGACAGTTTTATTTGCAATGGAGTGGGCTGAAAACCACTGCTCACCTCATTAAACTGGTGAAAAAGACTGAGTTTGGAAAAAAATAATGCTCAAAGATTCAAAGTCACATGACAGTGAAAGATGTAAAATCCAATGTTACATTACTGTCATGTTCAGTTATGGTTAGTGATATATGGATGCTGTCGTGTGATGCATTATAATGCAGGTTTTAATGTGTATATGGTTTACTTTCACATTTGTATGATGGCCATTTAACTATTCTGAGTGTTGTGACAGAAACAAAGTAAGGGTACTGCTCAGTTTTTGTTGGCATGCAAGCTCAAAAATTAATGGCGGGGGGAACTCAACCCCAAAGTACTTCTATTTTTGGCATTAGACAATGCACAGAAGATCTTTAAAAGCAGACAAACTTCACTATCAGATTTCAGATGCTGTAATCAGCTTCTTTCTTGGGAAAGAAAAAAAAATGTATTCATCTGTAAAGCAGGTCTTCCATCTAGATTTATCTTTTCCAACAGAACGAGTCAGTGGAGTTTTCACTTTTCTTGCAGAAGACTGACAGTATCTGTACAGGAATGGATCAAACCTGCATAGAGGGAAAGAGAGAAAATGAAAGACAATATTAGTCAATTCTGGAGCTGGTGGTAGACAAAACAACAAACAGCCAGTCTTGATGCTTAGAAGACTTTAGGATTAAACCAGAAAATGTCACATGATGTTACACAGGTGCATTGGGATTACTTCCATCTATGTGTGACATTATAAAGGGAGCAGAGTTTAAAATCAGAATTACAAGCATCACCAGGCTCCATCTAGCTCCGTCACAAGAACCAGAGGAATGCCCTGATGCTATTACAAGCAGACATTGGGTAGGCACAATCTGTAACTGTACTCATTACATTTTTTCCATGAATCTAATGTAATCTGTAATTTTAACCAAAAACCGGTAATTGTAATTTCACTGTAATCTTTGGAGAAAAAAGTGTTATAATTGTGGCAATTTTAAATAAAATTTTAATAATTTTTTTAAACTAAAATGATCTTAAAAAATTCAACAAATTTGTTCAGAAGATTTCCTTTCCATTAGTACCAACAATATGCAAGGACCTTAAGGTATTTTTTGGGAAAGAGAAGAAGTTGATGTATTTCTGCCAATAAACATATTTAAGAAAACATTTACTTTATTATTTTGCTAGTAATCATAATTTAATTGTAATCTAACTTTTCAATAGTAATTCTAATTGTAGAATTGCAAATATATATATATATATATATATATATATATATATATATATATATATATATATATATATATATATATATATATATATATATATATATATATATATATATATATATATATAAAAATGAATAATAATACAGGGATTTTGATAACCACTGTCGGCTGTTTCAATTATCAGGCTAGTTTGCAAAATGAGACAGTAACGTTCAGTGGCATCATGGACTGTGCCTCTCTCTGGAGTTCAAAAATGGGGGGAAGCAAATATACACAAGCACAAATTCTAAACAACACTCAAGACAGCTCAAACTGTAATATGAACTGCAATGGGGGGGAACACAACAGCAGCACAACTTAGACATGTGTATTCCGATTTCAATTTACACTATACTGCTCTGTAGGCTCCTCATTCGCTCTGAACTCTGTCATTTCCTTAAAACAATCTGTGTGATAGGTTAAAGTTGCTCGTGATAGCATTTTGTGTTCAAGTTGCTACGTGTGTTCTCTAAAACATTTTTGTGGACATTAATGAGCCTTCCCGTATAACTCTGGGCCGCTGGGCTTCTGCCCAGGTAAACTGCATTAATCCACCCCTGGTTGTGGTTACTGATTGGATCTAATTGTTTTATTCACAGGTGTGGTGCACCTTTTTACTCAGTATTTTATTAAACTCAGATTTTTGAGGAATTAATCAGAATATTTAATTTGTACAGTTTTACATGCTCCAGAGGCTTAAAGTGCTCCATGTCTGCATGCACAGCCCACTTGCTCCATTGAACACGAACTCCCCCACAGAACCAAGGGAGTGTGTGTGTGTGCGCACTTGTAACAAACAATCTGACTACGGCTGAAACGATTACTTGAATAATTTGACTACAAAAAAATGATCGAGGCAAATTCTGCGCCTCGAAGTTTTGTTTAACGTTGTAGTACATATGCCAGGCCTGTGTGTGGCGCTGTAACGTCCCCCAGAAGACTAGCGCATACGCTCAGGCCGTGTAACAGCTAATAATTTAGTCCTTTAGTCCTTAAAGCTACCATTTTCAAATGCGACAGAGTAAAATAAAGCCTTTTAAGAGAAAGCGGGTCCACACCTATCATCTGAAATAGGCTTACTGTGCATTTAAAGTGAAGCAGTGTGTGTGTCTGTTTAAAAAAAAAAAAAAAAACCCACAGTCTACTCGACGTGGTGACTACTGACCCGACGGCTGGGAACCCACAGTCAATCAATCAAGTTTTATTTCTAAAGCCCTTTACAACAACCATAGTTGATCAAAGTGCTGTACAAAGTTAAAAACCATAAAATAAACATGTATGTCTAAAATATATTACAGCTGTCAATTCACAGGGAGTCATAGCTCTATGCATCAAAGGCCAATTGAAACAAAGTTTTCAGCCTGGCTTTGAACAGGGGCAGGGATGAGATGGAGCCTAACTCCAGAGGAAGAGAGTTCCAGAGTTTAGAACCTGCCACGGCAAAGGCATGATCGCCCCACTGTCTATACCTCGACCTTGGAACCACCAGCAGATGTTGGTCTGAAGAGTGCAAGGCTCTGCTGGGCTGGTGAAGGGTCAAAATGTCACTGAGGTTAAGGCGGTGTGAGGCCATGGATTGAACTAAAGACGAACATCAAGAGTTTAAATTGTATTCAAAACTGAACCAAGAGCCAATGGAGGGAGTAAAGAACTGGTGTGATGTGGTCGTGTTTGCGAGTGCTGGTGAGAAGCCGAGCAGCTGCATTCTGCACCAGCTGCAGATGGTAAAGAGAGGCTTGATTAAGTCCTGTGTATAGAGCGTTACAATAGTCCAGACGTGAGCTAATGAAAGCATGAATGGTTTTCTCAAAGTTTCTACGGTTTAGTAAAGGTATGACCTTGGCTAACTGAGTTGGAAAAAGTTTGCTCTAACCACAGAGTAAATTTGTTTACTGAATTTTAAATCTGAGGCAAAAATCACACCCAGATTCCCGACAGTGTGGTTGAGCTGGGAGCCAAATAAGTGATGTTTTTAAGTGAATCGGCTGGAAGAACCAAAGAGGATGAATTCAGTTTTTGACTCGTTCAGACAGAGAAAGTTTTGTGATAGCCAATGCTATATGTCAATGAGACAGGAATTAATGGACTGTATCTGAAGAAGAGGTCACAGGCAGATAGATTTGAAGTCATCCGCGTACATATGAAAGGACATATCGTGATGGGCAATAACACAACCTAATGACAATGTACAACGAGAAAAGGGCAGGGCCAAGAATTGACAGGTATTGAAAAAGTGAAGAAGAAATGGTCCAACTGTATCAAAAACCTGCTTAAGCACCCTAGATGGAATAATGTCCAAAGGACAATTACGTAGTAGGTTTCAGTACTACATCGGAGCGCTGTCTGCTGTCTGTTTTGTTCAGACTTGCACTAAGTGTTTCGCTTTTTAGGTGCATGTATAATTTTATACCGCACTAGATAAGCACTAAGCCTAGATTCAACTTTGCTAAGACCAAAGGAACATTATAGTTCCATCGTTTCATTGATAAGGATGCAGGTCTATAAACTCAGTGAACCCTCCAGATTTGGTGGCAGTTCAAGAACCCTTGTGTAGTGAACATGAAGGCAGTGCTGATATTCCTCCATTCATTAGACCTCACAACTTTGTGTGCTGCAGCTACGATAATGCCCAAATCTTCCACTGGCCATCCTGAGATGATCACTGTTGATTCCTGAATCTAATGTACATTATATGATAAGCTTCTTGAACCAGAAACTACAATATTTCTTATGATGACCTTGCCAGAATTTCTAACCACTGTTTTAATTGGCCTGTTGAGTAAAAATTAGAGCCAGTGATCATAAAACAGACAGTTGTGAAATTTTATTCACTTTTGTTAAATTATGATTGACAGTATATCTTGGAATGTATCAACCTGAGGCACTGTGTGTATAAATGTATGGAAGTATACAAAACAGACACTGAATTTATGAAGGATTGGGTATGTCAACTTCCACATGGTTTTGCATGAAAATATGTTGTAGTTGACACATAGGGCTACATTTTTCATGATGGTGTCAAAGAGATTGGGTGTGTTCCGGTGTCAAAATATAGGTCAAAAGGTCATCCAAGTGAAAAATACCCAAATGCATAAACAAATATAGATTCCTTGTGGTCACCCCTTTACAAAAATACCTTGTTTTTCAAAATCGGACCAGTGGTTGCTGAGTTACAGCAATCTGAAATTTGGCAACCATGCCCTTTTTTGAAAAAAAGTGAAAAATTAAAATTGTGATTTTTCGAAAACCACTGGTCCGAAAGACGAAAATTTAAATTCTGGCTTTTCTGGCCATGAGTTACCTCTACACCAAATTTCATATAAATTGGAGGGGGTGAGGTTTAATTCACTGGGTGAACTGAGCTGGACTGACCCCATGCAGGCAAAATATAGTCATTTTTGAATGGTTTATCTATTAACGAGTAAAAACTGAAGGAAATCTATTATAAGGCCTGAAGGAAGTTTCAGTATGAAGTATTTTAGCGATAAGGTCAAGTGTTAGCTTTTTAAATACTTAAAAGACACTGGACTCATCGAGAGGATGTAGTCCTGCTATAACGGACTGATGCAGCAGGTGGCAACAATGTAACAATAAGGATGCAGATAAAAACTGTACTGATCTCACAGAGGAGAAATTCACGTTACGTCAGTGCTTAAAAAACACACGATGGGTGCAAGTAGAGGAAAATGTTCATCAACAGCGTGTGCAAAGATAAGCAACAATAATACTAGTAACAGTACAATGGAATAAGAAAACAAGGCAGAAATAGAATTGTACACACACACACGATGTCTGTTAGAAAAGTATCCGACCTTATTATTTTTTCAAAAACCACATGGATTTGAATCACGTGTGATTACAGACGTGCTTGAACCCTCGTGGGCATGCAAGAGTTTTTTCACGCCTGTCGGTTACGTCATTCGCCTGTGGGCAGTCTGAGTGAGGAGTTGCCCACCCTCTCGTCATTTTTTCATTGTTTAGGAATGGCTCAGAGACTGCTGCTTTGTTTGATAAAAATTTTTTCAAAAACTGTAAGGCACAACCGAGTGGACACCATTCGATAAATTCAGCTGGTTTTCGGTAAAAATTTTAACGGCTGATGAGAGATTTTGGTCTGGTAGTGTCGCTTTAAGGACGGCCCACGGCGCCTGACGCCGATCTTCGTTTCGAGGCGGCAGCGTCTCGCCGTTTCAAGTTGAAAACTTCCACATTTCAGGCTCTGTTGACCCAGTAAGTCATCAGAGAACAGACAACTTTCAGAAGAAGTCGGCATGAGGAGTTTATTCGGACATTCCATTGTTAACGGACATTTTGTAATGAAAGAACGTGCGGGCAGAGTCGCATGTCGGGCCGGACCCGACCGCGGGGGGTCGCGACAAGAAAAACACCTCCATTGGAAACCTTAACGGGCAAGTTGGAACATGCCCAGCTGTTAAACAATTTCTCAGTTACTCACTTGTTGAAAGCCATCAAAAGCCGCCTGAATTTTACAAATGGTTTTCAACACGGAGGTGTTTTTCCTGTCGCGGCGCACACAGATTCGCCGAGTCGTTTCCGTGACGACTCGTTTCCGTGACGACTCGGCGAATCTGTGCGCGCACGTCTTTCATTACAAAATGTTCTTAAACAGTGGAATGTCCGCATAAAGTCCTCATGCCGGCCTCTTCTGAATCTTCTCTGTTCTCACGACGTCCTGGGTGAATTAAGCCTTAAATTAGGATGTTTTCAGGTCGAAACAGGCCGACGACAGCGCCTGGAAGCGCTGCGCGACATCCCGCTCCGTGGGAAGTCCTTACAGCGACAGAAACACCCCATAATCTCATCAGCTGTTAAACTTTTCACCGAAAAGCAGCTAAATTTCTCGAATAGTGTCCACTCGGATATTCCTCACAGGTCCAGAAAAAATTTTGATAAAGCAACGCGCGCCGTCTCGAGCAGCATATGAAACAAAGGAATTCAGCCGAGAGGGCTGAGCCACATCTCACTCAAGGCCTGCCCACTGGGAAATGACGTCACCGACACGCGTGAAAAAACTCACGCATGCGCACGAGGGTTCAAGCATGATTGGTGTAATCGCACGTCATTCAAATCCATATAGTTAAAAAAAATAAATAAAAGTGTTGGTTTCTTATCTAATAGACCTCGTATACATACACACATATATACATATATATGTACACACACACGATTGGGATTGAAAAAGAGATCGGAGCATCTTATTTACAATATGTGAAGTGGAATTTAGATGTAATAAGGTGACATTAGTGCAGGGATTTGTAAACAAGTTGTTATTGCACATGATTTGTGGACATAATATTGCACGTGATTTGTGGACATATTATTGCATGTGGTTATTTCACAGTATTATTGTACAGTCTGACAGCAGCAGGGAGGAACGACCTGTGGTATCGTTTCTTCTTGCACTGAGGGTGCCTCGCCCTGTCACTGAACGAGCTGCTCAGCTCCACTACAGTCCGTTACAGAGGGTGAGAGGAGTTGTTCATGACGGATTTGAACTTGGCTAACACCCTCCTCTCAGCCACCTCCTCCAGAGAGTACAGAAGACAGCCCAGGACAGAGCTGGACTTCCTGACCAGCTAATTCAGTCTCTTTCTCTCCCGCTCTGTGCTGGCCGGGGCCCAACAGACAACAGCATAGGAGAGCTGAGGCTACAACAGAGTCATAGAAGGTCTTAAGCAGAGGCTTGCTCACTCCAAAGGATCATAGTCTCCTCAGGAGGTGGAGGTGACTCTGTCCCTTCTTGTACAGGGCATCAGTGTTGTGACTCCAGTCCAGCTTGTTGTTGAGGTGAACACCCAGGTATTTGAAACTGTCCACAGTTTCTATGTCCTCCCCCTGGTTGTTCACCGGTGGGTGAGGTGGCGTTTCCTCCTGAAGTCGATCACCATCTCCTTCATCTTACTAGTGTTGAGACACAAGTGGTTGCGCTGACACCAGTCCACAAAGTCTGTGATGACCGACCGGTACTCCAGCTCGTTCCCCTCAGACACACGACCCACAATGGCGGCGTCAGAGAACTTCTGGAGATGGCAGCTGTCCGTGTTGTAGGTGAAGTCCGAGGTGTAGAGGGTGAAGAGGAAAGATGAGAGGACGGTGCCTTGCTGGTGCTGCACCTTACCACCTCAGACTGACAGCCGCATGTACTGCGGGCAGTTAGTGAGGTAGTCGATGGTCGAGGCGGCGAGATGTCCATCCACACCTGCACCCTCCCGCTTCCCCCGCAGCAGGGCCGGACTGATGGTGTTGAAAGCGCTGGAGAAATCAAAGAACATGACTCTCACAGGGCTCCCGTCGGTCTCCAGGTGGGTGAGCAGTTGCTGCAGTAGGTAGGTGACAGCGTCATCTACCCCGATGTTGGGCCTGTAGGCAAAATGCAGTGGGTCCAGGATGTCGCTCACCATGGTGCGGAGGTGAGACAGGACAAGCCGTTCCATGGTCTTCATGGAGGTGGGAGGTCAGGGCAACTGGTCTGTAATGGGCTGGTTCCTTGGCGTGTGGTGTTTTGGGAACCGGGACCACACAGGAGGTCTTCCACAGGGTGGGAGACCTCCTTATACGCCACAAAAGAAGAAGGGTTCATTTTTCTTTTGTTGTTCTCCACACAGTCACGTTTAGAAAAAGCATGTTTCGTGTCAAAATAAAGCCATTAAATACATATATTTTTTTAAGTTAGTGGTTTTATATGACAAAATAAATGGAACATAAAAACAAATGTGGCAAAAATTCATATATAAATGCTGGATTTGCAGGCCCAAATTGCACTTCAGTATGTGTACAGTATAAATAACTGCACCACACTTAAAAGTTTCAGTGAATGTAAAAACATTTTAATTCTATGAATTGAATTATTGGTCATGCACCTGAGCACTGGATGTCGCTGACCAGTACGAGTGCTGTGGGCTTTGGGGCTTGCTATTAGGGCTGCAGCTATCGAATATTTTTGGAATCGAATAGTCTATCAATAAATCGAGTAATCGGATAAAAAGTAGTACTTTGTATTTTTAAACAATACAGTAGTGGCAGGGCTCTCCCTAAGCAGTGGCACAATGTTGCTGTGCCATCATGCAGATTTTTAAGTTTTGGGTGTTCCCTCTCTCTGTTTTGCTGGGTTATTTATTTTTTCATATTAAGAGTTTTGGAGCTTTGCCAAACCATAACCCCAGGCGCTCTGTGAAATCTTCAGTCTGCGGACAGTGCATTCTTTTTCCTTCTTATTGCATATTTCATTTGCACTTTTTATTACTGTGATTTAGTTAGTGTTTAGTATATATTTACGCATGCTGTACAGAGTGCAGCTCAAACCAAAGTCAAATTCTTTTTTTTCTGTGGATACTTGGCAAATAACACAGCCTTTGAGAAACAGCTGTGGATTGCAGTGTTTCCACAAAAGCTGCCCGTTGATAAAAACTCTTACCAAATCTGAATTAAAGCATTTTTTTTTAAATCATTAAACATGACTCATTTAAAGTGCGCGTCCTTTCGCTTCATCTGCGGAGGTGGAGAATGGCTAGTGGAGCAAAACGTGTTTTTTTTTTGTTTTTTTTTTTTAAATATATACAAACACAACGCTTCACTTAAAATGCACAATAAGTCTGTTTAAGACGATCCGCGCTGACCCTTTCTCTTAAAAGGCTTTATTTCACTCAGTGTGTGGCTTTGAAAGCTTGTAGCATCACCTGCTACACTGATTAGCGCTATGGTCTTCTTCTGTGTTTTTGTGGGAGTGTTACAGTGCCACATACAAGCGTGGTGTATGTACTAGAGCTTTAAACGAAGCCTCGAGGCAAAGAATTTGCCTTGAACATTTTTTTTTAATAATCGAATTACTCGAATCGTTTCAGCCCTACTTGCTATGCCTCTTCTGCGCTCTGGAGCCAGGAAGATTAGCCTGTTTAATATTAATTTGATTACATGATTCTTCATCTTGCAGTATTCTTCCAACGTTTTGTTGATGAAATCCGAACATAGCGTGCAGAGGACTTTACTGGGGAGCTCAACCTTACGGACAAATTCACCGAGTCTTGCTTTTGTCCTGTCCTCTCTGTAATTTTGGCCATGTTAAAGACTTAGCTCGATAGCCCAAACTTGCAGAAACTCAAAATGTCCAAGTCCAGGTACTTTCATTGACTTTAGACATTACAGAATTTTTGACTGTCTGAAAGTTCGCGGTTGTAGAAAAAGTAACCAATGACTTTTCATTGCTGAAACTGCCAGCTAAAACATGCTGGCAGTTTCGGCAACGAAGTTCCCTCGCATATGAGGAAATATTTAATAAGTATGGCTGGTCACGCTGCACCTCTCTCCCTCAAGGGATTTACGCTGATCTCAGCAATCGGCAGATAATTCTCATCCCTGCAAATGTATTGTAAAAGTTAGTGAGAAATAAACACTTCTAAATCTAAAAAAGCTGTTTTTGAAACCAGGTAACACCCCTGAAGTGATCTACAAGACATCTCACAGAGGTCAGCATGCATCACCTAAAGTCAAAGGTAACTTCTGGAAATTTCAGAATCTTGTGGATGCACAGACGCACAAACTCTTGGCAGACATTGTCCTGGGTGGAATTCCCCCCAGGTAAATATGTTCGCTCCATTAAAATGAACTGGAGTTTTACAACATGTTTTAAAAATAAACAAACATTATATTGCTTGGAAATTGTGAAATTTGGATGGCTGTACACCTTTAACAGCCCTGAAAGGCTTTTTTCCCCAAAATGGAGAACAGTTTTAAAACCGAAAACCTTTCCCAATGAACTTGCAATAAAAAAGCTTTGCGATGTTAAAGCTGAACAGCCAAGGTTTGACATATTGTAGTTAACTTACTGCAGATCAAAAAGCTTCCAACATAAAAAAAAGTCACACAAAACTACAGCAGATTAAAACCCATGCACTTGCCAACACTTTAATGCTATAACAGGCATGGTGACACATTCCCTTCAAGGGGGGGGGAGACTCTAATAAAGCCACAAATACAAGAAACAGAACACCTAAAAAAGGAGCTGCTTTTCACACTTCAAATAAATCTAAAAATGGTGCAATGGGAAAATAAGGACTCAAATATCATAGCCTTCACATATTGGTAGCCGTTTCTTCTATAAAACAGTCAGCTTTTGTTAATTAAATATTTATACCAGTTAAAAATAACTGACATGTACGTCATTTTCCTCACTAGTTGTGCACATGCACAGTAGTCTGGCAGAGTATGTGATACAATGAATCACATACCTTAAGCAGATCCACAGTTTACTCCAAATGCTAGTATTTACAAATTAAGATGAATCCTGACATTGTGATTTTTTTTTCCCCACAGCGATATGTGGCCTTACAGAAATATCTCTGTCCACAAGAATCCAATGAAAACAGTATAGTACATATGCCAGGCTTGTATGTGGCACTTTAATGCTTTCACATCGGTGTAAGGAGCTAATCGATGTAGTAGCAGAAGGCTAGAATACATCAAAGGGGCAAACGGAGATCCATTTAATCTTTTCAGCTGGATTCATTATCACAGTCTACAGAAAACTGTTACCCACAGAAAACACTTCAGTTCCTTATCATGGAAATTGGTTGTGAATAAACACAGCTTTTTTAAAGAAGTTCCTCGGTGTTATAATATGGTGCTCCAGGTGAGTTTTCCAACCCGAGCTGAAGAAAGCCACGAACAAGAAGAAAAATAACTTATTTTAAAAGCCGAAAGCCCTTTCTGTAATTATTTGATGTGCGTCACCGGGCTCCATTTATTCACGATCAGGGTTTACCAGAGCCATCAGTTGTCTCTTCAGCTTTCTGCTCGCAACGAAAACCAATCCCATTAATGATCCACCAAAAAAAAAGAAAAAGTATGTTAAATTACACCTAACAACAACAAGTCATTAATTATGAGCTGCTGACATTACAGAGCCAGAAACATTCTGTATTGCATGCCCACAGGAACACACAAATCCAGTGTTTTCCCATTTGTCCGCTATGGGACCAGTTTACCAAAAGTATATGGGAGAGGGATCTTAATATTACATTTGAATAAAATTACTGATTTAGTTTTATTTTTACATCCCCAGGCACTTGTTTAGTGGACCGGATTACTCAATTTAAAATCTTCACCAATTCTATTGGCACCCAAGTAGAGTAGCTCTGAAGGAAACACCGGACTGTTGTAGGTATGAAGGGGAGCTGGGAATGCATGCACTATGGTCACTGTCCAATGATTCTAACATGAGATTATCACAGAAATCACAAGAGCAAATTATTTTTTGCATGAGTCTCTACACCATGGGTTAAAGCAATAAATTCTCATCTGACTGAAATTTTTTCCTGGCAAAAATCAATGCCAGTAATTCCCTAAATTCCCTAAAATGTGGCATAGTGGGGGCACACACTCTTTTTTCCCCTCAATGAATACAATAAACACATTATACAGCATACAAATCTATTCTAAATAGCCTCTAAGGAGAGACAGACAAAGCATAAAAAGAATGCAAAACTTGAACATAAAAAGGTACATAAAAGGGTGGTGGGGTGTAGTCTTGATTCTGGGGGTGCCCCCAGAACAATTTTTAAAGACAAAGTTAAATTTTGTATATTCTGGTGAATTTTAATGGGTATGAAGCAATCTGAACCAAAGAAAACTCACTTCAAACTATGGGGGTCTGGGGGATCTCCCACAGAATTTTTTTTAAAAGAGCAAGTCAAATTTTGTATATTCTGAATTTTAATGGGTATGAAGCAATCTGAACCAAACAAAACTCACTTCAAACTATGGGGGTCTGGGGGATCTCCCACAGAATTTTTTTAAAAGAGCAAGTCAAATTTTGTATATTCTGAATTTTAATGAGTATGAAGTCCTCTGAAACAAAAAAAAAGTCACTTCAAAGTGTGAAGTAAAAACACACTATTGATTATTGGGGGTCTGGGGGTGCCCCCCAGAAAAAAAAATTTAAAAGAGCAAGTCAAATTTTGTATATTCTAGTGAATTTTAATGGGTATGAAGTCCTCTGAAACAAAGAAAACTCACTTCAAACTGTCAAGTAAAAATTCTTTATCTTCTGTAGTATTTTGATCAGTTCTAATCCGGTGAATGCACTAAATGGGTGCCGTGTTGCTGTCTGTACAGTCAATAAAATACAAAATTAGGGCCTAAAACAATGGACAACGTTGTTCTGCTGTGCACAAAGTAACAGTCACCAGTTTTGAAAACGCATGTGCACTGAGAAATTCAAAACTGGCATATTCACATTTAAATCGGTAAAATGCTCTCACTCATAAAACAAATTAGGGCTGCAACTAACGATTATTTTAGTAATCGATTAATCTTTTTGTTTGTTTGTTTGTTTTTTTTTACTTACATGTGAGTTTTGACATTTCTTTAAGTGAGTTATTATTAAAAGGCCTTTATCACGCAACATCAACGTTTGAGCTTGTAACAAAGTTATGTTATATTCTCATCAAAAACATACCCGGAGTAGTGTTTTGTTATATTTTGCACATACATACATCACTGACATAACACAAAGCGATTTCCATCAGGTTTCACCTGATTATGAGCATTTTTAGATGCCTGCAGCAACTATCAACCACTGACAACATATTACAGCAAGAGTCCACGAAATTATTTTAAAGGCCTGACTAAAGTGTAATATGTGATCTTTAATAAGTTATTTTCATGAAAAAAGACAAGTGCAGTTTACTGCATTTTATTTTTTTCTTGTGTAAAAACACAGCTTAGATGTGGTTTGATTGAAACAAATTGTCATTAAACTTAAATAAAACAGGGATGAAGTGGAGTCACTAGGTGTTTACAGGAAACAGTTATTTATGTTCATTGGTAGTTGGTTTTATCAGGTTCTTTTTGTCTGTTTCTCTAAAACTGTGTTGTAGCAATATTAGTTATTACTTTTGTTGTTGCTGCTATTAATATATAAATAAAAAATATTACAATTCGTAATACATCTGACTCTTTTAGACAACAAACGCTAAGCCATTAATTATTTATTATACAGAAAAATACACAGATTGTGCTGAGATGCGAACAGCTTAATGCTAACTTTAACAATGAAAACGCCATAGACATGCTAATGCGTTAGCATCGGTTTTGTTTTTAAGTTATAAATTCATCTATCAACTGTTTCAGAAGACCATAACAGGGGTCTGTACTACAAAGCAGGGTTACTGGCTTATCAGGGTAACTTCTGGAGTAAGTTGATGACATATGGAGTAACTTCCCGGTTAACCCGTACTATGAAAGGTGGAAAGGTTTCGATCAAGGCATTCTGCCACGGCAACTTACGCTTTGCGCCAAACCTGCTCTGAGCAGGTTATGTTCCAGGATTAGCGTGAGGTTTCCGCTTAACCACTCCCTTTATAAGTACCGTCCATTCACCTGCATCACTCTGAAGACAATGCCGGCCTACCTGGATGATCCATTTGATATTGGGGCACAAATTGTAGGGGCTCTCTCCGCAGGGCGAGGGTTTTTAAAGACCGCCAGAATCTGCTGACATACCCGGACGATATTCTCTATGAAAGATATAGATCCTCAGCCGAGGGAATTCGTTATCTTTGACAGCTGATCGGGCCAGACGTCTGTAACATCATCCATCGTACACTGTAATAAAAGGCTGTTGTTTTTACAGGAAGATGCTGGCAGCTGTGGTCACCACTGTAAAAAATACAGCGGTTAAATGTACAAAAAAAGAGCTCGTTTGTAGATGTAACAGTTCCTTTAATGTGAGTCAGCTGTGGTTCATTCACTGTACATCCATATACATATTATGGATGTAATGTTATCTACTGTGCTGCTGTATGTTTTACAGGAATTCCCTGGTAATTACAGCTGCCAGCGTTTTCCTGTGAAAACAAGTAATTTTTTTTACAGTGTAACAATGCCCCGACGATTGAGCAGATAATGTGCCTTGCGCTTAGATATTCTGCCAGTGGACAATATATGTATTCCATCGGTGATGCTGAACATCTGAGCAAGAATACTGTACGTTGTATGATTCGCAAGGTAGTACTTGCTCTATCTAAACTGTTGGATGCATTTGTCGTTTTCCCTGGCCATTTATCCGCAATGCAAATCAATGAAGGCAATTTTACCCGCGATTTTATGCAATCGCGGGTAATTACTAATATTAAAATAGGTCTAATGCAAGTCTATTAATTAGGCGAAGTGGGGCTTATCAAGCTATGAATATAAACCTACCGTTTTGAAGGATGTTTTTATATTTCATCTTCACCTGCTGCTAGGTGCGTTTGGCACTGCTATTGCATCTGACATATTGACAGGATTAGGAATAGCAATCATACAGTCAAGGTAGCCTATTAAGGAAACATTAAATTAACCTAACATTTATTAGTAGGCCTATGGCCACTTCTGAATCGTGTTCTGGGCGTAATTAATGGAAGAGGGGCATTTTTCTACACATTTCAGACATTCCACAGGTAAATCATCTGTAACAGATATGGAGAACAATTACGCATTTACCCGATCAGCAATACGTTTCCAACAAGCCTGTCATGCTTTACTGGCAGACGATGTGTTCGATTTCCCCCTTAACGTTAATTTAAATTCCTTGTAGCTCCGCATAATAATCGTGCATTCATCTTCGGTAAAGTAAGGTGACCGCGTCATCATTGAAAAAAATGGTGACGTGTGCCCGAAAATGCCCCTTTTATGTGAACATGCACAAACTCCACTTAGGTTAACACAGGTTCAACAAATCAACATCATATTCAGCGTCGTAGTACCGCTTACCACCACTTGAGGGAACCAGGTTTTCTCAACCCTGGTTTAAGAGGTTGACCCTGAGTTACATCTGAGTAAGTTAACCCTGCTTCGTAGTACAGGCCCCAGGTCAGTTTAACATAAAAAGGGTAAATATTACTCACAGACATATGCTCTTTAGGGTTTTAGCGGGGCAAAATAATACAACAAGCCATTGAAGCAGTGAGACGGTTCAAAGCAAAGCCACACCCCGCTCTACTTGGGGAGTGTCTGCCAATGTTCTCACAAAGACAGGGAGGAGAAGGACCGTGGCTCATGGCAAGTACTAAACAGAGCGCTGTTGCTTTGATAGTATCATATTTTGGTCCCAAAACACACGACACCACGTGTGCAAGCTTATGTGTGGTTAAATTTTCCAAATGACGGAAACTTTAACCCATGCTCTACACAGAGTTCTCCCCAGACAATGGAATAAACAGCACCATGCTGTTATACTGCCATCTAGCGGCGCTATGCTGCGGTGTCATATGTGGATGTTTTAGCGCAAGACTTTGGTGGGAATCAGACTGTGCACAAACCCATTTTTGTGGAGAAATTTCACATAAACAACTTAAAGTGTAGGTGGCACATAATGTCATGTTTTCATGAATATTTTAAGATTAAAATTAAGCAACAGTTTGAAATTCATCCTTTCCTGGTGTGGAGTTCTTGAAGAGATACTGTAAATATTCAAATTTTGAACTGCGTGCCACCAAAACACCATGAACTTCCCGGCAAGTGCCAACATTGGACAAGAAGGAGGAAGTGGCATCAGCTCCGGAACCATTATTTTAATAGTTCTATTAATTTATGGATTTTTACAGGTTACTGACAGTCCTGTTTCCACTGAGTGGTTTGGGTCAGAGTTGCACCGTGTTTTTGGTGTCAGAACGGTTAATTTTCGCAGGCAGAATACTTTTGATTGGCAGGTGAACACTTGACGAGCGCATACGCACAGTGTCTGCGACTTCTCCACTCGACACAGAGACAAAACTGAGTATTTTCAGATTTTATGGATCATGGGATCATTTTGTCACATACAAATGGACTTTTCTTCAGCTAAGACAGCAGGAATTAAATTATTTTTAGATGTTTTGTAAATGTGGATAAATTTTCAGATGAACTTACTAAAATGGACAGGTAAGACTATATTATTTACTTCTTGTGTGAATGGTTTTAATATTTAATAACGTGTTACGCTACTATAAATGTATTCAAAAGGAACCATTTATTTTAAAATAGCTGATATTTTCAGTCCCTCATGACATTTTTTTAGATTTGAGATGTATGCGTATCTGTTTCTGAGGAAAAAATAAAACAAAAAACCCTCGACAGTTCCGCATCACTTTTTTTCCCCTGATGTCACAGCTTTCTTTTTTTTTTTTTTTTTTTTTTTTTTTTTTTTTTAAATCAGTTGAATATGACCAGCGAGCTGGCAAAAACAAAGTTTGTCACATCCACCCATGCTTAAATCGCCTGCATTATTTCCTTTTTTAATAATCACCATTCTGTGTTCTGAACTCTCTCAGACTGAAGGTTTTCCTCCAAGGTTTATTGTCAACTAAATAAGGCTCAAAACCATAATGCTATTTCTCCGACAGCTGCTTCAGAAACACCTTCAGACTGGACGACAAAAAAAAACAAACAAAAAAAAACCCTCTACACTAGACATGGGGCGATAACCGGTTTCACAGTATGAGAAAACCACAGTATCAAAACCACTAAAATTTTCTATTATACCGTCACTACATTATGAGCAGGTTATGAGAATTCTTGACAGGCAGAGCGCAGGCAGCCGCTGCCGCCCTTGCCCCTGGCGCGCACCTCTGTCTCTGTTTACAAACAGGCAGCTAACGTTAGCTAGCTCTGCATCATGGCTGAAGGAGGCAAAACCTGCACTGAACTTTTCCCTCCATCTTAAAAGGACCAAGTCAGCTGTATGGGATTACTTTGGCTACCGTAAAAAGGCAGACTCCAATGAATTGGAGGAAGGAGGTCGTCCAACATTTTTTCATTTTATTTTCCACGGAACAGCCCTTCAAACCAAAAATGGTGGCAACAAAGCACCGTAGCTATGAAGTGTGTTGGACTCTGAGTGATTCAAGATACCCGCAAAGGATTACATGGAAGGAGTAAACTTTATCCCATCTTTGAAACCACTGAGAAGTACAAGTGGTGGACTCGAGTCGTGCTTGTGTTTGACCAAATTTCTCCCACAAACATGTCAAGAAGGACAGATACATCTATTCCAAGCACTTTGTTGGTGAAGCTGGGCCAAGTATTGAGCATCCGGAGTTCCGGACCTATTCCAGCCACATTTCTCCCTAAGCAAGTAAGTCATGTTTCCCACGGGGCAGATGTTATACGTCTGAAACAGAGACTATCATTTTGGTATTTTCTCTAAAGGTATCAGTGGTGTAGTGCTCGTAGCGGGAGAAATCGTGTCAATTAGTGCGCCTGAATTACATGCGCTTCATATGCAAATAGCCATAATGTTGTTAAAGCACATTTTACAGCTATACATAATACCGTGAAACCGCAATATTTTTGCCCACGGTTATTATACCGTCCAAATCTCATAACGGCCCATGCCTACCGCCATCCACTGTTTAGGTGTGGAGCATGAATGGATTCTGATGCATGCTATCAAAAATAACCCGGAAACGTTTACCACATAAGTAAAAACCCATATTTCGAGGAATTTCCGTAAAACTTTCATCACTGTATTTTGAGGAGGTAAGTGAGATGTTTTTTAGTTTTGTTTTTTTTTTTTTAGTACATTTGGGGCAGACTGCATAAATGAAGCCCAGCAAAGTCTGAGAATGGTCCTCAAAACATGGATCTAAGCACAGATTTTATTCGTTCCATTTGTGTGGCCAGGAGAACAAAGCATGTTGCCTCTCCTGAAAGCATGGAATTGGCCATGTTTGTGGCTTGTGCCTCTGCATTGCGTTGCGCTAAGCTACAATGCTACATGCGGGACACCAGCCAGTTTCGCAGAGGAAGCCGCTTCTGTGATCACGGAGTTGGAAAGGAAGGCAACGACCAGTAACTACTGTTAACAGGACAGCCATGACGTGGACCAGCTCCCAGCCCTTTGAGTTATTGGCTAAGCTGAGCTAAACCAATGACTAAGCTAAGTTCTACTGAGCCCCACTGTCATTGGGGCAAGTCTGGAGAAAGGTGACTAAAGTACACCATTTTTCTGTGGCGAAAAGACAGGGCTCTACGTGAACAAGCAGGAGTGAAATCAGAGACACCACTTTCACAGTATGTAATTATTAATCAGTCTTATTGAGATGTAAGCAATTTTGTTTCTTAATACAAAGAAGTGGTGACACACACACGTCTGTCTCCGCTTCATATACGTTGATCACAAAACATAAGAATTTGATTTGAAAGCCATACTACATAAATTTTACAGAGCCAATGACAGTGGTCCAACAAAAAGGTGAGTCCAGTGGAAATGCAGGTCACCATGACATTTAGCTGCAATTGTTTACATTCTGTTTCTCTGCTGTGTGCTGCAGCACCATGCAGGAACAGACAGCCATTTACTCAGCAAGTTTTGCTGTTCGACATTTATTCATATTTGTTTCAAATGAGCGTGACTGCTAACTATATTATATTTCTGCAGCCCAACAATCACCAAACATGGGGAAAAACTCAAAGTAGTAACGCCATCACAGTTTCTCCTATAACGAAAGCTTCAAGTGTTGCATGATTGTTTTAAATGCGTGCTGAAAGTTATGCCTGGTTCACACAGCAAGATAATTACGCCCATTTCTGACCTGATCTTCCCCTTCCGACAATCTTTAGGAAGCCCCGGCCATCATGATGACTCTAAAGATAACCTTAACAGATATTCCTGCTGTGTGTAGTGTGGCAAGAGCGCTACAGTCTGCTCAGAAGGATGTCGGGATCGCTCAGACCTCAAATCGTGAATATTCAACATGTTGGTTTGTCTTGGCCTGATATCCCAGCGTATGGGGTGTGTCCCGAGCATAAACGAGCATGCGCCGTGTAGCCAATCAGAAAGTGAGGTGACAGAAGCACTGAGGGGAATCCAAAATGGTTTACTCCGAAGTCACGTTTGATCGAGAGGTTTACAGAGATTTCTTGTCTAACCTTGGAACGTTTGCAAGTGAAATCTGTTCGTGTGGAATGTGTTGTCTTTACCATGTGCCTGCACACCAACATTTACGTTTTAACAACATCTGCAGGAAGCTTTGCATGTGCATTAGCTTTTGACAAAAGCGGAAGTTATGCAAATCAAGGAATATTTGTAGATCACCCTCCATGCATTTGCTGGTATTAATGAGACAAATGTAACTCCATAGGAAGTTAGTGTTCACACTAATGCTGCAAGATATGTTATCAGGTTACACAAAAAGCATTTTCAGTTTTAGAAGTGTTTATTTCTCGCTATCTTTTACATAATATATGACAAAGAGGATATATTTACACACAAACGAAAGAGTTTTGCAGCTAGGTCCCAGCCTATGACGTCACCATGCTAACGTCCGTGAAATAAGTTCAGAGGTGTTATTAGGTTCCAAAAACGCCGTTTTCGGTTTCAGAAGCATTTATTTCTCGCTTGCTTTTACATAATATATGACAGACATGCATATAAAACACAAAGCAAAATGGTTTTGAGGAGACCAGCCACTGATGTCACGGTTAGGGCTGAAACGATTAGTCGAGTAACTCAAATAATGCGATTACAAAAAATGTTCGAGGCAAATTCTGTGCCTTGAAGCTACAAAAAACAGTGACTATGAGGCTTGCATGTTCAACCTCCAGCTGAAATGCATCTGTTGAATTGCAGCGAAAGAGGGATTAAAAAAAAAAAAAAAAAAAAAAAAAAAAAAAAAAAAAAAAAAAAAAAAAAAAAAAAAAAAAAAAACTCATGTAGGGACCCAGTCCACCAACCTTTCAAAATAATGATGATAAAAAAAAAGGCCTCGGGTAACAATGGCAGTTTAATGTTGTACATCTCATTTCCACTGTCATGAGAATGAACGGAATCGTGATTTTCTAGATGTACATGTTAAAACAGACTATAAAAACACAGGACAAACTATCCATCCATCCATTTTCTTCCGCTTTATCCGGAGTCGGGTCACGGGGGCAGCAGCTCAAGCAAAGCCGCCCAGACCTCGCGATCCACACACACCGCACCCAGCTCCTCCAGGGGAACCCCAAGGCGTTCCCAAGCTAGCCGAGAGATGTAGTCCCTCCAGCATGTCCTGGGTCTTCCCCGGGGCCTCCTCCCAATGGGACTTGCCCGGAATACCTCTCCAGCGAGGCGTCCAGGGGGCATCCGGAAAAGATGCCCGAGCCACCTCAACTGACTCCTTTCGACGTGGAGGAGGGGCGGGTTGACTCTGAGCTCCTCCCGAGTGACCGAGCTCCTCACCCTATCTCTAAGGGAGCGCCCAGCCACCCTGCGGAGGAAACTCATCTCGGCTGCTTGTACTCGCGATCTCGTTCTTTCAGTCATGAGCCAAATCTCATGACGATAGGTGAGGATCGGAACGTAGATCGATCGTAAATCGAGAGCATTGCCCCCCTACTCAGCTCTCTCTTCACCACGACGGTCCGATACAGCAACCGCATCACTGCAGATGCTGCACCGATCCGTCTATCGATCTCACGCTCCATCCGTCCCTCACTCATGAACAAGACCCCGAGATACTTAAAACTCCTCCATTTGAGGCAAGGACACTCCACCGACCTGAAGAGCGCAAAGCACCTTTTTCCGGTCGAGAACCATGGCCTCGGATTTGGAGGTGATGATTTTCATCCCGGACGCTTCACACTCGGCTGCAAACCGCCACAGTGCACGCTGAAGGTCCTGATTTGACGAAGCCAACAGAACCACATCATCTGCAAACAGCAGATATGAGATTCTGTGGTTCCCAAACCAGACCCCCTCTACACCCTGGCTGCGCCTAGAAATTCTGTCCATAAAAATAATGAACAGAATCGGTGACAAAGGGCAGCCCTGGCGGAGGCCAACGTGCACTGGAAACAGGTTTGACTTACTACCAGCAATGCGACCCAAGCTCCTGCTGCGGTCGTACAGGGACCGGATAGCCCTTAGCAAAGGACCCCGGACCCCGTACTCCCGGAGCACTCCCCACAGGGTGCCCCAAGGGACACGGTCGAACGCCTTCTCCAGATCCACAAAACACATGTGGACTCCTTGGGCAAACTCCCATGAACCCTCAAGCACCCGATGGAGTGTGTAGAGCTGGTCCAGTGTGCCGCGACCAGGACGAAAACCACACTGCTCCTCCTGAATCCAAGGTTCGACCATCGGTCGAATTCTCCTCTCCAGTACTCTGGAATAGACCTTACCGGAGAGACTGAGGAGTGTGATCCCCCTATAGTTGGAACACACCATCTGGTCCCCCTTCTTAAAACAGAGGGACCAGAGCGTCCAGCCCCTCTCCAGGAGTTGGGTACCAGAGCCCGACTATCTCTAGTCGGTATCTCTCAACCTCGCGCACAAGCTCAGGCTCCTTCCCCCCTAGTGAGGTGACATTCCACGTCCCAACAGCCAGGGGCTGTGAGCATGGACCGGGCCGCCGGGCCACCCGTCCTCGACCGCCACCCAATTCTCTCTGCACCCGACCCCCACGGCCCCCTTTGCAGGTGGTGAACCCACAGGAGGGCGGGACAAACTAGTAAAAAACAAAAACAAAAAACACACACACACACCACAACAACAAAACACGCACACAGACACATGACCTACTGTGTTTTCTGTAGCAAGACAGCTCTGACATGGAGCAGCAGATTAGTAAAAACCAAAAGAAGGCACAATCTGACTGAAAAACAAAACAATACAAAATATCATTGTATAGTCAGATGCATAGGCAGCACAGTGGCTTAGTAGTTAGCACTGTTGCCTCACAGCAAGGTGGTCATGGGATGGCTTTTCTCCTGTGGCCTTTATGTGTGGAGTTTAAATGTTCTCCCCATGTTTGCGTGGGTTCTCTCTGGGTGCTCTGGCTTCCTCCCACATTCAAAGACATGCAGGTTAAGTGAATTGGAAACTTTAAATTGTCCGTAGGTGTGAGTGTGAATGTCTGTCTATATGTGGCCCTGCGACAGATTGGCATCCTGTCCAGGGTGTGTACACCCCCCCCCCACCCCCACCCCCAATGACTGCTGGGATAGGCTCCAGCAACTCATTTAACCAAACAACCCAAGTATATAATTAGGGATGGGTATTGATAAGGTTTTATCGATAGATGCCATTATCGATTCTGCTTATCGAGCCGATTCCTTATCGATTCCCTTATCGATATCTCGTGAATTTTGTACTAAAAGTAGGCTTTAAAGGTTTTCTATGTATTTCCTTGAGTCTTAAAGTAAATAAATATGAAATTGGTCACTGTATCCTTGATCTCTGGACATAAATAAAAATAAACAAAACTGTTTCGCTTTGAAGTTATTATTTCAGACTGAATTCTATCGTTTTATCTTGACTTGTCAGAGAGCCACGCAACGTTTGGAGCTGTGTGAACAGAACGGAGGATGATTATCGTTTTTGGAGTGAGTGCTGAATCCATTTAGGTGAGAAAAAAAAATAAAAAATACAACTTTCCTTATTCAAATTCATTCCAGCAGTATTCTGCTCTTACTAGGATGTAGCAGTTTGGCAGATAGTTCTGGAGGAAATCACTGAAGAAATTAACAAACTGAAAATATGGTTTGACCGAAACAAACTGTCATTAAACTTAAATAAGACAGGGATGAAATGGAGGTATGAGAGTCACTAGGTGTTCACAGGAAACATTTATTTCTGTATGTATTTATTTATTTATTTATGTTCATTGCTATTATATATTTTCTGTTGTGTTTCTATTCAGGTTCTTTTTGTCTCTTTCTCTAAAATTGTATATAATAATCATTAGATTATTAATATACAAGCAAAAATAAATTTAAGGAATATTACAATTTGAAAACAAATGCACCCGAACGTGATGACGGCTGCAATTGCTAAATGCTAACTTTTAACATTGAAAATGCCATAGACATGCTAATGTGTTAGCATCGCTCCCATTTTGTTATAAAATACATCTGTCAACTGTTTCAGAAGACCATAACAGGTTGGTTTAACATAGAAAAGGTAAATAATACTCAGACGTATGCTCTTTAGGGTTTTAGCGGGGGAAAATTAAGCGAAAGAAAGAAATAAACTAAGCAATCGACCGAAGCATTGCTTCAATTTGCGAACCATGCTTCGATTGGTTCAAGGTTCAAAGCAAAGCCGCGCTGCAGAAAAGTTGATTAAGGACCTGCTGCAGGGTCTGTAATCAATGTAGAGAAATGATCATTTTCCTGACAAACACCCGCAAAAACAACAGCCACTCTGAAGGACCGATAACAGAATCGTTAAGCACAAAGCTTATTGATGTCGGTGGATCGAATCATTTCTTAACGATACCCGAAAGGAACCGGTTCTCGATACCCATCCCTATATATAATACACACAAACACAAAGTTGCATTTACTTAACACACCATTGAGAGATGGAGCACACAGGTGTTTTCATGTGGATTGGCATTCATCCAACCTTCCATTTTTGATTTTTTGGGGGGGGGGGAGCCTTTATATATCCGCCACCCTGCTTCCTAAATATCTGTATCAGCCAATGATACACCCGTATCACTATCACTAACATCTACACTCACCAATATTAGCATGGCAGCAGTGACTGTATTCTATTACAGACACTGAAGTACAAAAGAGTTTTCTGATCAATAACACTGAACCAGAACTTCAATTCCACAAATGATAGTTCTGCTTTTTAATTACACCCGTGTTGGTGCATTTGCATAAGCGTGCATTCACACATATTTTATGGTTTATTTTTACCATTTTCTTTACTCTTATCTCACAGTAAACTGAATATCTCCACAATGGCATCATCTTGGGTTCTGGAAAACACTGATCAACTTTTTTTAAACAACTTTTTGACATTTTATGAAACAAGCAACTATTTGACAAATCCATCTATTTTCTCAGTTAACCAATTACAAAACAGCACAAGCCGGATAAATAATTTAAGACACCAAATGACTGCATTCACTTGAGTATGACACCTACAAAATTAAGACTTTGGGGGGTACTTATTCCAGCCTACTTTTCGCAGGCATGGCTGCTTGTTTCTCTCGGGAAATCTGGCAACACCATTAATGAGTTTGCTAATTACAACGCGCAGTGAAACAAGTATTGGCTTCAATGTGATGCAACAAAGATTTTTTTTGTTTTACTTTTTTTTTTTGGAGGCCAGACTACAAATAGGCGAATTTGTAAAATTAACATGGATACGATGACATTTAAAACTCACAAAACAGCGGGCATGCGCACTTCACACTAATCATCGGTGACAATTTACAACGCTTGCAATAAGTTAATTATTGAGAACGTGTGGAGCAGTTGTGAAATGACTCTAAATAATTAGACCTGCCCCAACTCTGCACAACGCGGCGACTAGCTAAGGTGAACGCTAGCATAGCTAACTTTAGCCAACCTAGCGATTGCCTTAAAACTGGCCCACCAAAACAGAGAATTACTGCAGTTGACGGGTTAATCGGCAAAACAACTCATCAAATGTGCTCACAATCGGTAACGGCGTGTATATAAGAAGGTGCCAGGAACACAGAAAAATGGTAAACAGACCTGGCTTCGTCAGAACATTGTTTCAAAATGGCTACCTTAGCAGCGCTACCGCACATTCATCAGCCTGCTAGTGCTAACGAGCTAACTAAGTGTTTTTTCCGTGACGATAGGGTCTACCTTCTCTCAAGCAAGCACATGTGACGACAATGCATTTAAAAGTCCACAAAGATTAATGAGTTCTACACTTACTCGCAGTTATACTCCTCCCCAAAAACACGGCCGCTGACGTTTGTTTGGGTTTTCAGAGCGCTTACCGCTGAAGCTGCTGGCACATTCGCACTGCCTCAAAGGAGGTGCGTTCAAATTCCGTCGCGATTATGCAACGAAGTGCGGTTTTGCAACAGTTTTAAACTCTTGAGCCACTCACCACCTGACCTACCGGATTATTTTAGAATGCGGTTTTGCCTATTTATTTTAGTAATAATAATGATAATAATAATAATAATAATTTGGCAGGAGTCACGACTGGTTTTATTTACAAAATAGTAATAATTTTTCAAGGTTTTTACTTTGCTCCGCGACCCGATCCCGGATAAGAGGTTGAAGATGAGCCGAGCTTTTACTTTAACATACTCAGCATATTTTTAATTGACTTTTTTGTTTGTTTGTATGTTTTTCCACCATCATTTGGCTTTTTTTTTGTCTGGATTTCAGTGTTTAATTAAGTAACACAGTAATCAAGTAACACATTTTTGGAAAAGTGTTACATATTTTGGCTAATAACGTCAAGAAATTGTTTTCGAAAAGATGTTTCCAGGACAGATTATTAACATGTCTTTTTTCACACGGGTATCGTCGTACGTAAAGTCGAATGTTGAATGTAACCCAAACCATCCCTCGCCACCACCAGCCAAACCAATCGATAGCAGTTATAACATTTAACCGAGCACCGAGCATTTAATCTAGTTTAGGTAGTTGATTTCATAACCTTTAACTTCATGTTTATGTCCTCGCAAAGACCACAGTGACCTTTCGAATGTCAAATAAAGAATAACAGCAGTTAAATATCTTATCTGACATTTTACAGCGTGTTTTGGTATGTATATAGCATCACATTGAATTGCACGTTATGCTAGCTGTTAGCATGGTTTATCTTGCACAGTGGCCAGAGATTATGTGTAACTAAGGCTAACGTGTGAGTTTTAATTTGTGTCCTTCCTTCCTCAGACCGAAAATGATTTCATTTACATCTGGACGTCACATCATTTCTGGGGTAAGAATGACATAAAAGACACACACACGCACGTTATGGCGTCTTTTCAGACAATATTTTTAAAAATGAATAGCGATTGCTAGTGTTATATTTTTTGTTACCCGTGCGTTAAAAGTAAAAATTCAAATGTCAAAACAAACGTGAGATTTTTTTTTTATATTTCACGAAAGTTAATTAAGTACCTCATTTACAAAAAAAAAAACTTTTTGTAAGCATACCAAATGAAACTGAGGTACTTTCAAATTAATTGGAAAAATACTTAAAACTGAGTACTGAAACGAAGTACTGCATTTATTTATTTGTGCAGTTTGCCAGCTAGGGCAAAATGAGATGTTTTTCTTTTATTTTTTTAATAGTTCTTATTACATCCATTTCTGGAAGCTCTTTTGGTATCGGATCGGACCTGTAATCCTATCTCAGATGCATAGATGACAGATGAACATTAGTTTATCTTAAATGGGCAGAGTTGAAATGTAACCAGTTACTGAATACAAAACACAATACAACAGGATACTTTTGGATTACTTCAAAATCAATTACCGAAAATGATGCACTTCATTAGCGAACATGGAAATAACTGCAAATATGCAGTTTTTTTTTTAATCTGCTAGACTATAAAGTAAATTATAAATTAAAACAAAGTAGGTGCTTCGAAAATGGATGAGTGGAGATAGTTTTATATTTTTGAATGCAATTTATAGTTTGTCAGATTAAAAATTGTAGTTGTGTTGCTTTGTAGAATGAAGTGCATACTTTTCAGTAATTGATTTTGAAATAACTAAAAAGTATTCAAATTATGTTGTTAAGTAATCCAAAAGGTTTCTGATTGTAATATAATTTGTATTCAGGTGCTGAATACATTTCATAGTAATTGCACCCAACTCTGTAAGTAGGTTAGTAATATTAGAATCAGGGTCTGGGTTAGGGTATAACTTTTGAGAAATACATAAAAGATTTGGAAATTTAAACAGTATTTCTGATTCTGGACCACGGCTTTGTGTAGGGGGAGTCTGGAGCAGTAGCACGATTCTGATATGGTCCAGGTCCCATTCAGGAATAGTTCAGATTCACAATATGTGCAGAACAAGTGCAACAGGATCTGTACATTAAAAGGTATATTTGTGGATCGGGTAATCAGAACTCTTAACTGGTTGTTTCTGCTGTTGGACTCACAAACGATTGGTAATGTGTTAAATCCATTAACGGTTGTTATTTGCAAAAATCTCTGATTGCATAGAACATAATGCAAATGTGCCATTATTTTCCCGTCTTCAGGGCCATATTGCAGACACCATTGTTTTGGTGATCACCGCGCCTGCCCGTTGACTTAATGCCATGTGCCTGGGCTGCAGTTTCAAAACTTATTAGCGATACAAACCTTAAAATCGAGATTTCTCCCCAAGTTTCACAGAGGAGCACTTGTGGATTTTTTTTTTTTTTGGGGGGGGGGGGGGGGGGGCGGCTGGGAGGGTGATGTGATATAGGATGACCCTGCAGTAATGTAACAATAATATGTTGTCAAGTTTCAGCACTTCTTAATTTCTGTGTCCTCAGGTACCACTGTGGCGACGGTTTCAGGGTTTAATCTGCAGAAATTACTCAACAAAAGCACAGCTGTTGTTTTACTCTCAAAGCCCTGCACTGTTATCACTGCCTCAGAGTTCCTCCACCTACAGGCTGTCAAGCATCCGGCCCTCAATTTGGCCTGCATCACGGCTCTGCCACACAGGTTTGCAGGGTACGTCAGATGGACAGGGCAACAGACGACCCAAGGAGGGTTTGAGTTTGAGGGCTCTTATCCATGCTCCCAAACCAGCTCTGTATGTGGGGTTCTCCGGGCTCCTCCCATTCGTGTCTGCTCCTTTGGTGATGGCTGTGACACAGTCTTTTTATCCCGAAGTGGCGTACGCTCAGGTGATGTATGGTGCGTGCATAGTGGCATTCCTTGGAGGATGCCGCTGGGGCTTTGCTATCCCTGATAGTAGTCCTGCTCAGCCTGACTGGAAGAACTTGGGCAACAGTGTGGTGCTTTCACTCCTGGCGTGGCTGGCACTGCTGTGCAGAGAGAGTGTGTCAGAGGGAGCACTGCTTGTTCTCATGGGACTGGGTCTGTCTCTGCACTATGACCTGACCCTGCTGCCTGGGTACCCTTCCTGGTTTAAAGCCATGCGAACTATCTTAACCCTGGTCGCTACATTCTCAATTGTGGCTACACTTGCACTGATGAAAGTCTGTCCTGAGAGGAAGATGACAGAGGCTCAGAAGTGACTTAAAGGGGTTAATTTAACAAAAATCTGCATTACTGTGTAAGATTAAGCAATGCTCAACTCGGCAGCAGTCACGTTAAAAGAGGAAAGCTGATGGGAAGAAATGAGTCTGAAATATTTAAATGTACTCCAGAGATGTGAGAAGAAAGTCTTGATCATGATCGATCACAACGAATTGCTTTACCATAGTTATACCGAATAAATAAATGACTAAATCCCAATTCACAAACATGGCTGTGCTAAAGTTGTTCAAAATTGAACTTACAAAAGCAAAGCATTGAAATAACACTGTATTGGATTTTTTTTTTTCTTACTGTTTCCATGTTTGTGCACAACCTGCTGTCAGAACTTTGTACTTCAGCTGTTGTGCTTTGAAATTAAACATGAACCATGTGACTGATGTTTCAGAGCAGTTGTCACAGATTTTTGGGGTTGACTTTGCCTCCATTGGTTTAAGCAGATTATTCAAATAAGGCAGTTTTGCATTTGCAAATTTGAGACAAAGGATAAAAACCAAATCCATTTGCATTGGTTCTCTGTTTTCACCTCTGGATAAGAATCAGGATGACAGCAGAACTGCTCTGGAATTATTTCAGTTTGTTGCTTTCTTCATTTATTTATTTGCCACTTTAGTGATTCCATCAGGTGGTAGTGAATAATTATTTTTTATTCAGCCTAGTCACGTGCCCTGTAAAATTCAGTGGGAGTACATAAAGGAATTCATTCCCACTAGTTTAATACATGCTATGATTTTTGTAACTCACCAAATTACAAAGGCATATAATGATCATATTGGTAGAATTTGCTTAACTTTGAGGTATCAAATCGATGCAAAAAGTAACTTTGTTGGCCACATTTTGTGGACTGATGAAAGCAAGATTGTTCTTTTTGGGTCTAGATGCTGCGGACAGTTTGTCAGATGGCCCCCCAAAACTCAAATGCAAGTCACAGTACACTGTGAAGACAGTGAAGCAAGCATCATGATATAGGGATGTTTCTCATACTATGGTGTCGGGCCTCTTTATCGCATACCAGGGATCATGGATAAGTTTGAATAAATCAAAAATACTTGAAGAGGTCATGTTGTCTTATGCTGAGGAGGAAATGTCCTTGAAATGGGTGCTTCAACAAAACAACCACCCCAAATGCACCAGCAAGCGAGCAGTATCTTAGTTCCAGACCAACAGGATTAACGTTATGGAGTGGCCAGTCTCCCCGGACCTTAATCCAATAGAAAACTTGTGGGGTGTCATCAAAAATGCTGTTTCTGAGGCAAAACCAAGGAATGTAGAGGAATTGTGGTAAGTAGCCCGATCGTCCTGGAATACCTGTTCACAGGTGCCAGAAGTTGGTCGACTCCATGCAGCACAGATGTGAAGCAGTTCTCAGAAACTGGTTGTTCAAGTAAATATTAGTTCATTGATTCACAGGAAAGATGATTCCTCAAGCATTTTTCAGTTTATACAGTAAATGTGAGTTTGTAAAGACACTGCTATTTTTTTTGAACATCCCAATAGTCCTTTTTGTTCACTGTGTGGTGGCCAAGTGGTTAATGCGCTTGGTTTCAGTGCAGAAGGTTCCAGGTTCAAATCCCACCCCTGCCACTTTTCTCCATGTAATGTGGAGTTGTGTCAGGAAGGGCATCCGGCATAAAACCTGTGCCAATTCAACATGCAGATCCACCTTGGATTTGCTGTGGCGACCCCGAGTGCAAACAAGGGAGCAGCCGAAGGGACTTACTGTTCTGTAATAAATTTGATCAATTTTTCTTTGTTTTTGTTTGGAATAGAATGTGCAGTGTTCACAATACATTTACATGCATGGAAATAAATTCTGAGTTATTATACGTATTCTGAGCTTTACTCTTTTTTTTAAACACACTGCTATTATTTTGACCAGAACTGTGTGTATGTACACGTCATCATTGCAAGCTCAAGTTTTCTTTCTTTTTTCCTTAAATCAATTGAATCAATTTTGAAGATACTCCAGGATGGCATGGTTACTGCCATTTATTTCATGGTTATTGCCTTGTTTAAACACAGAAAAATTGAGTATTGCATATCTATTTTTTAAAAATTACATAATCAATGTATCTGCAAAATTTTGTACTTATACCAAAAACTTCACATACGAGTGTGAAGTTCACACAAACTTCACTCGTATCTGCACTTAGACAGCAGTCTGAGTATTGGAGGTGTCTATTTTATATAACTGTGACATTTTTAAAACCATCTTAACTCTAAAATATACTCAACAAAAATATAAACGCAACACTTTTGGTTTTGCTCCCATTTTGTATGAGATGAACTCAAAGATCTAAAACTTTTTCCACATACACAATATCACCATTTCCCTCAAATATTGTTCACAAACCAGTCTAAATCTGTGATAGTGAGCACTTCTCCTTTGCTGAGATAATCCATCCCACCTCACAGGTGTGCCATATCAAGATGCTGATTAGACACCATGATTAGTGCACAGGTGTGCCTTAGACTGTCCACAATAAAAGGCCACTCTGAAAAGTGCAGTTTTGTTTTATTGGGGGGGGGGGGATACCAGTCAGTATCTGGTGTGACCACCATTTGCCTCATGCAGTGCAACACATCTCCTTCGCATAGAGTTGATCAGGTTGTCAGTTGTGGCCTGTGGAATGTTGGTCCACTCCTCTTCAATGGCTGTGCAAAGTTGCAACAACGAACTAGAGTCAGGTCGAGACCCCGATGAGGACGACGAGCATGCAGATGAGCATCCCTGAGGCGGTTTCTGACAGTTTCTGCAGAAATTCTTTGGTTATGCAAACCGATTGTTTCAGCAGCTGTCTGAGTGGCTGGTCTCAGACGATCTTGGAGGTGAACATGCTGGATGTGGAGGTCCTGGGCTGGTGTGGTTACACGTGGTCTGCGGTTGTGAGGCTGGTTGGATGTACTGCCAAATTCTCTGAAACGCCTTTGGAGACGGCTTATGGTAGAGAAATTCAATACACGAGCAACAGCTCTGGTTGACGAGCAACAGCTCTGGTTGACATTCCTGCTGTCAGCATGCCAATTGCATGCTCCCTCAAATCTTGCGACATCTGTGGCATTGTGCTGTGTGATAAAACTGCACCTTTCAGAGTGGCCTTTTATTGTGGGCCGTCTAAGGCACACCTGTGCACTAATGATGGTGTCTAATCAGCATCTTGATATGGCACACCTGTGAGGTGGGATGGATTATCTCAGCAAAGGAGAAGTGCTCAATATCACAGATTTAGTCTGGTTTGTGAACAATATTGGAGGGAAATGGTGATATTGTGTATGTGGAAAAAGTTTTAGATTTTTGAGTTCATCTCATACAAAATGGGAGCAAAACCAAAAGTGTTGCGTTTATATTTTTGTTGAGTGTATGTTTCCATAGAACTCAGGGGATGTCCTAGTCTATCAGGTGTGAAACATAACCAATATAATAAAACAGTATTAAGTGTAAAGTCTGACAGGAATCAATGTGCAGCTCCAGAACACACAACTATTTTACTGTAAACATTTGTTTTTACCACGTGTCATCTCATCTACTATGGCCAATAGGGGCCAAAACACTTCCAAATTACTATAACACAAGCCAGGACAGCACAGTGGTTCAGTGGAACAATCCTGCACCATTGCAAGAAAGTCTGGGGTTTGATTCTGCCCTTGCCCACACCCTTTGTGTCGTTTGTATGGCGTCTGCTTGGGCTTTCTTCGGGCACTCCAATTTCCGCACACCAGAAAAAAAAAAAAAAGCGAAATAGGGTCTGCTCATTACTTTGCCCTTGACTAAGCCAGCATTTCTACATCTGGAGTTGGTCCCCCGGCACTGGACTGTGGCTGCCTACTGGTGCTCGTGGTTGGATTGTGTCTAACTGTAATGAGGAGGGGTTAAATTCAGAGGACAAATGCATGTACACCTGAATCCAATGAGACTCGTTAGCAGACTTTTGAGTCTTTCATTGGATTCAGGTGTGTTGGAGCAGGGAGACAACTAAGAGTGTCAGGAAGGTGGCTTTCGAGGACCGAACTTGGCCACCCCTGTAATAGCCCAGTTTCATAGCCTTAAGAGTGTGCATATCATGAATGCTTGGCCTTGTTGGATTTGTGAGAATCTACTGAATCTACTGGTACCTTGTTTCCCATGTAACAATAAGAAATATACTCAAAACCTGGATTAATCTTTTTAATCACATAGTACTACTATTATTCTGAACACTACTGTACAATGACAGTAAACACCCTTTTCCAAAATGCTTACAACAAAAACCACCTACATCAGATCTTGCAAACTGAAAAACTTTCAAACACAGAAAATACAAATATAACTGATAACACATGTAACAATTTAATTTAATAATGTGTCTGCTGTTAACTCAGACAACACACCCAAACAAAAACACTTTACAAAGCTCCACAGCACAACAGATGTACTAAGAACATAAAAATAAATTACAGCCCAGAGGACTTAAACTCCCTTCTACTTTTCAGTACATTGCAAATAAAAACAATAAAATGTGAAAACATCACTAACATAATAGTAAAATCATCAATAAAGCAAATAAACCTATTCAGCTCTGCTATGGAGTGTAGCAATTAAAGTCCTCTGGGCAGAGACCTCTTTTTTGTGTTAGCACTTAAATTCATTTTATTAATAAACAGAGCAGGTCTCTGCCACAACTTTATCTAAATTCTGGGTCTGTTAGTGAAGCTTAGGGCTCATGGCCGGCGATCACTTTCTCTGCTTTCCTGTTGCTTAATGCTGATGAATTTTACCTTGTAGTTATTCTGGCCAACTGATTCTGATTTTTCTCTGTCGGAGGTGCAGATGACGTCATGTGCTGGATTTGACGACTGCATAATTTCGGAAATGGATACGGAATAGACTTTGCCACAGGAACAGGCCCACTGAATGGCAAGATGGATGACCCCTGCCTGTGACTGGATGCCTGCATGGACTTATCAAATTCATCTTTTGTTATGCTTCGTGCAGAAACCCTGTAATTGTTAGAATGGCCTAAGCAGTGGGTCACCCCTTTGAGTCTGGTCTGCTTGAGGTTTCTTCCTCAAATCATCAGAGGGAGTTTGTCCTCACCACTGTTGCTTGTGTGCTTGTTCTAGGGGTTGGTAAAGTTAAACCCTACTTGTGTGAAGTGGCTTGAGGCAGTTTTGTTGTGATTTGGCACTATATAAACTAAATAAATTGAAGAAAAAAATTAATTACTTCTGTTGTGTTGTGAAGCTTTGCAGCCCACCTTTGGTTTTGTGTGTCTTGTGTGACTATACAGACATCAAATTAAATTGTTGAATGTGTTGCAGGTTATATTTGTTTGTGTTCTCTGTGTTTGCAAGTGTTTTTCCTCCAGTTTACAAGATATGTTTTGATACAACTACCTGCTGAATTGATGGAGGCATTTTTTGTATTTATCAACATTTTCTGCATTTGGAAGTGTTGTGGCTCCTATCAACCACCGTATTTATTTGCAATGCTGTATATTTAAACACCAAAATATTGAAATGTAGACAAATCAGGTGCTGCTGATGAGTGAGAAGAAAAATAATTGAATTTAAGCAGAAATTGTGGATATTTACAATGTCATACATACAAATATAAAACGGTGTGCTGTTAAAGATAAATATTTATGAAACTCGACAGGACTTCCACAGCAATTACTTATTAAATAATATGTTCAAGTTGTTTGCGTCTACCCAGTAACACAACCTAATCCAGAAAATCAGCAGCGCTTTGTCCAAAATTCACAGGTCTCTGATGGTAAAAAAGCAAAACACTGTTCCATCAAAAATAACCCTAGCATTTATGATACATGACCTTCATCAAAAGAGAAGTGTTGACTTCAAGTATTAAGGCAAGCATTGGGCAGAAACATCTAAATCTAACCTCTGATATGACACTAGAGTGAAATGAAAACACACAGAGACATCACACAAGAGTTGAAGCAGAAATCGTTTGCACCACGGTTTTTGGCTGTTTTCCAGTTGTATGGTATATCTGTTTTATGTGCTCAACTGACATAACACCTGTCAGCTGGTTTGGATCAGAAAAAATGTTGACTTGAGACTACGACATACTGCTGTGTTTCATAAGGTGCAGTTCAGTTTTGGTGCTGATCCAGATGTTCCTGCTGTCAGAGCACAGCCAGTCCACCATCACAGCGGCTGGTGATCATGTTGCCCACCTCAGTCCAGGTGTCCAGGTGAGGATCATAGATCTCCACAGAGTCCACAGTCACTGGTGCGGAGAAGTCTCTGCTCGCAGCTCTACCGCCGACGGCAAAAAGCAGCCCGTTGACTGCTGACACCAACACGCCTGCACGCGCTGTGCCCATTGGTGCCACCTCTACCCATTCCTCCTGTCAAAACAAACAGCACAAAGGAGGAAGATTAAGATTAGAAGTGCAGATTTTCAGGTTGATGTGAGGGTATTTATAGCCATGATGGAATGTTGTAACAACCGCAGCACGTCCTTGGCGGCCACTAGACCTAGGCTTTGGAAATGAAAGATACTGACATAAGCTACATGTAACACCACACCAGCTCCTAATTTCCATCATGCATGTGATAAGATTATTCCCTGCAGCAAAGCCAGACATGAGATGTTTCATAAAAAAACAACATTGCTTTTGTATTGATCTGCTGCATCGAAGTGACCTAAAGTTTAATTAGCTGATCCTCATTACATGCACTTTTTATTTTAAGGCATACAAGATAATAGCAGTTACTGTTTTTGAGTTATTGTGTTAATCTGGAAGGGATGTAGTCCCTCAGTGCATTTTACAGGGTAAAGAAACCAGTTCCACATACAACTCCCCCCACCAAAATATTACAAATGGGTAATGGATAAAGTCTGGATAATGAGCAGTTCATTCGCCTCGCCATTTTTAATTTAGAAATGTGGTCTAATATCATTATTATTAGCAAAAAATGAGTTGCGCTCTTTACACAAGTCCCTTTGGTTCTGGTGCGGTAGTCAAGTTAAGCATAGACTGTTTGCAAGGGGGACTCGCACACAAAATAAACTCAAAGAGTTATTTCAGAAATAATTTTTACTTAAAGGAGCCTTACCCAGAAGGGTGCAAGAAAGAAAAGAAAAGTGCAAACATTTCAGTCCCCCTGGACTTTCCTCAGTGCAAACCGGGTGTGACATTGGAGCCATCTTTTACAGAGTTCATCCGGTGTCATGAATTAATGGCCAATCAGCCACATACCAATCACAGACTAAGACCAGTTACAAAAAAACTATTAACATTGTTAATAATAGTTCCGTTGTGGTGGTGTAGAGGCAAAATTACAAAAAATTGTCACTGTCCAATTACTTATGGACCTGACCGTCCAAAAAAAATGTGAAAAAAAACTTAACACTGAGGAAAGTCCAGGGGGACTGAAATGTTTGCACTTTTCTTTTCTTTCTTGCACCCTTCTGGGTAAGGCTCCTTTAAGTAAAAAACATTTCTGAAATAACTGTTTGAGTTTGTTATTTTGTGTGCGAGTCCCCTTGCAAACAGTCTATGCTTAACTTGACTACCGCACCAGAACCAAAGGGACAGGTCAGGTCCGTATGTAATTGGACAGTGACAATTTTTTGTAATTTTGCCTCCACACCACCACAACGCAACTGACATGAAACAATCAAGACATGCTTGTAGTGTAAATTGCTGTCTTTTATTCAAAGTGTTAATCATTATTTTTTACTTTTTTTGTTTTTTTTACAGTTTTCTTCAGACCAGTCAGAGGACGGAGACAAACATTTCCAAGTCACTGAATAAGTCATGGATTTCATTGACATCAATCATTGATAAATGCAAACAGTGTGGTAAGTCTGTCTGCAGTAGGCAGTCCTCAAAAAACAAAGTGACCACAAAAGAAGGAGACTCATGAGGGAAGTCACCAAAACAACTCTGAGGGAGTTATAGGCTACTCTGTCCATGACTGGAGAAACTGCATAGTGCAACTTATAACAGTCTCAGTTTCATGGTGGACTGGTGCAGAAAAGTATTTTTATTCAAGAAAACAGATCAAATCGAGGCTCATGTCTCCCCTGTGCCTTCTGGCAAACTGGAGTGAAATTTCACATCTTTGTCAGAAAAAAAAAAAAAAAAAAAAATCACTCTTTGCTACTTCACGACGAAGCTGTCTAACTGGCGATGCGTAAGCTTAAAGTTGTGCTATGCATAGTTTCTACAATCAGTAACAGAAGCCTCTAACTCCTTCTGAGTCTAGTTGTCATGGTGGCTTCCCTCACCAGTCTCCCTCATACACAGTGACTGAGTTTTTGAGAACTGCCTACCCCAGAAACATTTACCACACATTGCCATATTGTTCTGCATTTCATAACTATTGATGTACATCAAGTCCAAGACATATTCAGGGACTTTTAAATGTTAATGCATCCATCCTCTGACTTGTCGAAAGGACACGGATGAAAAAGCATTGATCTGTAACAACTACAGTCCTTATACCTAATTGTCCAGCTTCTTATGGGCTTTGAAAATGTAGCCACTGTGTATACAAATGGCTGTAATTCTGAAATGGATGATGCTATATTGTTGTTAAACCCCTTGAATTAAAGCTCAAAGTCTACACTGTAGAGCTTAATTGTTTCTTTTCAAACTCCACCGTTGTGGTGTACAAGGGCAAAACTGCAAAATATGTGTCACTTTCCAGTTATTTATGGAGCTGTCTGTGTAAACATTTCAAAAATCAGAACTGTTCTACTGTTTTGTTCCATTACCCTTACCTCTTCAGGACAGTACTTCTCCACTGTCTCCAGAGCGCCCAGCGCTTCATTCCATCCGCCCACTGCGTAAATGCAGTTATTCAGACAGGCAACGCCTACATAAGCTCGACGTGTCACCATGACGGGCAGGGCACTCCAGCGGCGTGAGATGGGGTCATACATCTCAGCGGAGCGCAACTCCATTCCTTCGTCACTGATTCCACCAATCACATAAATAAAACCTGGAAAGATATATAATATCACAGAAACTTTACTGAGAGCATGATCAGAAATCAACAAATTAATGAAATTACAACTTTATACAACCCCAAATCAGGAAAAGTTGGGACAGTATACGAGGTCTATTAGAAAAGTATCCGACCTTATTTTTTTTCAAAAACCATATGGATTTGAATCACGTGTGATTACATCAGACATGCTTGAACCCTCGTGGGCATGCAAGAGTTTTTTCACGCCTGTCGGTTACGTCATTCGCCTGTGGGCAGTCTTTGAGTGAGGAGTCGCCCACCCTCTCGTCGTTTTTTCATTGTTTAGGAATGGCTCAGAGACTGCTGCTTTGTTTGATAAAATTTTTTCAAAACTGTAAGGCACAACTGAGTGGACACCATTCGATAAATTCAGCTGGTTTTCGGTAAAAATTTTAACGGCTGATGAGAGATTTTGGTCTGGTAGTGTCGCCGTAAGGACGGCCCACGGTGCCTGACGTCGATCTGCGCTTCGAGGCGGCAGCGTCTCACCATTTCAAGTTGAAAACTTCCACATTTCGGGCTCTGTTGACCCAGGAAGTTGTCAGAGAACAGAGAACTTTCAGAAGAAGTCGGCATGAGGAGTTTATTCGGACATTCCATTGTTAACGGATATTTTGTAATGAAAGAACGTGCGGGCAGAGTCGCATGTCGGGCCGAACCCGACCGCGGGGGGTCGCAACAGGAAAAACTCCTCCGTTGGAAACCTTAATAGGCAAGTTGGAACATGCCCAAGCTGTTAAACAATTTCTCAGTTACTCACTTGTTGAAAGCCATCAAAAGCCGCCTGAATTTTACAAATGGTTTTCAACATGGAGGTGTTTTTCCTGTCGTGGCGCACACAGATTCGCCGAGTCGTCACGGAAACGACTCGGCGAATTTGCGCGCACGTCTTTCATTAAAAAATGTCCTTAAACAGTGGAATGTCCGCATAAAGTCCTCATGCCGGCCTCTTCTGAATCTTCTCTGTTCTCTCATGACGTCCTGGGTGAATTAAGCCTTAAATTAGGATTTTTTCAGGTCGAAACAGGCCGACAACGGCGCCTGGAAGCGCTGCGTGACGTCCCGCTCCGTGGGAAGTCCTTACAACGACAGAAACACCCCATAATCTCTCATCAGCCGTTAAACTTTTCACCGAAAACCAGCTTAATTTCTCGAATAGTGTCCACTCGGATATTCCTCACAGGTCCAGAAAAAATTTTGATAAAGCAACGCGCGCCATCTCAAGCAGCGTGTGAAACAAAGGAATTCAGCCGAGAGGGCGGGACCACATCTCACTCAAGGCCTGCCCACAGGGAAATGATGTCACCGACACGCGTGAAAAAACTCACGCATGCGCACGAGGGTTCAAGCATGATTGGTGTAATCGCACGTCATTCAAATCCATATAGTTAAAAAAATAAATAAATAAAAGTGTTGGTTTCTTATCTAATAGACCTCGTATAAAATGCAAGAAAACAAAACAAACAAACAAAAACACACTGCAGTGATTCTTAAATTTACCGACTTCTTTTTCATTGCAGACAGCATGAACCTAAGATATTTTATGTTTTGTGGCGTCAACTTAATTTCATTTGTTAATATAGATCCATTCCATCATTTCAGGCCTGCAACACATTCCAAAAAAAGGTGGGATAGGGGAAATTTATGGTTAGTGAATAATAATGCTTTTTTAACACAGGTGACGTCAACAGCTCATTGTAATCATGATTTGGCACAAAAACAATATCCATGAAAGCCTGAGTCACTGTGGATCATAGACAGGCAAAGTATGTCCTGTTTGTCAACAAACAAGAGAAAATTATTGAAATGTTTAAAAACAATGTTCATCATAGAAAGAATTATGGGATTTACATGTTTCTCCCTCTAAAGCACATATCATTAAACAATTCAATGAATCTGGAGGAACTGCAATGCGTAAATAAGCATGCAAATCTAAGAACACCACCGGTGATCTCTGATTGCTCAGACAACACTGCGTCAAGAACCAACATTCATCAATAGATGATATAATCATCTAGGCAAGGGATTATTTTGGGAAACAGTTGTGAAGTAATACAATATGGAGTTACATTCATAAATGGCACTTCAAAATTTACTATGCAAAAAAGAAGCATGTTAACTTTGTCTAGAAATGGCGTTAACCTCACTGGGCTTGGAGGGATCTGGGTTGGACCATCACACAGTGGAAACATGTATTGTGGTTAGGTGAATGGACACCGTGTGCTCTGGACCTGTCAAAAAAGGACCACCCACTTGTTTATTAGCAACAAGCCTAAATGTCAGGCTCTGTCATGGTATGGGGTTGTGCAAGTGCCCTTAGCAAAGGTAAGTTACACTTCATTGATGGCACATTAATACAGGAAATTAAATTTAGTTGTCAGATTTAGAATGAGATTTGAGCACAGCATCTACTGCCTTCAAAACTGTATCTTTTGCATGGGCGCCCATGTGTTTTGCAATACAACAATGCAAAACCACATTCTTGCACACATTACAAAGGCATGGCTGTTGAAGGACAGTGTACAGGTACTGAACTGGTCAGCCTGCAGTCTTGATAGAGAATGTGTAGAGAGTTTTAACACAAAATAATCCCAGAATCAGAATCAGAAGAAGTGTATTGCCATTGCCAGTGAACAGGATTCACAGACTAGGAATTTGCTTCGGTACAATGGTGCAACATTAAGAAGAGATAAAATGCTAAGATAAAATATAACATATGTGTAAAAATAAGATAAAATAAGACAGAAAAAAAAAAGAAATATGAAATATGAAAGGCTGTGTGCAACAGAAAAACAGAGAAACAGAAAAAACAGTGCAGTGGGAGGAGTGCAATTAAAAACTAAAGTACATTGTCTAAAGTGACCTGTGATAAAATGATAAAGTGACAGAGTTAAGCTTAAGGTGACTGAGTTATGAGGAGTTCATGAGTCTAACGGCAGAGGGGAAGAAACTGTTCTTATGGCGGGAGGTTCTGGTCCGGATGGACCGTAGCCTCCTGCCCGAGGGCAGTGGTTTGAATAGACCGTGTGCAGGGTGAGAAGGGTCAGCTATGATCCGACCTGCTCGGCCCAGAGTCCTGGAGACGTGCAGGTCATGGAGAAATGGAAGGCTACAGCCGATCACCTTCTCAGCAGAGGCCACAATGCACTGCAGTCCATTGAGGACCCTGTAATCACTCATTCATCTTCAACCGCTTTTCCAGGATAGGGTCACTGGGGGCAACAGCTCCAAAAGGGGACCTATGTCTTGGGGATAGGCCTACTGAGTTGTTCCCAGGCCACTGTGGCGATATAATCTCGCCACCTAGTCCTGGGTCTTCCCCGGGGTCTCCTCCCAGATGGATGTGCCTGGAACACCTCCCTAGGTAGGCACCCAGGGGGCATCCTTACCAGATACCCAGACCACCTCAGCTGTTTACTTTCAATGCAAAGGAGCAGCAGCTCTACTCCGAGCACCTCGCGAATGAATGAACTTCTCACCCTATCTCTAAGGGAGACACCAGCCACCCTCCTAAGGAAGCCCATTTCGGCCACTTGTACCCACGATCTAGTTCTTTCAGCCATGACCCAACCCTTATGACCATAAGTGAAAGGAGAAACAAAGACTGACCAGTAGATTGAGAGCTTCGCCTTTTGGCTCAGCTCCCTTTTTGTCACAACAGAATGGTAGAGCGAATGTAACAGTGCCTGTGTGCCAATTCTGTGGCCAATCTCGCGCTCCACTGTCCTCTCACTCGTGAACAAGACCCCGAGGTACTTTAACTCTTTCACTTGGGGCAAGACCCTGTAATGTTGGCCAAAAATGACATGGTTGCAGGAAGAATGAGACAAAATAACACCTGAAACGCTTCATCATTTGGTATCCTCAATGCCAAAACAGCTAAAGTGTTGTGAGAAAGAACGGTAAATAGTACAGAGTGGTAAATCCTTAGCATTTCCCAACTTTTTTTAATGTGTTGCAGCCCTGAAATGTAGGAATGGGTGTCTCAAAAAAATGAAGTTGACTGCAGAAAACATAAAATATCTTGGATTCATTATACTGTCTGCAATGAAATAGAGGTCAAAGCAAATGCAAGGTCACTGCAGTGTTTTTAATTACCCCAATGTTTTAACTGGATTTTTTTAAAAGGAAGAAAACCAAACACATATGGAACATGAAGAACGGAACAGACATGAAAGAAAGAAAATAAATGAACGTATAGATTTGATATATAAACACAAATTAAAGGCAACACACAGTTTCAAGTCAAATATACCCAAGGCACATGGTCTCATGGTGATGGGCTGCAAACAGGCATATGTGGATATACAGATAACAGTAGTTACACTGAGCTGCATTCAGTGGCAGGAGCTAAAGCATAGTTTTATTATAATTCACAAATCATTTCCACATTCTGTCAAAGCTGTCAGAAGAGGTATTTATTGTAAGTCTGTTTTTCAAGTTTGAGATGCTGCATCACCTCCCTCCTTCGAGCTCAACAGCTGGGGAGACTACCAATGAAGGAGAATGAGTCTCCTCCTCCTCTCGAGCAAACTGACACATGTAGGTATTTTGAGATTAGTTCCAGAATAACTGTTATTGTTCTCACCTACTATGTCAAAAATAGCTAGCACAGGATCTGGATGAATTACAGTTTTGAAAATGTCTGATAGTTTTAAATATAGTACTCCAATTAGTGTGCAGATTAGCACATAACCAAAATGAGTGTGATAGGGAGGCAGGTGAAAGTTTGCACCTGTCACGGGTTGAAATCTAACTCAGGGAACATCTTGGAAAGTTTTATTTTAGATCAGTGAAGGTGACAAAGCACCTTAAATTTAAAGAGACCATGCTCATTCCAAAGCTTTTGCCCACCGCTGTCACAGCTACGCCCAAATCCTGCTTCCATACACATCTCAGAGATTTCAATGATGGGTTCTGTAAATTAGACAAAAAAAAAAACTCTAAAGTAACTCCCCCCACCACCACAAGGACTCAAAGGAGAACAGAGATTCTGTTGGACAATCATCAGGTACATTTACATTTTCCAAAAAGTCCCATTTTTCCTGATATGGGGTTATATGAAAAAGCTAAAACAGGTTACACTGAATTATAAATTTAAACACAGAAGGAAACACACCTTGTAGTTCACAGCAGCCAAAGTAGTACCGGGGAACTGCCATGCTGCCAATGACTTCCCACTTGTTCTCCTCTGGGTCATAGCGTTCCATGGTCTTGCCAATTTCAGAGCCAATCCAACCACCTACAGCAGCACAACAGAAGAATTATAATAATTTCAGTTTGTGTAAAACTTTCCAAGATACAGTTTGACATGATTAAAGGCTGTGAATACTTATGTACTTGTGATTTCTTAGTTTTTTTTTTTATTTGAATAAATTTGCATAAAAACCCTTTAGGCATGATGTCATTGTGGGGTTTTGCACGTAGGATTTTGAGGAAAAAAATGAATTTACTCCATTTTAGAATAAGGCTATAACATAAACTGTGGAAAAAGTGAAGTGCTGTGAATACTTTCTCGATGCACCGTACACTGGCTGAACCATCAACTTTTGCCTCAAATACGTGTAACCACACCACTCCTGGGCTGGTGTGGTTACACGTGATCTGCGGTTGTGAGGCTGGTTGGATGTACTGCCAAATTCTCTAAAACGCCTTTGGAGATGGCTTATGGTACAGAAATGAACATTCAATTCAAGGGCAACAGCTCTGTGGACATTCCTGCAGTCAAGATGTCAATTTCATGCTCCCTCAAAACTTTCAACATCTGTGGCACTGTGCTGTGTAATAAAACTGAACATTTCAGAGTGGCCTTTTATTGTGGCCAGCCTAAGGCACACCTGCGCAATAATCATGCTGTCTAATCAGCACCTTGATATGCCACACTGTGAGATGGGATGGATTATCTCAGCAAAGGAGAAGTGCTCACCAACACAGATTTAGACAGATTTGTGAACAGTATCTGAAAGAAATAGGTCTTGTGTATGTACAAAATGTTTCAGATCTTTGAATTCAGCTCATGAAAAATCAGAGCAAAAACAAAAGTGTTGCATTTATATATTTGTTCAGTGTATTTTTACTTGAATTTATTGCTGGAGGTTTTTGATTTTTCATTGTTATGTTCTGTGGTCAGACAGATTTAGTAACAAATCTAATCGAAATTCCAGTTGTTTTTTTACCCTGTGAATTGCCACGTGTACAGGGTAAGTAACAAAAATGGCTGGATGGATTTTCATCAATCTTGGTGGTAGTATTACTTGGGTTAGTGTCGCCAGATGAGTAATCTTTGGAACAGATTGGTCAAAGCCCAAGCAAAGCATAGCTCAAAAGCCATTTTTACCATAATATCGCCACTACCAATGTGGTGAGAAATTTGATCAAAAGCTGTAATCAAATATTTATGATTGATTGATTGATTCAGGTGACTGAAGTCACAAAGAAGTCATTAAATAGTCATATTTCACTTCCCCCCCAACTAAAAAAAAACAAACCCCACCTTAATGGACTATGTGTGGTCTGTCAAAGCTCACTGCATGGATGCTTCAGTCCTCTGGTGCTTTCCATTCTCCTTGTGTCATTGCAGCATTACATATGCCTGCATTTACTTCACTCATTCCTTCACTTCAGTTTGTGGTTCATCATGCTATTTTTCATCATGTTATTTTTACAGTTGGTTTGTTTTTGTTCATGGCATTAGTTGATAAAACACAGGTTGGCCTGTGCTATATGTGCTGGAATATCTTGCTAAATACTCTCATAGCCCCACAATGCAATCTGAGCAGGTAGAAACTCCCCACTATAAGCGACAACTAGCTATGAAATGACTTTTTTTTAGACTTTTTTGTCATGAAAGCCCAAATCCTACTTCGATTTACTCTGTCAGACACTCCCACTGAACCAAACTCTATTCTGTGTGACCTGACCCACAATAAACCACGCTTTGAAATAGTCTTCATAAGAACCTTTGACTAATGAGGTCAGGTCTATGGAGCATGTGCCTGAGCATGGTGGTGCATGTCGCAACATCCACCAAACCATAAAATACATCTCATCTTTGCAACCACCTCAAATGCCAAGAACCCAGATACATGAATGTCTCTGCTGAGAAAATGACATTTGGAATTTCTTTTCACATCATTTTATATCATTTTCTAAGACCCTGTAAAATGTAGGAAGTGAATGATGGGTGCATCACATCCATGTTTTAACATGATAACTCAAAAACAATAACAGCTATCACATTGTAAGTCTCCAAATTAAAAGGTCATGTAATGAGGATAAACTGGTTACACATTTAAGTTTAATGTATCAGATTAATCCCCCCAAAAATACAATTAAAAACTCAAGTTTATTTTGGTTATGTCTTCTTTTTTGGCTGTTCCCTTTAGGAGTCACCATATATTTTTTGTTTAGGTAATATACCATATGGGTCTGTGGTAGACTGGTGGCCTGTCCAGGTTGTACCCCACCTCTCACTCAGTGAATGCTGGGTAACCAGTGACCCTTAGTTGGAAAAAGCTGGAACAGCAAATGAATGATAATGAATAAACCACATACTTATCTGCCAACTACTGGGTGTGACTGGGATTGTTACAGGGAATCATCTCATCACCACTTGCATGATAGAAATTAGAAACATGTGGTGCTTAAGAATTAAGATACATGCAGCTTGAAAGTATCTTGTTTGTCAGTTTTATTTCCAAAGCCTAGCTTTGGTACTTTCGGTAAGTTCTTTCAGCTTCTCCCTGTTTCACTTGGGGTCACAACAGCAGATAGGATATGCATCTGCATGCTTATTTGGCACAAGATTTACACAGGATATTTTGCTTGATGCAACTCCACATTACATGGAGAATGGGCAGAGGCGGTCTTAAAACCGGGAACCTTCCGCTTGGCCACCAAACTAATTGTCACTCACATGGTGTGAAGTGTTGTCACTTACCAAGTGCATAGAGAGCTCCATGACAGGAACAGACACCGACACCACAGCGAGGATAGTTCAGGGACGCTACAGCAGCCCACTGCTTGGTCACTGGGTCGTATCTCTCTGTGTAGTCAAAAATCATGGAGTCTTTCTCCCCTGATGAGAAAATCCATTCAGTCTTGTATTTGGTCAAGCACTAATAAAACATTTTGGCCTGATGTCAAAGACAGCACTTGCAGGTTTCTCTCACCTCCCACCACATAGATCATGCCCCCCAGTACAGCCACACCTACTCCGCTGCGTGCCTGGTGCAGTGAGGACACGGTGGTCCAGAACTGATTGAAGGAGTCAAAACGCTCTACACAGCTCAGTGCCCGGCTGTCACTCCAGCGGCCTCCCTGTAGCCGAGTGTAGCCTCCTGCCAAGAAAACAAAATGTTCAATTTCACTCACTCACTGGTTTTAGGCGGCTGTTATAATGAATTTCAAGCTATAATTGTGCCGGCATTTGTAAGAATGTTCACTTCTGAAATTTCTTCTCAGAAAATGACAAAATTCTAGGATGGATGGGTGGGCAGATCCTCCCCACTTTGTTAATATAACTCAAATACAATAAAAGTTATCATCTTACAACTCACCAAATTAAAAGGGCATATAATGAGGATTAAAATTTGGAGAGCTTTGATTAACCAGATAAATCAAGAACAAACTTGGACTTGCTTGTGTAATATCTCGACTCTCCTCTCTCACTCTCTGTTTCTATCAGGAGTGTGCCACCTGTTGGATATATTTATGGCTTGGTGTTGAACGTGCTGCAATTTTCATTGCGCGCGACTAAATGAGACAGGATCAGGAATGACCATATCAGAGGGCCAAGTCAGAGATAAGCCTGAGATGATGTGGACATGTGCAGAGGAGGGATGCAGGGTAATAATTAGGAGAAGGGTACTAAGGATAGAACCACCAGGCAGGAGGAGAAAAGAGAGGAAGGAGGGTCTTCCTCCTGTGGGAGGACAGGGTTCTTCCCCCCACGCTTAGGGTTAAGCTTAGTGTAAGACTGTTGTTTAGGTACAGAGAACACTGGAAAACAGGACATTACAGCTTCAGCCCCTTTCACTGCGTGGAGTTGCATTGTGCTGCATATCTAGTACGAAGCAATTGCTGCGTAAGATGCCTGCAGGGGGGAGCATGGCCCGCCTCTTCTTCTACCATGGCTTTGAAGCTTCACTGCCAGCAATGTTCAGCAGCAATAACAGAGTCCAGCGGGATGAAAAAAATCCAGCAATGCAGGTATGTCCTGATAAAAAACCTCAAAGGATTTTTCGCTGCACTGTGGAGCCATGGTGCACAGAAGCGCAATGCTGCATAGACTTACATACACTGCTAGTGTATTGCACAGACTAGCGGAGAGCACTGCGTTCGATGCTGTACGCAGAAAGTCCATGAAAAAATTAAACGGTAAAGTTTTTTGCATCCATTTCGTGGAACCCTTTGCATCCCTCAGTGTATTGCCACAAAATAGTGCCTTGGGGCAACTGTTGTTGTGATTTGGCGCTATATAAATAAAATTGATTTGATTTGATAGGGCTGCATAAGCTCGGTGTAGTGGGCACGCCACATTACGCAACTCTACACAGTGAAAGGTGTGAAAGGGGCTTTAGGCCTTTATAACAGTGGACAAAACCTTCACCGGGATAACACCCTGGTATGGTGCAGTACATGTTGAAATCTCAGGTTTCTATTTACAGCAATTAAATGTTATACTGCAAAGAATTGTTCAGCTGTGTGTCACCAGGCTACAGGCTGGTTACAATATACAAGGTATCTCCACATTATACGTCAAGGTGAGTCTCTATGATGAGGCTGTGCAATCACTTACACCAAAGTGATTTATCTGAGGTTTTATCGATATGACAGAAACATGTGCATGTGCACTGTTTGCTGTTCAGTTAGTGAGTGTACTGAATGGGTGACCATTGGTTAATCTTTAAACTGAAATTCTGTTGGAAATGCCTTCATTTTTGCAGTACCAAAAAAATTCATTCCTGAACACATCTACAGGCTGAAGGAAGAACAAGCTTGAAAAACAACCTATGGCATAAAGGTACTTCCTGGCTTTTCTTCTGGGTCTCATCTTTGCTGGCTGTAACTGACTGTACGTCTTATTGTCTTTGGGAGACTTCGCCACTTCAGTGTATTCTTTCAGAAGAGTCTGCAGTGCCACTCGCAGGCTGAAGTCAGTAATACCTTTAAAAAAAAAAAAATATTTCTTAATTTTTACAATTTAATTTCTGATGTGTCCATTTTGAAATAACTGTTTAATTGTGAATAAAAAATGACATGTAAAACTGTGTTAAATGTTAATATTGTCCTCACCCTCTATGTATTTGAAAAGTCTCTGTGGTGAAAGCAGCGGGAAGCGGACTGGTTCCAGTACCTCAACAACATGTTTTTTCCTCTTTGCCACATCTTGTAGAACCCAGTCCATTGCTGCTGTAAATACTTGATACTCATCCTCAATTCTCAACTCCTCACTTCGTAGCAGTTTAGCCAGCTGGTCCTTTGAGAGGCCCCTGAACTCATCAGTAACACACACCTAAAAGCATGAATAAATGTCAATGTAAGACCATGAGTTAAAGCATTTTTCACAGTATAAATAACAAGTTCCAATGAAATTGTACAAAGGTTTCCTTCAGTGCACGATGCGCTGCATTCAAAGACGTCCCCTTAAGCAGATTTTTCGACTGCTGGTATAGGATTGATTTTGGTGACACACTGTTCTCAAAATATAAAATTATTAATTTTCAGATATGGCTGCTACCAATGATAATTTTTGCAATCAACTGATCTATCGATTGTTTTTCTATTAATCCAACAATGATTTTTTCCAATTAGTCTGTTGATTGTTTTCGTTTTAGTTTAGATTGTTTTAGTTTTGACACAAAACTAAAGTCATTTCAAATGGCAACTTTCTGGCTTTAAGAGACACTATAAGAAATCAGGAAAAAAAAAATTGTGGCAGTCGGTAACGGTTACTTTTTTAGACCAAGCAGAGGGAAAAAAATATAGACTCACTCAATTCTGAGGAAAAAATTATGGAATCACCCTGTAAATTTTCATCCCCAAAACTAACACCTGCATCAAATCAGATCTGCTCGTTAGTCTGCATCTAAAAAGGAGTGATCACACCTTGGAGAGCTGTTGCACCAAGTGGACTGACATGAATCATGGCTCCAACACGAGAGATGTAAATTGAAACAAAGGAGAGGATGATCAAACTCTTAAAAGAGGGTAAATCATCACGCAGTGTTGCAAAAGATGTTGGTTGTTCACAGTCAGCTGTGTCTAAACTCTGGACAAAATACAAACAACATGGGAAGGTTGTTAAAGGCAAACATACTGGTAGACCAAGGAAGACATCAAAGTGTCAAGACAGAAAACTTAAAGCAATATGTCACAAAAATCAAAAATGCACAACAAAACAAATGAGGAACGAATGGGAGGAAACTGGAGTCAACGTCTGTGACCGAACTGTAAGAAACCGCCTAAAGTAAATGGGATTTACATACAGAAAAGCTAAACGAAAGCCATCATTAACACCTAAACAGAAAAAAAAACAAGGTTACAATGGGCTAAGGAAAAGCAATCGTGGACTGTGGATGACTGGATGAAAGTCATATTCAGTGATGAATCTCAAATCTGCATTGGGCAAGGTGATGATGCTGGAACTTTTGTTTGGTGTCATTCCAATGAGATTTTTAAAGATGACTGCCTGAATAGAACATGTAAATTTCCACAGTCATTGATGATATGGGGCTGCATGTCAGGTAAAGGCACTGGGGAGATGGCTGTCATTACATCATCAATAAATGCACAAGTTTACATTGATATTTGGATACTTTTCTTATCCCATCAACTGAAAGGATGTTTGGGGATGATGAAATCATTTTTCAAGATGATAATGCATCTTGCCATAGAGCAAAAACTGTGAAAACATTCCTTGCAAAAAGACACATAGGGTCAATGTCATGGCCTGCAAATAGTGCAGATCTTAATCCAATTGAAAATCTTTGGTGGAAGTTGAAGAAAATGGTCCATGACAAGGCTCCAACCTGCAAAGCTGATCTGGCAACAGCAATCAGAGAAAGTTGGAGCCAGATTGATGAAGAGTACTGTTTGTCACTCATTAAGTCCATGCCTCAGATTCTGCAAGCTGTTATAAAAGCCAGAGGTGGTGCAACAAAATACTAGTGATGTGTTGGAGCGTTCTTTTGTTTTTCATGATTCCATAATTTTTTCCTCAGAATTGAGTGATTCCATATTTTTTCCCTCTGCTTGGTCTAAAAAAGTAACCGTTACTGACTGCCACAATTTTTTTTTTCCTGATTTCTTATAGTGTTTCTTAAAGCCAGAAAGTTGCCATTTGAAATGACTTTAGTTTCGTGTCATGTCTGTGATCTGCTTTTTTTTCTGCAAAATTAAACAACTGAATGAACATCCTCCGAGGCCGGTGATTCCATAATTTTTGCCAGGGGTTGTATTTTCATAACAGTCCCTACTTAGACAAGCATTTCCCAATTTATATCTCTATTACATATAGTATTTTATGATGGCACAATCACATTATAACACAAGTATATTATTAATGTCTTGAAATGAAAACATAGTCAAAAATTTCAAAATGCACAGAGAACCTTTGTTATTAAACATACATAACAGTGTCTTACTGTTTCATGACATCTTGCCCTTTACTGTTCCATGCAAGTGCTATGTTTAAGATTGGCCAGCAGACGTCGCCATATTTAATTGTATCAAATGGTTCAAAACACCGAACCATATCAACACAATTGCTCCATGTTGATTCAGTGGTTCAAAAAGCTTTGGTTTCTCCATCGCTAATTTACACAGTATGTATCTCACTGCATAGGCTCCAGGCTCAGTGCATGGGCTGGGGTGCTGTGGAAACTACCTCATTATTATTTAGACAGAGGACTCAAGGGGTAAGCTTTCTGGCAATGAAACGGATGTATGTGCTTTGTCAAAGTGTGGATCAGTTAAACATTATATTAGGTACTGTGTAGTCTCGCTTTTGTCACAGACACTTTTGAATCGTCAGGGTTTGGTGAGGTCTGCTGGTCACACAGTTTGTACAGATCACATGTTGAGCAACCTTCAGCCATCACATGCATTTTGTGGACTTGACATCACTCAGGCGAGGCATCTTTCATGAGCCTCCCTATAGGGATGCGAGTTTTAGGGGAATTTTCTTGTTTCTGACTATGGCTATGTTAATGCTTCAGTTTCTGGAAAAAGCATTCTGGCATGCAGATAATTTTACAAGAAACTTAAGAACAGAAAATTCAACAAAAGGCTCAAAAATGTTACTTCCCAGGCAAATTTTGTTTCTGTTCGTGTTTGTTTTACAACTTCATGTTTTTGTTGCTACATAAAAGAATAAAGAATTGAGTGATTAAAAAAAAAAAAAAATCATAAAACTGGTTATTCCTGAGGTATGATGCAATGTTCACAGTAGCATGAGTAGTTGGACAGGCAGAAGATAGCACACTGCACATTATTATTAGCATTGTTTTATTTATTTGTTGCTGTATTTTTTTTGTTTTAATTTGTCCTTCAGTATGGCTATCAATTATTGATCAGGTCAAATTAGTGTGTTGTCAAGAGCAGGAGTGGTGGCCAAGTGGAGAAGGTTCAAACCCCACCGCTCAGGAAGGGCATCCGCCATAAACGTACCAAATCAACATGCAGAGCCACCTCAGATTTGCTGTGGCAACCCAGAGTGAAAACAAGGGAGCAGCCAAAGGGAATTACTATCATGTGTGTTGTCTACTTTTGAAAACGTGAAGCAATTTAAACAGTGAAATCTGTCTGAACAGTGAGATAAAATAACAAGCAGTGCATCTTACACAGCAGTTTATTACCTCTAGAAAGTGAACGTTGATGTAGTTCTCAGTGAACTCAAGCATGTCCATGCAGCCGATCTGCTCCAGGAATTGAAAGATGCCCACACAGTTGGAGGGATCCATGTGTCCCTTGAGAAACTCTCCACAGATAGACACCACCTCATTCAGCTGCAGCATGTCTGCTGCCACCATCAGCTCCTGAACATTCTCCACAGTCACGCTAATCATTCCTGAAAAGCAAAAAGGTATGAAAAAAATGCAGAGAATATATGGTAATAGGTAATGTGCGTACCCAAACCTGTGTATATGAAATCCAGTAGAACCTCAAAGACTTCAGTTTCCACTCCCAGAATTTGCACCTCCTCTTTATCAGTCTCCCTCATCCCTCCAGAGAACAATGCAGAAAAATATGGGCTGCTAGCAGCGAGTACCAGCCTGTGGACCCTGAAGACCCGGCTGCCGACCCTCAGCCCCACGTCGCAGAAATCCAAGCGGAGCCGCATCTTGTTCAGCTGGGTCAGGATGAGTCTGGCGTAGCGGTCCGAGGTCAGCAGAGCCTGCTCTGATGACGAGGTCGCCATGGCAGCTGCAACATCACCACCATAACCAGCAGATGTTGACACAACGGTGGAGAACATGACAGCCAAAGTGGCTTTGTGCAACCATTAGAGGGCAGTATTGCCAAACGCTCCACTCTATAGCATAGGGCCTGAAAAACATCAGCAGACAACTGTACACAATCAGGAATAAATAAAACCCCACAGTCCTAAGAGTATAACGGTAAAACTCTGAGGGACTGACGATATCACAAACTCTAATATCCACCTCTGTGCTGTTTACAAGGAAAAGTTCACCTCAGCTGCCGCTCCTGCTAGCGCGGGTCAGCTAGTAACGACTCAATTATCCATTTTTTAAGAAGAAAACTGATGATTAAGCCATACTGTTAGATCAATCTGCAGTTCGTTTTTAACTATGACTTACTCATAAGTTCACAAAGCTGAAGAAAACTTCCGTCACTCTGCAGACTGTCAATCGTTTTCTCTGGTTCGACTACATTTGTCTGGTGTTTCTCTGGTGTTCCCAGGCTTTATTGAACAATCCCAGAAAATTCAGCTTGATTGGTATTGACTAACAAAAAATTATAAAGTACGGATAGACTGACAGATAAAACAGAATAACATAAAATTTAAAATAAAATGAATCCAAGAAAGTAAGGTTAAAAAAAACAAACAAACATGTGGCTTACGACCAACAACTACTATTAGAAAAACATGACATATTTTTCAAGGAAGTTGGAATATTTGTATATTTTTTAAAAAGTTACAAGAATTCACAGAATAGAATAAACTCAGAATGAAATTATGTCAGGATATTACAAGAACAACACTGGACAATAATGTCAAAGAACCAAAATATTAGAGCCCAGCCGATATGGATTTTTTGAGGCTGATGCCGATAACAATATTTGGATGAAAAAAATGCAGCTAATCGATAATTCTGCTGATTTGCTGATAGCCAATAAATCAGCCGATATTATTATTATTATTTAAATGAATAAAATGTTCTTTTTTGGACCCTTAACAAAAAAGGTATGGGCTAAAAGCTGAAATACAATTTACAAGTTATTTACAATTTAGTAAAGCTTGGTCCCAGCCGTCGTATACAACGGTGTCGGCCCCAGAGGGTTAATAGCAAACGGCAGTAATTCCCAGAACCCTTCCGGACGACCAGTGAATCTGAATGTTTCAACCTCTTAGCAGTAGACGAACGTTTTCATGCTAGAAATAAGGTCTAAACAACGTGGGCTTAGTAAAAAGCGTGAATGATGCAATGAAGCACATTTGATGCATTACTACATAAACTGAGTTAATCAAATTGAGTTGAACTGAAACGGGAGAAATGTGGGGCGAATGTAATCACAAAGTTATTACAAACAACATCCTTATAAACTTACTTGTATGCTTTTGTCAGCCGATCAGTGCAGTGTTATAGCAATGAACACATATAAGCAGGGGTGTAAGCAGCTCTCAGTTGAATGGAATCAGAGCTCCATCTACTGGACAAACGGTGCAATGACATTTTACACTGCCGACACAAACATTATTTCAGTAACTGTTCTGTTTATGAGAAATTATTGGCGTTCTATCGGCAAAATTTTGGCTGATAGTGAGTACTTTGAAAAGGGCTTATATCGGCCGATAATATCGGCCGGCCGATATATTGGAAGGCTCTACAAAATATTAAGAAAATAAGGTTGCAGTGTTAGAAAAAATATTATGTCAAGAATAGTCAGTAAGTATCTATAGTCAGGCAGAAGTGTTTAAAAATGTAATTTGCCTAATTCCTAGATTGTCACAAAATGTCCAACTGTGGAACTTAGTGTGCAAAACCTAATTTATTACACAGGTATTCCACAAATATTAATATTTAATCATGTCTGGCATAGGCCAAAGCTCAACAGCTACCATCTGAGGTGCCTTAGATGAATTCTGCACATTGGATGGCAGGACAAGGTGCCCAACACAGAGGTCTTGGAATGTGCCAACATGAGCAGCATGTTCACCATTCTTGGTGAAAGGCGCCTTCGTTGGCTTGGCCACGTCAGAACAATCCTAACAGGCCGCAATCCGAAAGATCTACTGTACGGTGAGCTGGCAGAGGGCACTCGATGGCTGGTTGACCACACCTGCGCTTCAAGGATGTCTGCAAGAAGGATATGAAAATGTGCAGCATCAATGTCAACACGTGGGAGCAGTGTGCAGAGGACCGTGCAGCCTGGCGTCTTACTGTGAGAACAGGTGCACAGAGGGCTGAGCAGGAGAGGAACCAAGGCCTTGCTGAGCAACGTGCTAGGGGGAAGGAGTGACAGTGGCAGCCTCAAAAGGCATCACAGTACATGTGCAACAAATGGAGCACAGATTGTTGCTCACGCATTGGACTGATAAGTCATTCGCGCAGCTGCAGATAGAAACAAATGACAAAAATTTCCTGTATATTTGCATTGTCAACTGTGTTGGTAGCATGGCCCAAACAGAGGGTTACCCCTTTGAGTCTAGTCTGCTTGAGGTTTCATCCTCAAATCATCAGAGGGAGTTTTTTCTTTACCACTGTCACTCTGTGTGCCTGCTCTAGGGGTTGGTAAGGTTAGACCTTACCGACGGACGGATGCCAGGAACAATATTTAATATTGAATGAATGAATCCTTTCCAGTTTTCAGTATGGTAAAATAATAATCCAGACAGAATAAATGCTATCATTTTGTAACTCACCAAATTAAAAGAACTTACAGTATTCACAGCGCTTCACTTTTTCCACATTTTATGTTACAGCCGTATTCCAAAATGGAGTAATTAAATTTTTCCCCCTCAGACTTCTACTCACAACACTCCATAATGACAACATGAAAAAGGTTTTTTAAATTTTTTGCAAATTTATTTTAAAAAAAGAAATCACATGTAGAACAAGTTAAATGCTGGTCCATAGCACTCAGATCTCTGCTTTCCATGTTCAAAACAACGATCTGAAAGTGATAGTTTCCTCTTCTTCCAGTTGTTGTGGCACCCACGAACTGAACAATTAATACTGCTCATGTTTGGACACTTCTAGCGTACTGTGTTCCCACGTAGCTAATCATTGACGCAGTGGCAAACAGGAAGTTGCTTGACAAAATGGAGCCGTCCACCCTGACTTCCTGAATAAGGTGAATAGAACAGCTTGGCCCCGCCCATTAACCACACAGTGGTCCTGACGGAAAACATCAACGAGACAAAGATACTTTTGTCTGTGCTTCACACGTCAGGGTTTGTCACATGCATAACAGGAACAAACATCACCCATTACCCACGCAGGGGTCCTGATGGGAAACAGGAACGAACATTGTCCATTACCCACTCAGGGGTCCTGACAGGAAAACATTAAAGGGGCCGAGACACTCTGATATGTTCGCACATATATATTTGCACATCTTGGCGTGTTATCACATGTGAAACAGGGAACACACTCTAACCACAGGTGACGACACTTGTTATGGTGAATTATGTCCACAATTTCCATTACATATTGAATGTCCACCACACGTTATTTAACTTCAAAATGTACATTAATGAGAAATTAATCTTCATGTAAAAAATGTAAGGAATGATGTTCCTCTGACACTCATTTCTACACTCTGCTGTTTTCCGTGTTTGGCCTGATGTCTCATTTCTATTAGACGTGTGAATCTACACTACAGCACACAGCGGTGAAAGTTTGAGTTTTATATATATATATATATATATATAGGTCCTTTTGTATCTTTATTGAAGAAAATACATCAGCATACAAACAGTAAATGTATCCAATTAAATAGACAACTACAGTATAATAAAATATTCCACATGGAGGATTTATTAAATGAATCTTCATGACAGGATTAGGATTATTTATTTATTTATTTATAAAGTTTATTTAAAGAAAGTTGGGTTGAGTTGAACTTTGGCCATGGTTAGTTTGACGTCAAGTGGCGGTGTGCGCTCACGGACGGGCGTTGCGCAAACTCAGATTTTGCTCTCTGCAATGCGCATTTGCGCAACGTGTATCACTGAAAATAATGGGTTTTAGAGCGATGTGTTTGGTTGTGCACTCAATGTGAAAGGCCCTTGGAACTGTCAGTTTTTTTCATTTCCAGAGCCTACATTTGGTCGCCATCAAGGCCACTGCTGCTTGTTAACATCATCGACTGTATATATGAACTTTTCTAGACAAAAATTCTCCTAGTGCAGCAGATAACTGAAACAATCCTTCACTTGGTGATGCAAGCATCAGATTTGACATGAATGTTCTTAATAAATCAGTGTTTGAGGAAAAAGTGCTGGCCACTTGAAAATCCAATATGGCGGCCAGGTAGGGGTCAATGAAGAATTGCACAGGGGTCAAAATCTAAAAATCCTCCAATCATATTGAAAGCTATACCACATTATGTGTCTGGTCACAAAGATTGCAAAAAGGTATAGTTTGGATGATCTATGACTGAATGTTCTGGAGTAATGGGATAAAAACAGCAAGAATGGTGACAAAGGTCAATTTCAGTTTGTACAGGAGTCAAAAGTTAAAGTTGCCCCAATTTTGGTAAAACGTGGTGCAAATTATTGGTTGAACTAATAGGATTAATAAATAGAATAGTTTTGACTGTGTTGAATGCTTGGTCTGCAAAGTAAATGTCAAACAATGTCGACATCCACTGGATTCTATGGCATGTGACAGATGTTACCCTGTAACGTGACAACTGAGTATGATACACGGTGCAAACTATTCCTTTTTAAAACCCTATTAACTCAACCAATAATTTGCATCACATTTTACAAAAAATGTTGCAACTTTATCTTTTGACCCTGTACAAACTGAAACTGACCTTTGTCACCATTCTTGCTGTTTTTACCCCATAACTCCATAACAGTCAGACATAGATAGTCCAATCTATACCTTTTTGGAATATTTCTGATCAGACAAATAATGTGTTATACTTTTCAATCTGATTGGATCATTTATAGATTTTGACCCCTGTGTAATTCTTCATTGACCCCCACCTAGCCGACATATTGGATTTTCAAGTGGCCAGCACTTTTTTCTCAAACACTTATTTATGAAGAATATTCATGTCAAATTTGATGCTTGCATCACCAAGTGAACAATTCTGGCCAGAAATCATACTTATCTGCTTCACTATCCGCAGACATTGAGATGATAGCAAAGAGAATTGGCCCCTTGCCACCCCCGGTGGTCATGTCTCTGTCTCTGTCCAGCAAAGATGTCTAAAATTAGTTGATCCAGGCCCTAAAGAACAGGGGAGTTTCTACATATGCACTCATGTAATTGTAGAACTTTGAGGCTGTTAAACATGAAACTGAAACTTAAATGCAAAAGATAGATTTAAAAAAAAATCTTGTATGTGAAATATGAAGCCTTTGATGCCTTATTCTTATAAAAGTATAATTTTTTTCTTGGAACATAGCCTTTTTTAAACTATTACATCAACTGTCGCCCCCCAACACCCCTCCCCCCGCCAAAAACAGAAACATTTCCCACACGAAGATATGTACAGTGCGTAACACTAGATGGCAGTAGAAGCATTTGAGATTAAAATCTTAGAAACGACTAAAAAATTATAGCAGTATCATGCTACGTTAGCTGTAGCACCTGTTTCAATCTGTTTCACAATAACTGCACTCCAGTATTAATAAAAGAAAATAAAAAGTATGTGAGTAACCCAGATAACTCACTGTGTGTGAATATGAGCTAAATCATATTGTTAATATATGTCAAATAATTCTACTGAATATACGACTCTACAGTTGCTGGTTTAGAAAACAAATGGAGGTGGTACCAAAGTGGCCATTAGAATTCTATTAGTGTCCACCTGTGTCGTGTCTCCGTAGAAGGCTTCCAGCTTGGCCATTATCTGAGCTAAACAATTAACTTATTGGACACAGTTTAAACAGAGTCTTAGTAAACCAATATAACACAAATCTCAACAATCCTGTAGTCCCTGAGCTCTCAAATAACCTTTAATGTCGCTGTGTCAAAGAAAAAAGTGGCACAAATTTGATTAGATGTCTTCTTCGTTATCAGACAAGCTTCTTCATGTCAATAGGGTCCGAGCTATTGTTGCTTACCCCCCAGATTTAAAATATTTCCATTTTTTGTTGCACTCTTTACCAAAAATTTAAAAACAATTACAGTACAATGGCACCTATCAATGGGTGAGATATGTTAGGCTCCTGGTCTCATGGCAAGTCGTGATTCAGCAGCATGAAATATACATTAATCTATTGGTTCATGATATTGTGACAAAAAGCGCCTCATTATCGTCACGGCAGCACAAATTCATTCTAATTCATTCTGTGATGGCTGCACGAAATTAAAAGTGAAGCGGGTTGGGGGGGTGGGGGGGTTGGGGTGGTTAAGGTTAGGGTTGGGGGTAGGAGTAGGGTTAGTAATAGTGAGTTTAAAAAAAAGCCCTGTCATGAAAGTTTGACTCATTTCGTGACAGGAGCATGAAAAAAAAAAAAGAAAGAAAACATGAGACTGGGCTGGTTATGCAGTAAATTTGCATTTTGTCCTTAGAGTTGATGTGTTGGAAGAAGGATAAACTGTGATGCACAAAGATTTGAGTGACTTTGACAAGGGCCAGATTGTAATGGCTCCAGGACTGGGCCAGAGCATCTCCAAAACCACAGCTCTTGCGACATGCTCAATGTCTTTAATGGTCAATACTAGGGATGGGTATTGATAAGATTCTATCGATATCGATTCCACTTATCGATCCAATTCTTTATTGATTCCCTTATCAATACCTCCTGTGTACTAAAAGTAGGCTTTACAGGTTTTCTATGTCAACAACATTTTATTGAGACTTAAAGTAAATAAATATGACATTGGTCACTGGATCCTTGATCTCTGGACGTAAATAGAAATAAACAAAATCTGTAGTTTTTGTCAAAAGCATTTCCTTTCAGATATAAATGAGACAAATCTAACTCCATAGCCTCTGAGCTGAGCTCTTACAGCCGGCTGCAGTGCACGTCAAGATCAATTTAATTTATAAAGAATGGAGGACGTCTAAATTTGGGAGAAAACAAAAACAGTTTTGGTTGGTTGTAGTTTGTTGTCTGTGTTACAACATTTGGAAAGAGGTGTCATTTGATTTAGAATGGCACTTTGCTTTGAAGTTATTAATCCAGCCGGGATCTATCTTTCCAACGTTTGGAGCCGTGCAGTTAGTCCCACAAAACAGATATTATTTCTTTTACCTGAGGGACAGTAACTTCAGTGCGCTGCCCCACAAAAAGTTAATGAGGAATGAATAAAAACTCCAGTGTAGAAGGAATGGAGGATGATTCTTGTTTCTTACCCGCAATAAGACAAGAGTCGCAGTTAGTGACTTTAATCTGCACAAAGGTGCCTCATGGTTGACATCTTTAAATGGCTTTAAGGGGTGTTCATGAAGAAATTATGGACCTGCTGCTTCTAAAACAGCGAAGAAGCAGGTCGCTGCTTGAAGCTTGAAGCTTTGATTGAAGCAGCGCTTCAATCAACATAGAGAAATAATAATTTTATCGATACACCCCCTCAAAAACAACAGCCGCTCCGGTGTGATGTGATCATGTGAACTGAAGAACTGATAAGGGTGGATGGAATTATTTATCGATTTTTAACAGGAACCGGTTTTTGAAACCCATCCTAGTAATCGACGGCCAAGGATCATTGACTTGGGACAGAAGGCTGGCCCGTGTGGTCCTATCCACAGAAGAATCTATTGCTAATCTCTTGATGCCAGATACCACAACACATCTTTAGAAGTCTGGTGGAGTCTATGCTTCAATGGGTCAGAGCTGCTTTGTTGGCGGTGTGGGGGGGAGTTACACAATATTAAACAGGTGGTCACAATGTTGTGGCTGATCAGTGTTTGTGCCTAGTGTTGTTTTGCAGCTCAAAAGCTTTATTTATGTTTCCTTTGAGTGAGACAGCAGCCTTCATTCAAGTCACAGATAATGCATGCTGGGAGTGGATGCTGCTTAAAATAAACATACATTTAATTTAAAAATACTTCCTGATTCAGCTGTTAAAAGGCTCCATATTATACAGATTTTCTGAAAGCTTAAATATAAATCATCTGGTGTCTAATTAACAAATATTAAACTCTGTAACCAGTACTTTGTAGGTAGTGACGAAATGCATATTTGAAAAAAAACTTAACTCCCCCCCCCCCAAAAAACCAATGACTTGTTCCAGTAGTTTTAGTATCATTCATTCAATTTCATTCCAACAACAAAGAACTGGAACATGACTCACTCATAATTCGTACTTCATTATGTGGGAAGCAGGATTTTCCGACTATCATATGAAGACAAAAATAAACAGAGCTTTGATTTAAAAATGTATCTGAACTACAAATAGTGAGGTATACTAAATGCCTCTTTGGCTTCTTATGCAAGAATTCAGTCATCAACTACTCTCCAAGTACTCACTGAATGCAAGTGCAACAAAAGCAATCAGAGATTTCTGACATCTGCCAATCCGGATCCAGATCACCTCCAAAATTTAGTGGAGTCTTCCATGCCTTAATATCTATCTGTGGTGCAAATTTGGTGAGAACGTGTGAAGTAGTTTTGAAGAAATCCCTCAAAGCCTATATAAAGTGAAATCTTGATCCAGAATCCAGATCCAGATCACCTCCAAAATTCAGTGGAGTCTTCCATGTCTTAATATCTATCTGTGGTGCAAATTTGGTGAGAAAGTGTGAAGTAGTTTCGAGGAAATCCCTCAAAGTCTATATAAAGTGAAATCTTGATCCAGAATCCAGATCCAGATCACCTCCAAAATTCAGTGGAGTGTTCCATGCCTTAATATCTATCTGTGGTGCAGATTTGGTGAGAATGTGTGAAGTAGTTTTGAAGAAATCCCTCAAAGCCTATATAAAGTGAAATCTTGATCCAGAATCCACATCCAGATCACCTCCAAAATTCAGTGGAGTCTTCCATGCCCTAATATCTACCTGTGGTGCAAATTTGGTGAGAATCTGTAAAGTAGTTTTTACGTAATCCTATATAAAGTGACATCTTGATCCAGAATCCAGATTTGGATCCGGATCACCTCCAAAATTTAATGGAGTCTTTCATGGCCTAATATGTATCCGTGGTGAAAATGTTGTCAGAATCTGGTCAGAATCTGTGAAGTAGTTTTGAAATAATCCTTCATAGCCTGTATAATGTGAATCTTGATCCAGAATCCAGATCTGGAGCTAGATCTGGATCACCTCCAAAATTGAGTGGAGTCTTCCATGCCCTAATATCTATCTGTGGTGAAAATCTGGTGAGAATCTGTGAAGTAGTTTTGACGTAATCCTTCAAAGCGTATATAAAGTGAAACTTAATCCAGAATCCGGCTCCAGATCACCTCCAGATTTTAATGAAGTCTTCCATGGCCTAATATGTGTCCATGGTGTAGTGAAAATCTATGAAGTAGTTTTAACGTAATCCTTTATAGCCTATATAATGTGAATCTTGATCCAGAATCCAGATCTGGATCTCCAAAATTCAGTGGAGTCTTCCATGACCTAATATCTATCTATGTTAAAATTTGGTGAGAATCCATGAAGTAGTTTTGACGTAATCCTTTAAAGCGTATATAAAGTGAAATTTTGATCCAGAATCCAGATTGGGATCCTGATCACTTCCAAAATTTAACAGAGTCTTGCATGGCCTAATATGTATCCATGGTGAAAATTTGGTGAGAATCCGTGAAGTAGTTTTGACATAATCCTTCAAATCCTATATAAAATGAATCTTGATCCAGAATCCGGATTCAGATCTGGTTCACCTCCAAAACTCAGTGGAGTCTTCCTTGCCCTGATATCTCTCTGTGGTGCAAATTTGGTGTGAATCCATGAAGTAGTTTTGATGTAATCCTTTAAAGCGTATATAAAGAGACATCTAGATCCAGAATACGGATTCGGATCTGGATCACCTCTAAAATTTAATGGAGTCTTCCATGGCCTAGTATGTATCAATTATGAAAATTTGGTGAGAATCCGTGAAGTAGTTTTGACGTAATCCTGATAAGGTCAGACAGACAGACAAATAAACGCAGGTCATTTTATTAGGTCCTTGGTGGACCTAATAAAATGACCTGCGGTGCTTTTCAAGTTGTTTTTTGCAGTCTTTTCACTCAGTTGGCCAGGCTTCTCTCTGGGACATCCTGAAAATTTGCAGGATTCACTGTACAAATATCTGAATATCTTAGCGAGCCTAAACACAGGTACTGTGAGTGCTGCACAGAGTGCGAGTAGAATCTCTGACTTCTTCACAGTGACCTCTGGCATTCCTCAGGGACGTGTTCTAGCTCCTACACTGTTTAATGCTTGCATGGACTTGGTGTTGGATAGGGTTGTGGAGACCAGCAACTTCCGCACCTTTGCCAATGAGGAAATGTTTACTGACCTTGACTTCATGGAAAATGCTGTGATGTTTGTGGAGTCAATACTCTGAATGCAGCACTTGAGAAGCTGAGTAATGAATTGGAGTGTCTCCATTTCTGATTATCCTGTTTCATGACATTTAATGACTTCCTGTAGTCAGCCATCTCAAGTGTATCCGTATGTGGTAAAAGATTTATTTATTTTGGCAGTGATCTTCAGACAGGTGAACCCTGTTAACTCACATATGTTTTAACTCGTGGTCGATTTGTAGATCCCGAAAATTTTGACTACTGTATAAAAGTGAACATTTTCCTCAGATTTGACCATTTTGAACTGAATCAGATCATTCTTTCACTGTCATAGCATCCAAGTCGTCTCCAGCAAGTTCTAAGAAGATTTTCAAGCAAGCAAGCAAGTTCTGGTTGTTAAAGCAACAAGTTTTCATCTGCGCAAGTGGCCATCATGTCCAGTCGCAGGAAGGATCTAAAGAGGTAGGTCACATCCAGATCCGTAAATGAAAAACTTTGAATTGTCCATTGTCTGCATTCATGAAGCCCGCATCGCTGAAGTGCAACAGCCTGAGGAGGAAGAAGATCCTGAACCCCCTCCAGATGAAGAAATCATCACCATTCAGATAGAAATCACACCTCAAATCGTCGAAACTATTATAATATGGCAAGGTAAGCTGATTCAGTCCAGTCTCACGTTTTTTACCTCCGCCAAGGAGGTTATGTTTTCAGTCACGTTTGTTTGTTTGTCTGTCTGTTTGTCAGCAGGATAACTCAAAAGGTTTTGAACGGGTTCTGATGAAATTTTGTGGAGTGGTTGGAAATGACAAGAGGAACAAGTGATTACATTTTAGTGGTGATCCGGATCACGATCCGGATCCAGGAATTTTTTAAAGGATTCTTCACCATTGCGGGATAGGGGGATTTTGACATTCTAGTTTCTAACTCCACAAAAACAAGGCAGAAAGGCTTGAAAAAAATTAGGGTGTAACATAGTCAAATGTTCTATCAAACAACAAAGTTTGGTGATGATCAGATCCGGATTCCGGATCTGGTGATCCAGAATATGCAAAAATATAGGGAAAATAGAAAATGTGTCAGTTTGAGGTGACAAATGAAGCTAGAGATGCACAACTAACACCAAACTGTAGCTGAATCTGTACTGATTCAGTAAGGTGTCATCAGATTTGATGTAGCTTCAAATGTTATGGAGCTAGATCCAGAAGAAAACCGCCATTACCGAAAAATCATTTTTATACAATAACTTTTGAACTAATAAAGACATAAAAGTGATTCCAAGTTCTAGTGGTATGTTTTCATGGGCAAGAATGTCAAATATAAAGGAAAGAAAAGTGTATGTATCATAGTTTTGGTTGTAACACTGAATTGTTGAATAGATCACTGTGCCAAGGAGGGAATCTCTTTAGAGTCAGTGACCCTATGGCCTTGTTTAGAGAAGTGTTTCATAAATGTTAAAAAATTCATATATTTGCAGTTTAGTTGAATAATAAATTTAATTTTGTCTATTTGTTTTTGTCTATAAGCACATGCAATATCAATATCAGTGATCAGATGACAGTAGCTTCTGGGAAAGGTGCAAGTTGCAATAAACTGTGATGCCAAGCGCTAAGGATACATGCTTTCCAGTCACAGCAGATGAAACTTTTTTTTACTACTGAGCAAACATCATTGTTAGACTTTTTTAGGTTCAATGATTCCACGGCGTGTAGATGTTATGGTGTCAGTGACCCCATGGCCTTGGCGGACGTTTGCACTCTCTGAGTGCTTCTAGTTTTTTTTTTTTCGTGTTCCTGTGATGAAATGAGTTCAATTTTCTTGACAGGGTTTTTTTTTTTTGAATTCACTATTACTAACCCTACTCCTACCCCCAACCCTAACTTTAACCATAACCTAATCTTACTCTTTTCCCCCACCCTAGCCATAACCACCCTGACCCCCCCGCTTCACTTTTAATTTTGTGCAGCGATCACGGAATGAATTAGAATGAATTCGTGCCTTTGTGACGAAAATGAGGCACTTTTCGTCACAACATCACGAACCAGTATATTAATGTATATTTCATGCTGCTGAATCACGACTTGCTGTGAGACCAGGTTGGCTGATTTGAAATTTTTTTTGGTCATCTTCATTAACTTGCACTTTCAGATGCGTCATGGGTCAATTTTGTGGACCCCAACTAACACACGTTACCTGTATCTCTGAAGCCTCAGTGTGTGTGCCTGGATGATTGCTTTCCAGGATCCAGTGTGGTTCTGTAGTGTGGTGGATGCGGTGACATGCGGCACCATGCTCCCAGACATGACCTGACCTGCATGAGTGGCAGAATTCAGATGCATTATTCCTCTTCTTTATTATAAGAAGCATGTGCTTAATTTGTAATTTGAAAGTGTTTTGTTTTAATATGTAGGTGAGGCGTTAAAATGAGTTTGAATGAAATTGTCATGGTCTGCCTCTCTCCTTTTCTTTTTTTTTTAACCTTGTGGGTGTAGTTTGTTAGTTTTCCCCCAGATGGCGTGCTGCAGAGCTGAGAAACACCTGCTGCTCATCACCACCACACCCCTGATGTGCATGAGCGGCTCATCAGCAGCAGGTTACTTAAACCCAGTCTTTCAGCTTATTGACTGACAGATTCTTGGTTTGCCATGCCATGAAGCCAGATTCTTGCATCGCATCCTGCATGAGATTCCATGACCTTGACCCCGCCTTTCCTGTTGCTTCCCTGCGCTCAGACGTCAAAGCTTTCCGCAGCTTGTTTCAAGGTAACCTGGGCAACTCTAATTCCCGTATTAGAGCTTGTTGATTTCTCTGGTGTCTCCTGCGCGGCTTCCATGTTGCATATGTTGCTGGCTCCATGACTATCTGCACCACATCACTGTGGAACTCTCCGGCTCTCAGCTACAGAGCGCGTAGGTCTGCCACGCTCCAGTTAAGTTCATTCATGTTCTGTGAGATCTCGCTCTCACACTGTTCCTGTCAGTGACTGTGCTTGACCAAGAACTGCTCAAAGAACTAGTAGCAAGAAATATCTCCAAGAACTGTTTTCCTAGAACTGTATGAACTCTGATATTGAACCACTGAGAACTTTCCATATCATTTCTAAAGTTAAGTCCTGCTTAATTGGAACTGTGTCCAGACGTGCAGCACTTGACCTCTGACCTCTGAAGAGACTCATGAACTGTGAATGATTCCTGAACAGCAAACCTTATTTCCTAGACTGTGAACATTATGACATTCCACGTCCCAACAGCCAGGGGCTGTGAGCATGGACCGGGCCGCCGGGCCACCCGCCATCGACCACCCAATCCTCTCTGCACCCAACCCCCATGGCCCCCTCTGCAGGTGGTGAGCCCACACGAGGGCGGGCCCACATCACTCTTTCGGGCTGAGCCCGGCCGGGCCCCGTGGGCTAAGGCCCAACCACCAGGCGCTCGCGCGCGAGCCCCAACCCCAGGCCTGGCTCCAGGGTGGGACCCCGGCTCCGCCATACCGGGCGACATCACGGTCCTTGATCTTTTACTGGTCATGGAGGTTCTGAACTGCCCTTAGTCTAACCCGTCACCTAGGACCTGTTTGCCTTGGGAGACCCTACAGGGAGCACAAAGCCCCCGACAACATAGCTCCTAGGATCATCCAGGTACGCAAACTCCCCCACCACGATAAGGTGGCAGCTAGAGGGGGAGTCACTCGGGAGGAGCTCGGAGTGGAGCCGCTGCTCCTCCACGTCGAAAGGAGTCAGTTGAGATGGCTCGGTCATCTTTTCCGGATGCCCCCTGGACGCCTCGCTGGAGAGGTGTTCCGGGCACGTCCCACTGGGAGGAGGCCCCGGGGAAGACCCAGGACACGCTGGAGGGACTACATCTCTCAGCTGGCTTGGGAACGCCTTGGGGTTCCCCCGGAGGAGCTGGAGCAGGTGTGTGTGGATCGGGAGGTCTGGGCGGCTTTGCTTGAGCTGCTGCCCCCATGACTCGACTCCGGATAAGAAAATGGATGGATGGATGGATGGATGTGAACATTATTTCCAGAACAGTGAACATTCCTGTTTTAAGCCTACAGTGAACTGCTTGTTGTTAAAGGCTTCAGTGTTACGAGTGCAAGCCCTCATCTCTGTTCACCTCCGTTTTCCTAGTTCCCGTCCTCGGCTCTGTGCGCCCATCTGGCTCTGGATGCAGTTCCCATATACCCCAGGATTCCTGCTTGTTCTCAGAGTCACCAAGTCTGTCTGGTATCTATCAGTCCTATGCCACATGGTTTTGTTGGCCTTATTCCAGGTAGTTCTTTTTAATCTATATGAGAGCTGAACTCCTGAGATGAGATTGTCCCAAGAGCTGGAGGGATGTGGTAATCCTTCATTCATTACAAATTATTAGTGACATTACATGATCAATCTTGAAAGCTCTAGGACATTTGAATGAGAAAAAAAAAACTACAGTTATTATTTCAGAGCTCTGCCAGTATCCTTCCTTGCTTGTTTCAAGGAGTTGGGATTATCATCCCTTTACAGGTTAAACTGGACATATTTTCTTGGGCAAAAGTGTAGCAGCAATTGCAGAACAAAATATATAGTCAGAGACAACTAAACAAAATACAAAATACATTCATTACACAGAATAAAAGAATGCAGTTGAGAGGGCTTCCCAAGTTTTGCTGAGATGGTGACTGAGTATTGCACCCTCATTGTTAACAGTGGATGGAATGAGGAGGCTGTCTAAAATGTATTTCAGAATGCACCAATACAGACTATCAAAGACAAGTTTTTTTTATGTTTTGAAATAAACTCTGTATGAGGTCATCACCTGGCAATCCTCATAGACAGTCATCTTATTGACCTTCAGAGTGAGAGAGACGGTAAGGCTGTATCCCCCTTGACAATGTCATAGTCTGTTCCAGTGACTGCTTCTTCTTCAAAGTTTGTTTCAGATCTTCAACCCATGGTGAGTTGCACCCAGCTCATTTCTGAGAAGAGACAACAGTGTTAACACCAAGAGCTGCCTATATTGTGTTCAGGTTGGCCATTTGCTTTCTTCCTGTGCACCTACAGTGCATCCGGAAAGTATTCACATTTTTTATGTTACAGCTTTATTCCAAAATACGTAGATTAAATAAATTTTCACCCTTGAAATTCTACACATAATACCCCATAATGACAATGTGGATTTTTTTTTTTTTTAGATTTTGCAAATTTATTAAAAATAAAAAAGTAAGAAATCACAGTACCCTCTTTGCCCTTTGGTTGCTAGTGATCCCTGGTTAAAGATACATAACCTATAGATTGATCCACTGGAATGTTAACCTGTTGAAGATCTTTTTGTAATGACAATTGACAATTTGCTGTTGTTCCTCCAGACACATCATTAGCGCCCCCCAGTGTACTATTAAGTTGTTCAGTAAGATCCATGCCACTCTCTTCAAGTATGATATTGGAAAAATACTTTCAGGATTCTCCAATTGCAGGAATTATTAGACTCGCTTCTTAAACTGCTGAGGGAGGGTCCACAGACCTCAGAGGGCTAAATAACAAGTCAGGTTGGGGAGCATGTACTGGTTCTACATGTTGTCCCATTCACCACACCATGGAATAGCCCTAGGTTCTGGTTGCCAACCACACAGACTGACCACTGATCCATCCCCAACTCCAAAAAATAGTCATGTATCTGCTGCAGCCAGGTGATACATGGATGCCCCCTTGGCTTTCTCTAGTTACTGAGGACAGCACCTGCCTACTACATCATGGAGAATAGTGCGTTATATGGCGATAGTGCTGTACCTGACATTCACTCAAAATGCAAGTAGAATGCCTTATCTGAGTCTCCCTAAATAACCATTTGTTTGACACAAAGCCATTTTAGTGGTACCCAAGAATCCTCCAGTGAGACAGAGTACCAAAAACTTCCAATTGTCACCTCAAGTTACTTAGTATCCAAGTCTCACAACCATACAGAAAGACATGAAGTAATGGGATCCTAAAGACTTAGACCTTTGTGCTTCTCCAAAGATACTCATATTACCAAACACCTCTCTTTATGACTTTATGATTCCATTAGCTATTCCCAGGCATTCCTTGAATTCAAAGGCTGAGGCCCCAGAGACATGAATTTCACTGCCATGATAAGTAAATCTCTCAAGTTCAGCACTTTTACCACATACGCATAAACTTCTAATGGCTGACTACAGGAAATCATTGAAAGCCTGGATCTTAGTCTTAATCCGGAACAATCCCAAACTCAGACACTCTGACTCCTCACTCAACTTCTCAAGTGCTGCAATTAGGGTATTCACTGATTCCTCAAAGATCACAGCATCACCCACAGTCAAGGTCAGTAATTATTTCCTCACCGACAAAGGCCTTGAAACCCCTGATTTTCTTGCTTCTACCCACCACCTAGTCCATGTAACCATTAAACAGTGCAGGAGCCAAAACACATCTGAAGAATGTCAGAAGTCACTGAGAAGTTTGAGATTCTACTTGCAATCTGTACAGCACTCACAGTACCTGTGTATAGGCTCACTATGATGTTCAGCAACTTGATTGGGCTAACTGCATTCTGTAAGTTCTCATTGAGTTAGAATTCAGTTGACGTCTTAGGCATAACACCAAACTACTCTATCTGCTGAACAGCAAGTCTCTAGGACTGAATCCTGTTGAGATTGATCCTTGCAAGTACCTTGCCTGGCAAAGAGAACAGTGTTAATACCTGTGTATTTGTTTCATTCCAGGCAATTGCCCTTGCAATTCCAGAAAGGGACAAGTCCTTTCCTTGAGTCTGTTATAGGATATATGTCTCCCACTCTAAAAAAGAACCGCTGTTTCAATGAGGAAAAAGTGGTGTAACAATTTGCATATTTTTAAAAGTTATTTCAACTTAGCTAGAGAAGTCTTGTGGCATTAACAGTTGTAAGTTGAAATAATTACGTTGAATTAACTTTAAAAAGTCTATACAAATTGTTACATCAATTTTTGTTGCTGAGACAGCACTTCCTTTTTTAGAGTGTACTAGATGAATTAGCGCTTGCATATTAAGGTAATTGTAATATTTCATTATTGTTATTATATTATTTGAAAATAAATACAATTAAAATGGGCTTGAAAAGTACATTCTACATTGCTGTATTGGAGTATTCTTTTAAATGCTTCACTACAAAAAGGTGTACCTTTCCATTTCTGGAAAGACCATACTGTTTTGCAAAAGTATATTGTATGGATTTTGCAAACATGATATCTTACTAGTAATCAATTTCCAAGCAAATGGAACAGTTGAGATAAAAACTAATTTCCCTGCACCTCCATGGTTCCACAGGATTCTGTTCTAACCCCACCCTGCTCAGTGTGCCGCTCTTGTTGGAGGGACAACACACAGAACGTGTCTCTTCCCAGATAGATCTCTTTCAGTGCAGCTTCTTGTTCTGACTAACACGAAGTCAACACCCAAGTCTTTCATCGCCAACTGTAAATGGTAATCAAACCATTCCAGTCGTATCTTTCTGAACTCTTCTGCATCAAACTCCATCGTGTCAATGTTTACAATGTGCTTGAGCAATAACAGGTGAAGTTGCTCATAAACTTTAGTTTCTTAAATATTTGTTACGGCCACTCTTAAAAGTTCAGTTATCTTTATAATATTATTACTGGTCAATTTTAGAATTAATTTAGATGAGATACGATATATATACTCGTATACTCATTATCTGGGAACTACTTTTTGCGCAGGAATTCATCAAGCACGCCGGCTGCAGGTGCGTACTAACACAGAATACCCAGAAACTGGCTAGAAAATCGGCCAAAAGGAGAGCGTCCACTTTTAGCTGCCATAAGCTAAGCTAGTGGCGCTCATGAGAGTGTGTTCTAACCCTACAGTCACATTAGCTACAAGCAACAGCAATTGACAAAGGCAAAGCGATGACTTGTCATTCATTTTTAAACATAATGGGTGTTTTGTAGTGGCAAGAGACAACAGCTAGGTGGGGCTAAAATAGATCAAAGTCTATATTATGCAAATACAGAGTGATGCTACACTGTGACTGCCAATCTGAGTGAATAGGCAGCATGAAGTCAGCTTGCTGCTGCTGCTCACTCAAACAAACTAATCCAAGATGGTGGAAAATGCTCTAAAACACCCTATTTCTGTATGAATCTAATATGTTTCTCATATATTTTGTAACGGTTAGTGATAAATAAACACTTTTAAACCTTAAAATGCTTTGAAGTGATTTACATCTTATGGAGTTGTAGTGTGCCTTGAGAACACCCATCAAACAACAAAGCCAGGTGATTTGTAGCTAATGTGACTGGATGGTTACTGGTACCACATTTAACTGAAATTGTTGCTGATAGGTGAAACTTTCTGATCAGTTAGTGCGAAAAAGGCACCTGTTAGAGATTTTTCTAGTTTTTATTCAAATAAAAAATGTGGAGCAACTGTTGGAAATAGCCCTTCATTTATGTTTTTAAATGCTTTGCGGAATTTTGTTTGTGAAAAACAAAACTATTTTCCATGGAATATTTACACAATTTTATGTTCATATGCTGTGGTAAAAGACAATAAAGAGGTTCACATTCAGCTGCAATGTTATTACAAATAATTGCCCATCATGCATTCAACCAAAGCATTTTTTTCCATTACATGTCTACAAATCATATATAACCCTGTTGGTGCCACAGCACATCACATCAATGTAGACTACCATTTTTATGTTTAGACACACTTTCCCATTCAACTGAATGGGAAAGTGTGTCCACACTTTTGATTGGTACTGGATTTGACACACTACGTATTTTATTGCTGCTACATATGTAAAAGAATTGTCTAACAACCGTTTCCCTCAGAATATGAATTCTTTCTGTTGCTGCAACTTCGCTGTTCCATTTATATGACTTGAGAAATTATTTCTGTTAACATGAGGTGTATGCTAATTGTTTATTTAGTGCTAAAAACAAATGTTTTAGTTGTCAGACACAAGACTTACAATGTGGAGCTGTGTGTTTAAATAGTTCAGTCTATAGTCTTGTTGCTTGGCAGGCAACATGATCTTTCGCCTTTCCTGCTATAATATGAGCTTGTAAAAAAAAAAAAAAAAAAAAAAAAAAAAAAAACAGAAAAAAATCCTTCGTTTATCGATTCTGCCTTCAACATAGCAACTGCTCTGTGATTGGTTAAAACTCGACACGGTCTCCGGTCACCATTGGTGGAGGAGCTAGCGTGGAAACGCTAGAAACGGACGGAGACAGAGGGGAGGAGAAAGCGGATTGGCTGTGACTGAACTGAAAGCGAAAACCTCTTTTTCGAAAAGCCTGCGAGACAGTTGATGCAGTGTGTATTTTAGGCGTGACTCTAAAGGTAATTCGTCCTGCAGCCCCCAGCCAGGACTTATTTAAATTGAGAGAAAAATGGCTATGAATTTAAATGAGGAGGACTGTGGTGAGTGAGGGCAAAGACAGAAAAGAGAGTATGGGGCTGAGGTGGGACATCGTGTCTGTGAGAGTGGTACAAATGTATTTTTTTTTTTAAAACATATATAAATTAAAAGTGTGATTCAGGGCAAAATAAATGCCAGTAGTTTCAGGTCTAGCAAGATGGAAGGGGCGTTTTAGGTTAAAACAAACCTTCAAACAGCCATCATCGCTAGACCACAGCCTGTGGATGCCTCAGTGGTGGGACGGTCTGTCGTGTCCTGGTCCTGTCTGTCTCCTAGAGGTGGGCGATACCGGGAATTTTGGTATTGATCCAATACCAAGTAAATACAGGCCCAATATCGCCGATATCCATACTGATACTTTTTTATATTTAAGCTTCATAGAGCCAAAGGATCCAAAAGACCTAGGATAGAATTTCGACAAACATTGCACTTGACAACAAAATACTTTATTATCACAATCAACATTTTTGTTTTAAAAATATCACTCAACACAACTTAAAACAAACTCTCCTGAGGTAGAGGGCTGGCATACCACAATACAAGGGTGCCCTGCTCTGTGTTGTGTGACACAGCACAGCACTGCTCTTACACACAGAGTAGAATTTGATGAATCTGCGTGCGCAGTAGTCAGTGCGTGCGGGAGAGAAAAAAAGCTTGAGTATCGATCTATTTACACGAGGATTGTTCAATATCAATACCAGCGTTGGTATTGATATTATCGATATTAGGATCGATCTGCCCACCTCTACTGTCTCCTATGCATCAGGCCTGGCTGAGCAATACAACTGTCCAACAGTTCCTTATACTTACTCAGGTAAGATGATGTAATCCCCCAGAACATCCCTGCCCTCTGCACCTCTTTAATCACCACCTAAATCAGAGTTCTTGTGATGCTTGAAAGAGGCCACCTGTTGTTCAGGTCAGAGGGTCACGGTGTTATCCTGGGTCATCATCATCAGTGTCCAGCAGGCCTATATCACAAGCATGAATTATAGGGTTATCAACACATCCGCAAATTTTGCTAGTTCCAAGAGTAGCAAGAGCATAAGGGTGGTATTATGATGTCATACCAGAATTATGGTGAACTCCCACCATAATCCAGGGCCTGATATGACCAGAAACCTGTTATTTGTCATCTAGACAAATGAATGTAACAGCTGTCAACCTGCACCATCATTTTGGGCATTATTCCTATTTTATCGCATGCCTGTTTTGCTACCTCTGACGCTGTATTCACTGTTGGCAATCTACCTCAAAATGGTAGTGCTCTGTGTTAAAGCAGCCTACAGTTAATGGCATGGCTTATCGCATGTCATCAGTGATGTCATTGCAGGCAGGACACTGGAACTGTTAAACACCACAGAACCAGGAAGAGGATGCGGAAAGTTGTATGTTATGTGCAGGTTGCAACTTTATGGAGACCGTTTATTTTTGGCCCAGATTATTGTGTTCCCTTGCAATAGTTTTTGCGTTCCCTCACAATAACCTAATATCATATTAAATCTCATGCCTATCAGAGAACACAGTGAATGAAATCAGGTGGGGGAGACTGAATGCATATGCGCGCGCACACACACACACACACACACACAGCAGACAGCAACAGGATTCATCAGAGAATGGGATCCCGTGAGATGAGGGCATAAGTTGCTACATCTTGCACAGCTAGACTCCATATGAAATATAGTTTATTTATACAACCTCGGAGTTCCTCCCGAATAAAGTGCACGGCATCTTCTAGTGCATCATATCCCCGCCGAAACAGACCGTTTTTCTTTAAAATACGCTTCAGAATCTTCATGCACATAATCACATTGTGTCTCACAGACAAAGCCTCCAATATATTATTGTATGTGAGCCCCAGGTTAAAGTAAAACTTAATCAAGTTCTGGTTATCCATGATGTGCAATCCATCCAAATGATTCAATGAATGTGTGTGTCTCCAGGCTGGAAATATGGACTCAAATGTTATTGCAAGGGAACGCAATAATATTGCGAGGGAGCGCAAAAGGTATTGCAAGGGAACACAATAATATTGCGAGAGAACACAAAAGTATAGCGAGGAAACACAATAATCTGGGCCAAAACAAATTGACCACTATGTCTCTATAGGTGGGCGCTGTACAAATTGGGGCAAAGTTGAGTTGGATTTTTTGTTTTAGTCCCAAATCTTCCTGCCATTTCTGGAAGTGTGCTGTGTGCTTCCAGTGTTGGGAAAGAGGCTCCATCCCTGACTCAGCTGCCTAACAACATTGCAAATTGTGTTATCTTAAATGGCTTTGTTAGGGTTTAGGCTTTGCCTTCCCTTTCCTTGTGTGTCTTGTCATTTTCCCTCGCTGGTGTGTCTTGTTTATTTAAGTCTGTCTCTGTGTTGCTGGCTGGGGACTCTGTGTTCCCTCCTTCAGCCTACCCATCTGATCCTCGGCAGCTGCTGCGTCTGCTCACCTCTGACCAATCTGCAATCAAGCCTCTGCAGGATTTGACTGCAGCTCAGACATCCAGATGCTGCCAGATCTTTCAGTCTCCATTATGGTACTGACATCTCTGAAGTTTTTTTCATGTTTTGCATTTTTTGTGTTGTCTTCCAGAAACTTTTGCTTACCTGTTCTCTCTGTGCTTCAGATCTGCCAAGCCCAATCCACCAATGTTGACTCCTCTGCCTGCCCTGCCCAGCTGTTCCTGTCCTCTGCTATCAGACCACTCCAGCTAAGCCTGCCTGCATCTCAGCCAAAATAAACGGTAAAAAAGCTGTTCTGTTTCCAGGTTGTGCTTGCACTTTGGGCCCTATCTGTCAGCTCCTGGGTCAACCCTAATAAGTTTAGCGTTAGGATTAGAGTATGGGTTTAAATTTTGTGAGATGCTTAAAACAATATTTGAAATTTGAACAGTGATTTCATTTCTGAGCAGTGGCGGATGCTGGTCTTTCAAGGAGGGGAAGCTCAGTTTCGGCCTACATCATAAAATGTGTCGGTTTATTTATACGTAAATTCTACCCTCCGTTCCTTTTCAAGAAAATGATCTGTGACCCTGTCGTACCAACAAGGCTTCTTTTCCAGGGACTTGACTAGTGTCCTCTCAATGGCCAGCAGACCTAGGCTGCTTAAACGGCCTTGGCCCATGGTGTTGCGGGTGTAAGACTTGAGCCGCTTTAAACAGGAGAAGCTCCTCTCTACACCTGCAGATGTAGCTCCAGTCGTTGCCACTAATGACAATAGTTTGTACACCTGAGGCATTGCACTGTCCAACTCCATGTCTTTCAGAAACAGCAAGAAATCACATAGCTTTCTCCTGTTGCCCTGCAAGTCCTGGTTTGAATATAGGACTTGAAGTTCAGACCTCAGTCTCCCTGAATCAAAGGACTGGCCAAAACTTTTCAGGACACTCTGAAATGCCTCCTCTAGAAACACTTATCTCATCTCATCAAATTTCCCTGGATTGACCAATTCCAAGAAGCGCAAATTTGCAAAACACCGAGGTGGCTGCTCTGTGAGATTGTCTAGGATGGCCATGTACAGATTTCTGTAGCGCTCCTTGGGATCCTGTAGTTATGACAGACGGCGTTTTCTCATGGGCTCAGTTTGTGGGTCTGATGTGAGATCTGCTGCTTTGGCATAAACAGCTTGGAAAGCCCCCTCTGACCTCTTCTCTTTGACAAAAGCAAGAAGAGACTCGATTCTTTTCTTGCAGTACAGAACATCCATAGCTCTCTGCTGGACAATGTCAAACACCACATCAGTCTCAGAGAAGATTTGTTCATATGTGTACAACATGAACATAAACTCAAAATCCTCCAGTTTCATCAGAAGGCCTTTGGCACAGTCTAATGTGTCATCATCCATGGACTTATCTGCAATGATCATCTCAAAAGTTTGCAGGAGGGCATCATAATTGTTTGCCACAGTGCTCACTATCCGTGATGTGAAATTCCATCGAGTAGGAGCATTTCTGGGCAACCTTGAGCAGCCTGCAGACTCAAGAAAAGACATCCTCTTTGTGGATTTTGATAAAAATGTGGCAAACCCAGAGAGTGATGCAAAAAATATTCTGCACTCAGATAAGCATTTAGCCCCCTGAGACAGAACCAGATTCAGTCTGTGTGCATAGCAATGCACAAACATTGCACTGGGGGCTATTGCTTTAACTTTGGCCTGCAAACCATTGAGAGCTGAAGCCATGACAGCAGCCCCATCATAGGTTTGCACCACAAGTTTCTCCCTGAAACTGTAGCCCTGCATGTTCTCATTCAAGACTTCAAAAACAGACTGAGCATCTCTTCCCCCAGAAACATAAAAAAATCCAATAAAGCGTTCCTGAATTTTACCTGCCCTATCCACATAGCGAAAAATGACAGAGTTGAGCATGGTAAGCTATATCAGTTGTTTCATCCACCTGCCATGCAAAAAGGGAGCAGCCTGGATTTCATCCTTGATCTCATCAGAAACAGTGGCTGAAAGAGCAGAGATCAAGTCAATTTGTTTTGCATGGGACATACCAGAACACACAGCTGATGACTGGAATTGTGTGGCCAGGACAGAGTCATATTTAGCTAATGTTTCATTAAACTCCCTGTAATTCCCCTTGTTGGATGATTCAACACTCATCATGCCCCCTAAATGACAGCTCCTGACGGCCAAGCAAGGAAGTCACATCAATAAGGTGGTTTAGGAAAGCTCTGTTTTGTTTAACTGCTTCATTATGTTTTGCCACTTGAATGCAAGCGCCTTCATTGATTACATGCTCAACCCTGACTCTGCCCAGGCAACTTAACCTTGCATATGCACTCACATGTTCATTGCTTTTTTCATGCCTTTTGTATGCCCTGTCAAAGTTGGACAGATCCCCAAAACCCACTTTTGACCAGACAACACATCCCTGAGATGGTGTGAAGTGTGTCCGCCTGTGAGTGCTCTGTGACGGTGGAGGAGCTCAGCAGCACCCGCTGCTCGGTAGGGACAGAAACTGTGATAGAAGTCAGAAAGAGTGATAGAAGTCAGTCTCCAAACACAAGCAGCCACAAAAAAAAAACAAAAAAACACCAGAAATAGAAGCTCGATTTGTCGCGAGTCATTTTTAACAAAGAAAATGCTGCTGAGGATTAGGAAAGTCTCCGGTTCAACTCAGAACAGAATGAAAATTAAAAAATGCTCCCACGGATGTTTACACCAAAAGATCGCTGATTCGCTCATTTCGCTGTCAATCAAAAAGGATTCAGCCTCAGACAGATCATCCAATCATCATGCAGAAGCTGAGCGTCCGGGCCAGCCGAGGCCAGCCCACTGCCCCATAGACCCCCCAGAGACGCTGAGCGTCCGATGGGCGGGACAAAGCCCAGCATTTATCCAATGACTCGTCTCGTTTCGCTGAATGCTTTGTGTCGCTATTGAAGTCTGTGGACGCTCAGCGTCCACACTGTTTAAACCACTGTGAAGCTGCGGGTTTGAGTGAGAAGAAAGCCGCGTCGTTACCAGTGATAAGAAGCTGATTCTGAACAAAAGTTGAGTGCGTTGTAGCGCATATTTAGTCAATGACATGCATTGCACAACAGTATATATTTGATCACTTTTTTTTTTTTTTGACATTTTAGGGGAAGCTGAGCTTCCCTTGCAGTCTTAGAGCAATCGCCTCTGCCATATGTACATTGGCAGTGTTAATTCAACACTGTCAGTGTTAGTGTTACACTGGTGATTTTACTGTGTACCTATTTTATAAACACCACTCAATCTAGAGCCGTGGATCCCCATAGTCAAGGGGCGAGTATACCTTAATGGTTGTGTATATCACTTTGAGATGATATACACTGTGATTTGGCATTATCCCCCCCCACACACACACTCACACACACTAATTTGCCCTGATTTACCCTCATCTCATCATTTAGAACTTCAGTTTACTCAAAACAACCTGTAAACCCCTGGCAGCAAGAGCTGCCATGAAGTTTCTGGAAATTTACATTATTTTACAGCCACTAAAATTTACCCTTTTGTACTGTTAATGAAAATACAGTATGAACGTGTTGATTACTTTTACAGTATTTTACACCTCATTAAAATACATTTTGTAGCTGCATTTTTTTTGCAGTATCCCACAGCTGTTTGCTATATTTTAATGCAGTATTTTTTTGTGGTTTTTACATACATTTAGTCAAGCACAGTGGTGCAGTCGTAGTGCTCTTGCCTACCAACATAAAGTCTCCCATTCAAGGCCACCCATCCCCCAGTCTCCATATACATCTGGAATTGTGTCAGTCAGCCCATCCAGCACAATATTTCTTCCAAATCAGCATGCAGGATCCACTGTGGTGGAGAGCTAAAATGGGAGCAAAAGGTGAGGAGGATTTTTTTTTTAACTCTAAATTAATACTGACTTAGTAGATTGTACTCATATAGTAACACAACATATAACTAAAGGCACTTTTATGAAGACAAATTCTTTACTAGACCTTACTGGTTGTCACCATTCCCAAAACCTCTGCCCACACCTGGCTGTCAGTACAGAATGAGAAATACAGTGCATCCAGAAAGTATTCACAGCGCTTCACTTTTTCCACATTTTGTTATGTTACAGCCTTATTCCAAAATGGAGTAAATTCATTTTCCCCCTCAAAATTATACTCACAACACCCCATAATGACAACATGAAAAAAGTTGTTTTGGAACTTTTGCAAATATATATATATATATATATATATATATATAGTAAGAAATAGTAAAAAAAAAAATTCTTAAAAAAATCCACAGCTGCTTCTTGAACTTTTTATTTTAATATAATGTTGGAAATTTCACATGCAGAAAATTTAGTGCAGCAGATATAAGCAAACAAAACAAAACAAAAAAACACTTCAGTTAGTGACAAAAGCATGAAATTTGGTATATGTGCTCAATATTACCTTCTCTTGTGAAAACATTGGATGGCCACGCAAAATTTCAATATGGCCACCATTTTTCAATATGGCCACCAGTTTTAAGAATTTGCGGCATTTTTCGTGAATATATATGAATATGGTACTTCATTTATCACTCATACAGTGTACTACTGTGTAGGAGAGTGATCCAATACATCACAAAGTAATTTATTTAGCATTCTAAGAAAAAAAAGGCATGAAATATTGCTGCCACAAAATTATTTTATTTTTGCTTATAACTCAGTTGCAACAAGACAAAATGACATGTTCATTTTTTTTCTTCAAGCCTCCCCTTGAAAAGCAAAAGAATCAGTTTCTAAAGTGTTAATTGAACAAAATATTGTGTGCATGGAAATAACAATAACTAATATGAGAAAACAGTATCCAAATGGCATTGACATGGTATCAGTGCACGATTTTTGACACTGACTGCTGAAGGATATGAATGACATCATAGTTCCTGTGAACAAATAGCCCCACAAATAAGTAATAAATGTACAAGAAGAACTTCCAAATTTGCAAAACTATATGAGTGCACATTACTTCTGTGTTCTGTGGAATGGTCTCCGTGCGTCAATAAAACAGTCAGATTCTATGGAGATTTTCAAGTCCAGACTTAAGACGCACTTATTTTCCCTTTCATATGGCTAGCATACTGGTACAGTTTTGTTTTACGCTTTTTACTCTTTTAATTCATTTATTAGTAATTGGAGCGGGCTGCGGCCTCAACTTTACCTAAATTCTGGGTCTTTTAGTGAAGTTTAGGGCTAGTGGCCGGCGATCACCTTAGTATTTCTCTGTTTTTCTTGTTGTTTAATGCTGGCAAATTATACAGTATTTTTTGTCTTTCTGGTGCCTGATTCTGTTTTTTCTCTCTGTTTAAGGTGCAGCTCCATTCAGAGATGGGAGTTGTATTTGTGTTGGCGATCCTCCTGTCCTGTGCGCCAATAGCATTTCTTATATATTCGTCCGTGAATTGTTCTGTGAATTGTTCTGTAATTTATGTTTGTAGCATGGCCCAAGCAGAGGGTCACCCCTTTGAGTCTGGTCTGCTTGAGGTTTCTTCCTCAGAGGGAGTTTTTCTTTACCACTGTTGCTCTGGGGGTTGGTAAGGTTAGACCTTACTTGTGTGAAGCGCTTTGAGGCAACTCTGTTGTGATTTGGCGCTATATAAATGAAAATAAATTGAAATTCAAATTCAAATTTTTTTATTTGTGATGTAAACTGTTGCATGATTGAAAGATGGAAATGGAGCCAAATGACAAAAAAGTAAATAAACCCCATATAGTCCACCAACTTTGCAATGCAAAGAGGTGCTACAGTAAAGTGAAAAAATTCATTTATTGAAGTGTGTCAGTTTCAGAGTTTGCTCATTATATTGACACTTTCAAATCAAAATACTCGTAACCAAACCCAAAAAAAGGGGGGGAGGGGGGGGAGGGGCTCCAGAGAGAGGATGCTCATACCTCACATTTACAACTGCAGAGAGCTGTGCAGGCCAGGCCAAGCCTGTAGCATTTGCATCTGCCACGACAGCCAGATTTGCAGCCACATTTGGTGAGTTGTTCACAACTCTTTGCATTGGGTGAGTTGGCTGTCCAGTAGATCTTCCATTCATCACCAACCTTGTTCCTGCCCCAGTCAGCTGGATTGTCTGCTTCTGCTTCTGGTTGACGCAGAATCGCCTGAGCCCATATGCATCCTGCCTGGTATGCTGCACGTTTGGTGTGTTGACGCAGAGCTGCACTGGTAGGAGGGATGGCTTCATATGGTCTCTTCTTCTGGCTTCATCTACACTGTCAGCAGTGCTGGACCTGTCATACATGGTGACCACAAACTTCTCCAGTATCTTGATATCTGAGTCCTCAATGGTTGGTGGGTACTTGCTTAGTTTGGAAAATACTGGGGTGGCCTCTGGAAATATGTCTCATGTTTGCCAAGCTGTTTTCTTTCCTTTGTTTCTAAAGGCAGAGACCACATCACAACCCGTGAAAGCATGGAAGAACAGCATTCCTGTGGCTTTTTCTTGGCCAACATTGCTGTATAGGTCATGAATGGGAATCCAGCAAAGGCTCTGACCCTGCTGTAGACCCATGTCTTGGAGAGTTGGGAAGACACTCAAACCAATGACCAGAACATCTGTGTCATTGGCTTTGACCATAACAGATTTGCTGCCATGTCCTACAGCATACCTGGCATGGACAAAGAGGTGGCTGTCTGCCTCCTCATGAGTGCAATCATCCAGTGTTAGAAGATTCACTTTGTGGTTGCTAAGTACCTTTCTTCCTTTGGTCACAATCACCAAATTGGGTGCAGGCATTTGGGCAATTTTGTCTGCAAGGAAGCAAAACAGTTCAGACTTGTTCTCAGTGTTTCTGAGGAAAGTTTGCCAGTTTGAAGGAAAAGTGTTCTTGTCTGTAACCTTGTGCCTTCCCCCAGATCCCCTTTTGGATCTTGAATCTGCTTTCAGACTTGATGTACTGTAAACATCAACACAACATGTGTTGTCTTGTATTCACTAGCATATGTATTAATCCTTGGCAAGAAGTCAAGATGAGCATAGTCTGCAAAGGTCTTTGACTTTTTTTGGTGGGAGTGCATGGACCAAAGCTGAGCCATTGATGATGATGTCTTCTGCCTTTGGCTCTTGGTCTGGAAGTGAGACAAGTTTTTCGAGGATGGAGGTGAGTTGGGATTTCTGACAACTATAGATCTTTCCCCCTCACTCAAAGAAGCAGGGGACATTTGATTTTCATGTTGAAAGAATTCCTGAAGGTCACATTCTCTACTCTGACAGGATATGAATAGCCTGGAGAAAAGTTGACATTTGTCTTTGAGCAGCTTCTGTTTTGAGGGCTCTGCAACAGGCTTATCTTGAGAAAGGAAGTTCAGTCTGTTTTTCTTGATGGGCTCGTGGAATGAGGTTGGGTTTTCTGCCAAGCCTTTCACAATGTCTTGGTACTGTGTTTGGCCTTTGTCCAAGTGGGTGTGAACAAGCTCTGCAGAGCTTGGATGGGCTACATCTTTGATGTCTAGTGTGAAAATCTGACCTGTCATCCTGAAAGGGGTTTCCTAGATTTTCCAGAGCATGAGACAGTTTCTGTAGTCTTTCAAGGAATGTCTGTTGTGCATGTGGAGTCGGTTCATGGTGAAGAAAGTGACTTTGTGCCCTGGTTGCCCTTACCAAAAAATAGTACTGATAAGTATATAAAAAGTAAACTAGAAGTATACTTGAAACATACTTGCATATACTACTTTTTGGTAAGGGTGTTCATTGACATTCACGCTTATAAACTAAACTTTTATTATAATACCACCATCTAACTTGTATATATACATGTATTGACAGCTATACAGATGTATGTGGCAATGAACAGTGTGTACCACTCATTTGAAAGAAAACTTTTTCAGAGGAGACATAACGCACTGAAATCATGGGTTTTCGTTGCGATATTTGATTCAGTCCTAATTTTTAAAAAGCTGTAAACAGTTATTAACAAAAATGCATTGTGTAATGGTTTATTGGAACTGTTTGAAGTACGTAAAAGGAAAAAAAAAAGTTAAAAAAAACATGAACAGAGACAAAGGACACCCGAATTAGGAATTTGCTCAGCGGCCATCTTGAAAATTGGCAGCCATGTTTAAATTTTGAGTGGCCATCCACTGAATATAAAAAAATAGCCTCTGAAGAACAAATGTACCACATTTGAGACTTTTGTCACAAACTGAAGTGTTCTGGTGAAAATTTGGATTTATCTGCTGCACTTATTTGCATGTTCAGTTAGTGCAAACAACAATCTGAGACAGTGTCTTCTCTCTAAAAATGCCTTTGGCTTTTTGCTGAAAATAGTGCAATAAAAGTTCAAGGCAATTACACAAATACTGACATGTTCAACTCAAGCAAGCCAAATGACACCCTAAGAGATTAAATTAATGTTGACTGCCCATTATTGTGTATTTGTTGGTGGCTTTGAAAAAAAATATCTTTTTTGATAGCTAAAAACAGTGAAGATTGTGTAAATGGTTTGATACAAAAACCAAACCGTTAACAGTAATGCCACATCCTGAACATGACGTGCGGAATGGTTTTAATCAAGTGTGTTAGCCTCTCCAATTATATATTGCATTTTTAAACGTGGTGAGCAGGCTAAAGCAGGAAAGGGCCTGCACATATCCTGCAATTGTCCTCATGGCTTCCTTTTGCTTCCATCTTTCCACACTCTGTCCTGCAGTGCCCCCATTCTTTGGCGATATCTGCCAACCCAATAGTATGTTCAACTGCTGCAACTCCACAGATGGTAAATCTTAAATATTATGTCATTTCTCTTACATGTGGTGATTTTTCTACATCAGTCATGAAAATGTACATACTTTCATCTAGTGAAAAGAAAAAAGTTAGTTGTAAAATACTTTCACATTCTTCTTAAAATTTAAAGTTAGCGCATTGTTTAATTCTGAGGAAAACCTTGTGAACAGTGAAACTATTCAGTCATACTGGTAAACTATATACCGTATTGATGTTGACTCGTGGTTAAGTTTTGGTGACACTTTGTTTGTATGACTGTGTGCAACAATACCACCTGTTTTCATTAGATTTGGACTTGCAATGAACTGTACAAAGTTAAGTCAGCATATCCATGCCCGGTAAAGATCACATCAGAGTGTTGTGTTAGATGTGGATAAAAAAAAACCCACACTGGATTATGTATGTTGACAAAACCCTCATCAGTTTATTGTCTTTAAGCAAGTAAAAGGTCAGGATCTCACATTGCTTAGCTTCACTGGGGGGTTTCCTGAATCCCTCAGTGGAGTTTTTAGAAGAGGCTAAAGCACCTTACTTCCATGAATCATCCTCTGAAATACATTTTACAGTTTCTCTGTACAAAGTATCTATTGTCCACAAACTTGAAAAATGTGCCAAGTTCAACATAGATTCCTTTCCCCTTAAGCTATGTAGGCTGCATGTCATTAGGCTGCATGTCATGAAAAAACATTCATAGTTTGAGCAATGCCACAGTTCAAGTAATGGAGGCAGGATACTTCCGGACCTCTGGCAGTTCACACAAACACAGGAGGCCACATCATACCGACACCACCAAAGAGAGTGCATTTATGTGGCAAATGTCAACCTCTCATAACAGCATCACCTTCATCACCGCCGCCACCGCCATCATACATTGCAACATTAGAAATACTGCTGGATTGCACTTTCTTCAAGCTTTCATCTTGTGGCATGTTTATAGAAAAAATATATATAGAATACAAAAAGCTTATAGTTCTTTGAGTAACAGAATATAACATACAGTACTTCGGATTATGTTTTGATCAGTACATCAGCAGGTGTACATCAATTACCTTCTTTAGCACAAATGCAATTCCCGGGCTAAACAGGGATGTATTTTTGCTCACTAGTTGGTGCCGTGGTCAATAGGTATAACATTGAATATACTTTTCGAGCGGTATTCTACACGATGTTAATGCTACATAGTTATCCACTGTATACGAATGTCTGATAAGAAAGGGGCTAACTGACAAAACGCACCATAACTTTTTAAATATTCACACCCAAAACTGGTTTGGTCTACCAAACCTGTATGATAGAATCGGCCTGTTTACAGCACCATTTTTCTTCTCAAAAACACACCAATAACTCAATATATAGCCAACACGTTGGCCAGGTTTTCTTAGCTGAACGGAATTTTCTCCAACAAAATGGACACCTTTCTCAACAACAACTCCAGTTGTAATAGTCAGAAGGTGTAGCACCTGATGTCACTGAGCATGTTTCTGGTGTTCAACATCCCTACCAAGAAGGTATCCATGAAACAAACGGCAATAAATGAACAAACAAAAATACTCATTTGAAAACTGAAATAGTATCACTGGAGACAAAAAACAAAACAACAACAACAAAAAAACAATAAAAATGACATTCAAGTTCCGGTCCCACTTCAGTATTTCAACTCCCAGTCCCAAAAACGGATGGAATCACTGTAGTGCAAAATTTTACACAATGCACCTCAATGCAGTCGTCCTCGCAGGATACAGTAAACACTTCTTTAGTCTCTGTCGGATTACATCTCCGGAGCAGCAGGTGGGAGCCCCGCTGTGTGTTTTGGAGTCAGTAAGAGTTTGTGTTCCTCTGCATGCTGAGAAGGTGTGACTGGAGCTTTGGCGTGTACTGGATGTGACAGCCGTACATCCAGGGCATCATTGTGTTGTGCTAAGGAATTCAGACGATAATGCAGAACAAGGTCTTTCAGCGAGCAGTGGATGTCGTAGGGCTCGGCGAAGCCATATCCATGTGGTGTGCTGTAGATCATGCAATGCTTTACTTCTTCGTTGACACTGCAGCAAATGAAAACAGTCACATTAGTGAGTTCCACACAATTACCCTTACAGTTCTCCAGATAGAATTTTCGGATATTTTTTTTTTTTCACTTACACCACAGAGCAGGCGTAGCATCCCTGTTTGCTGCTCCCACGGATCAGGAAAGTCCCCGGAGCTTTACCTTGAAGCATCTCCTCAGCCTGCGTCCGACTCATTTCTCCAAAAAACCAGCTTGACTCATCCTGGTGTGGCAAATTCTTCTCATCCTCCTTCAGTACATATGTACTAAATAAACACAAGAATCACGTTTTTAAAAAAGCACTGAAACGATTCTGTAGCTCATCCGGTCATTGAGTTCTTCGGTTACAACTTACTCGTCAAGACTATCGCTCTGTATTCCCAGCCAGTCATTAATACGTTTCTGCCGCACACCTTTGTGATTTAGCCAGCTACAAGTCCAACAGAAAACACATTACAGGTTTTATGAGCTGCCGGTGATTTACAGTAAACACTACAAGCAATATTATGACACTACTCACTTTAGATACTGGTCTCTGATGTTATGTAGCTGAATTAGATCAGGTCGTAAACTGTTAATCTTCCTGTCCGTCTCTCTGTAGTCCTCTACCTGCGTTCTTAAATCCTCCTCCAGATGAATTTTGCTGTCGTAGATCTCTCCAAGGCGGCACTTCAGCTTCTCATAATTGATCAGGAAGCTGAACAGGGAGAGTAAAGATTGCATCTCATAGTAAAGTTTTAAGAGCTGTTTGGAAAGTCATGCACTCGTAACAAGACAATTCAGGATCAACATATAAATGCTGTACCTCTCCAAATCTTTGTCGGCTTCTTCGGACTGATTATTCATCTCAAATTCTTCGCCGTAGCGCTCCTGTTCACGACACTGCTCCTCAAATATCAGCATTGTCTCATTAAAGGCCTCAATTGCTGTTCTTTTCATCTGAATTTCCTGTGTCACAACAAACAGTTGAATCAGCTGTAAAATGTGCACTCGGGAGAGGAGTTGGCATTTTGGATCCAGCATAGATACGAAGAAGGAAAGTTAATATTATAAAGGGTTTTTTTTTAACCTGTGAGGTCTTTGTGAAGGCTTCGTAAAGACGGTCAAACTCCTTAGATTTCTGTTGATACTGACTGTGGACCTCCTTGAGCTTCCTTCCAGCGACATCGACACTGTCTTCATTCACCTAAACCAAAAGAATTGACTCAGTGACATAATATTCATCTCAGCACCTCTTTATTTTAAGATTCCTCCATAGTCAGGATTGTGACTGGCTTTCTTTTGCGAAGATATAAAATAAGGACACTGGTGCTTACTAACCTCCTGGAAGCGGGACACTGGATGGGTCAGCATCAGGTCTAAGGTGGCATTATATTCCACTAAAGGATGGTGTTGGTAGTACCAAATAAGCTCCACTACTGAACTGAAGGTGAGAGGGTCTGAAAAACCATACTTCCCATCGCGGTGGTAAATCCTGATCAGCTTATTGTGCCCATCTTTCCTGAAAAGGTGAGTTATAAAAGCAGGGTTATTAAGTGTAAAATTGACTGTAAAAATAAATAACGTGTGTGGCAATGTTTACAGAAGTACGCATACTGCTTACCTTAAGGTCAAAGTAAAGTCTCCTTGCAGCTTTGTGGATGCTTCACGCACCAGGAAGGAACCGTCTGGTGTGTCACGAAGCTTCTCGTTCACCACATCCCTGAGGGAAAAATCAGATTGCACTTAAAAGGCACAAATAATTCAACAATCAACCAACGAATGCTCAGCAAATCAGCTGCTTGATGCTGGACTAGAAAGTTAAAAAACTGTACCTCGTTACATCACCCCAGTACCATTCAGCGTCCTGCAGCGAATATGCAGGTGGTGAAAGGTGGTTTGTGGTGGAACACACTGGCTTTGTTGACCTGGGAGGGAGAGCTGAAACAGAGAATAAAACAAAGGTTACAGATCAGAATCAGTTTCATTGAAGGATGGATTGCAATGAGGCAATCTTCACAAAGTCAAGTTATTCAAGACTACGTCCCCCTTAATTTGTTTGTGCCCAACTGTGGACAAAATAATTTGCAAATGTGGGTTTTTATAAATTTCTTATAATTAGGCATAGCAGCAAAAAACAAACAAACAAAAAACCTGAAACTGCAATATTTTACATGTACACAACCATGGGCTGTGTACAGTTACACTCCAAGTTCGGTGTAAAGCACGGTAACAAGTACCTCTTTTTTTTTTCCCCTTTCTTTCTTTCTTCTTTTATTTTTTTTTTTAAACAGCCAGGCCTGTGTTAACTGATTTTTTTTTCTGTCTATGCAATTGATTTTGATAAAGAAGTAACTGAGCAACAAAGGCTTTTTACATTTAGGTAACAGAAGAGCTGCTTAGTTTTCCTTTTAGGGCATTTTGTTTTCTTCCACAGTACATGCACAGACATGCAGATATACTATTCCATTATTCTAATCTTAACATGAAACATGCACGTGCATGCACAAACATGCGCGTGCTTGATGGAGCTTGTCAGTTGGTTTGGACATGCCCAGACATGCCTACATCTACCAAGGCGCAGCAGTCTTCAAATGAATTGTGGTGCAGGTGGGGGTGGGGGGTACTGTTTTGCAAAACTACATCTGGCTCAAAATCATCTCCTTCTTGACTTAAGACCTACCTCACAAACTTTTTTTTTAAGGTATGCCAATAATCAACCAGAGAGCCAAATGACACAGAATCACTATCTCCTTACAGACTTCTATTTGCCAAGGCTTTACAAGTGGTTAGTCTAAAAAAATGAAGAAGAATCCTGCCTCAACAAATATGAAACTGTTTAATTACACCTCAATGTCTCATCCTTCACTCTGCCAAGGAGGTTTCTATCCGTGTCTGTTTTATGTTTGGATGGTTTTGCACTAGGATAACTTTAAGGAAAAAAAAAAAAAAAGAAAAAGATTCCCCCTCCCTCCACTTTCATCAACATTTCTCGGTCTCTCCAGAGAATCATTGGGTCCTGCTGGAATGGCTTAGTGTCAAATGAGCGGTTACTTAATGAAACCCAGATGAGAGACATATTACGTGTACGGCAAAGGAGCGTCAACTGCAACACTTGGGCCGTGTGGTGTGTTTCCCTGAGCATGATCCAGCAAAATAATGCCATGTGGATTTGTACCCAAGTGACTAGAACAGGCCAAAGGAACTCCCATGTCACACCTGGCTGTGGCTTATAGACTGCTATATTTGGGAGGATGAAAGCTGCCAGTCGGGACCAACATCAATTCCATCAGTTGGACAATGCGGCAATATGCAGCACCAATGCATGCTCCAAAACCTGACCTCAACAATTTATGACCAAAATACACTCAACAAAAATATAAATGCAACACTTTTGGTATTGCTCCCATTTTGTATGAGATGAACTCAAAGATCTAAAACTTTTTCCACATACACATTATCACCATTTCCCTCAAATATTGTTCACAAACCAGTCTAAATCTGTGATAGTGAGCACTTCTCCTTTGCTGAGATAATCCATACCACCTCACAGGTGTGCCATACCAAGATGCTGATTAGACACCATGATTAGTGCACAGGTGTGCCTTAGACTGTCCGCAATAAAAGGCCACTCTGAAAGGTGCAGTTTTGTTTTATTGGGGGGGGGATACCAGTCAGTATCTGGTGTGACCACCATTTGCCTCATGCAGTGCAACACATCTCCTTCGCATAGAGTTGATCAGGTTGTCAATTGTGGCCTGTGGAATGTTGGTCCACTCCTCTTCAATGGCTGTGCGAAGTTGCTGGATATTGGCAGGAACTGGTACACGAGACGGTTTCTGACAGTGTGCAGAAATTCTTTGGTTATGCAAACTGATTGTTTCAGCAGCTGTCCGAGTGGCTGGTCTCAGATGATCTTGGAGGTGAACATGCTGGATGTGGAGGTCCTGGGCTGGTGTGGTTACATGTGGTCTGCGGTTGTGAGGCTGGTTGGATGTACTGCCAAATTCTCTGAAACGCCTTTGGAGACGGCTTATGGTAGAGAAATGAACATTCAATACACGAGCAACAGCTCTGGTTGACATTCCTGCTGTCAGCATGCCAATTGCACGCTCCCTCAAATCTTGCGACATCTGTGGCATTGTGCTGTGTGATAAAACTGCACCTTTCAGAGTGGCCTTTTATTGTGGGCAGTCTAAGGCACACCTGTGCACTAATCATGGTGTCTAATCAGCATCTTGATATGGCACACCTGTGAGGTGGGATGGATTATCTCAGCAAAGGAGAAGTGCTCACTATCACAGATTTAGACTGGTTTGTGAACAATATGTGAGGGAAATGGTGATATTGTGTATGTGGAAAAAGTTTTAGATCTTTGAGTTCATCTCATACAAAATGGGAGCAAAACCAAAAGTGTTGCGTTTATATTTTTGTTGAGTGTATGTATGGACCAACCGCAACATAAAATGCAGATTTGGTCTTTAGATCGATATTCGTATGACTGAAGAACTTGTTGCGCCTTGGCAGAGGGGTGCACTCCACTGCTCACCCATTTAATGAGTTTTAATTTGTAACTCTTTCAAAGCTAATACAAGTCTGATTTACAGTCTTCTTTGAGGCCATCAGCACAGTTCTGAAGTCCCTCAGAGGTATCATTTCTCCCGTTTTGTAATTGTTGAAATCTTACACGTTCACATGCAGTGCATCCAGAAAGTATTCACAGTGCTTCACATTTTCCAAAATTGATTAAATTCATTTCCCCCCCCAGAATTCTACACACAATACCCCTTAATGACAATGTGAAAAAGGTTTTGAGATTTTTGCAAATTTATTAAAATAAATAAATAAATAATAGTAATAGTAAAATAAATCACATGCAAGTATTTACAGCCTTTGCCATGAAGAACAAAATTGAGCTCAGGTACATCATTTTTCCACTGATCATACTTGAGATGTTTCTACAGCTTAATTGGAATCCACCTGGGGTAAATTCAGTTGATTGGACATGATTTAGAAAGGCACACACCTGTCTACATATAAGGTCCCACAGTTGACAGTGCATGTCAGAGCACAAACCAAGCACGAAGTCAAAGGAATTGTCTGTAGACCTCTGAAACAGGATTGTCTCCAGGCACAAATCTGGGGAAGGGTATAAAACATTTCTGCTGCTTTGAAGGTCCCAATGTGCAGTGGCCTCCATCATCCATAAATGGAAGCTGTTCGGATCAACTAGGACTCTTCCTAGAGCTGGCCATCTAAACTGAGCAATCGGGGGAGAAGGGCCTTAGACAGGGACGTGACCAAGAATCCGATGGTCACTCTGTCAGAGTGAGAAGAGATCCTTTCAGAAGGACAATCATCTCTGCAGCAATCTACCAATCAGGCCTGCTATGGTAGAGTGGCCAGATGGAAGCCACTCCTTAATAAAAGGTACACGGCAGCCTGCCTGGAGTTTGCCAAATGGCACCTGAAGGACTCTTAAACCATAAGAAACAAAATTCTCTGGTGTGATGAGACAAAGATTGAACTCTGTGGTGTGAATGCCAGGCGTCATGTTTGGAGGAAACCAGGCATCATCCCTACAGTGAAGCATGGCAGTGCCAGCATCATGCTGTGGGGATGTTTTCAGGGGCAGGAACTGGGAGACTCATCAGGATTGAAGGAAAGATGAATGGAGCAATGTACAGAGACATCCTGGATGAAAACCTGCTCCAGAGCGCTCTTGACTTCAGACTGGGGCGATGGTTCATCTTTCAGCAGGAAAATGACCCTAAGCACACAGCCAATATATCAAAGGAGTGACTTCAGGCCAACGCTGTGAATGTCTTCAATGGCCCAGCCAGAGTCCAGACCTGAATCCGATTGAACATCGGATCTCTGAGAACGCCTGTGCACCGACGCTCCACACCCATCCTGATGGAGCTTGAGAGGTGCTGCAAGATGAATGGGGAAAACTGCCCAAAGATAGGTGTGCCAAGCTTGTGGCAGCATATTCAATAAGACTTGAGGCTGTAATTTCTTCCAAAGGTGCATCATCAAAGTACTGAGCAAAGGGTGTGAATGCTTATGTACATGTGATTTCTTAGTTTTTTATTTTTGATAAATTTGCTTCAATTTTATTTTTTTGTTTAATGTTGTCATTATGGGGTGTTGTGAGTAGAATGAATTTTGGGAGGTTAAAAAATTGAATCCATTTTCTAATAAGGCTGTAGCATAAAATGTGGAAAAAGTGAAGCGCTGTGAATACTTTCTGGACGTACTGTACGTTTTCCACTCACCTTAAAACTATATAAAAAACTAACTGAAATGCTGAGCTTTTCCTAAAAATGAAAATGAAGGGCAAACCGCATCAAGAAGAGGTGAAGGGTGATACATTTCACTGCAGGACAAAAGTGCCTTTCATAAGGCAGTTAGGGAGAATACAAGAGCACCCTCAGAGAGGAGAAAATGTGGCTTTCTCCCACCATCCGCTCTCTCTTCTTTCTGACCTTAAAGTAAACAAAAGGCAGGTGCAGCAGCATAACACGCAAACCTGCAGTTCCTGAACTCAGCAAAATTAAATCTGTATGCCTTCCTTTCTGCTGGCTGCCAAGAAAGTCCATTGAGCTACAAAACCCACATTCCAATGGAACCATTTAAGAAGCTGTTGAAATGCACCAATCACAGATGATACGTTTCATCCAATGCACATGTTAATGTACAGTACTGTGTAAAAATAGGACTTCTGCAGAACATCTAATATTCATTAGCAAAATGTGTCCAGCATATATTTCTGGGTGTATGCTGCAATATTTTAATTGAGCTTTACTTTATTACTGAAGGAACTTTTTTTTTTTTTTTTTTGGTCGTATACTGGTCATTCCCCCCCCCCCCCCCCCCCCCCCCAAAAAAAGACAAATAACAAACAAACAAAAATCAAAAAGAAAAAAAATTCCTTTAAATTGTATTTTTACTTTTGGAAATAGAAATAAAACGACACACACACACTTGATTTTTTTTCTTCAATTTAAAATTTAATTCAACTGTTTACCCACTCATGAAGAAAATATATGCAATAGCCTATTTTAAAACTAAAACTGTAGCACTCTAATATCATTTTTAGACCCAACAGAAGCAAATGTCCGGTGCATAAAAGGATCATTATCAAAGAGGAATAAGCACTAATTGTTCGAACAATACAAATGCTGCAAATGAAAATTTAGCTTATTTCTAAGTATCAGAAGCGTTACTTTGTTGAAAGAGCGTAGTGAATAAAAAAAAGCAATTTGTGTGTGTGTGTGTCTTGATTTAGCCTACTTTCAGAGCTAGCAGCGCTAAGATGACGCGCGGCTGGCTGCGGAGGAGAACAAAGCGGTCGTTTCATGCGGCGCGCGGAAGCGCAACATCAAATATAATCGCTTGAAGATAAAGTGTGCCCTTTTTGCCTGGCATGTGGACAGCTGGCAAAGTGGTTTATGCTTTAACACAAAACCCTTATGCGCTTGTTTTAGGCGCTACTCGGACAAAAGAGCCGCTGCGCCGCCGCCTGCTCCACAGAAACCTATTACGTAATCGGTAAGAGAATTGCGCTATGCATGCCTGGGCAAATCCACCGGGGGAGCGCAGCGCCGAAGAGCTGCTTATTAAAATGCTTTACTGACACCTACCCCAGCTTTAGTGGGATGTCAGCGTCTTTACAGATGTTATTTTAATGTCAAGATGTGAAACAGAAAGCGGCGAGCAGATGATTTTTTTTTTTTTTAGGTTTGCGTGCGCCCTCACAGTTCAGACAATGGCTGCCTTAACCCTAACTTACCTGGTGGCGCTTGATCCATTTCGATGTAGAATAAACCTTCGGGAGGATAAACCATGAGTCCAGGCTGTTGTCGTTTACTTGCGCTTAATAAAAAAGAAAAGAAAAAAGAAAGCCTTTCTTTTTCGGTGAACCTATTGAAGTTCCTTTAATGAGGTCGCTGACGCAAACGTCCTATATAGATTTGGACAGTTAGACAGTCATGTCTATTGACGTAAAGTATCCCAGATGTATTTTCTCAGCATAGCCTTTGTAATGGTGGATTTTAGAGAAAAGACAAAGCTCCGGTGCGCAGCAGCAGCGCTCTTCTCGCGCTGGAGGCGGAGGGGAGATTTTAAAGGGCTGTCGTCACATCATCTCAGCACCGACCAACCGGCAGCCGCGGCGGGGGCGCTTTCTTCTAATTCGATTTACGGCTATTTAAAGCACGCTTAAATAGGCGTTTAATTCGTTAAGAAAACACATCTTGTTTACTTTTATACCGCTGCTACAATCGTCTGTATTTCTTTTGAAATTTATAACTGCAGATAGCAACGCTTGTGCCTCAGCTGGAGCCCCCCCTCCTCTACATTGTAATGGTACATTCCAGACTGTTTCATTCAACTCTCCTCCAAGCTGCGGTAACAGCTGAAAAATTCCTTACAATGTATGAATGGAAAAGAAGAAGAAGAAGAAAAAAACTGCCTACCAGCGTTAAATATGCACGGGCATTAAACTCATACACGATGTTGTGCTTTTTTCAGAAATGATTTTGTATGATTTAGGGCTGTGGAATTTTCTGTCACCTTGCTGGAGAGGGAGTAGATTGCAATACAATGACATCATGCTGTAAGTCACCTGATCATTTAAAGGGGTCATATTATAGACTTTATCTGCAAGCTCCTAGCCGTCAGATCAGATTGCATTAAAACATGCAGTGACAGACACTGGAGTGATGTACCCAAATTAAGAAAAAATTATTTTCAGGTCTCCAAGGACAGATCTGGTGCAAGACAACTATCAGTAAGGGGGCACATGGATTTTCACAGATGGGCACTTCTTACCTTGCATGTCACGCAGGGATGCACACCTTAATGGGTTATTGTAACAATGATGCTGCTTATTTTGCCACTCTGTCTCAAATTGTCCATATCAGCAAAGTCAAGTGTATATTTCAGTTCCCTTCAGGCATGAGAGAAAGTCTCTTGATGGTTCATTTTTTTAAAATCCCAGTCCAGGGTAGTGTCAAAACTGATAATCCATTTTGCCCAGTTTAGTTTTTAGGCTGGGCGGGAGGAATGAAGCCAGTGTCGCCGACCGAATGGTCCCCTCTAAAAACTGTTCCGTCCTGCCTTCACTGTGCATTCACTGCGCATGTGTCTGACACTGACTCTGAGTCTGACTCTCTACACCCAAAGTGATCAAAGGGAATAATGGGATTATTAACCATCAGATGACAAATAAAACCTCTTAAATCATTCTAAAGTCAGTTTTAAGCTACCGACGCTCTAAAATGACATAGGCGCTGCAGCATGTCAGCCTCAGACATGCTTCTGTGGCTCTCCGATTGCTTCTCTCATCTTTTATGATGAAATAATGCTGAGCTTATGTGGAAATGTTGTACAAAAGCTTCAGATATCTGTCACAGAGATAGATGATGACTGGAGTGCAGTTTTAAGCAGAAACGAAGTGATAATCGGTGAATTGCAGCCGATGCTACAAAATGACTCATGCACAGTGAAGGCTTTGTGTGTGTGTGTTTAACATATTTAATGTAATTTAATATAATTATGAGAATATTGGGAAGGCACAAAAACTTATTTGGGTGGGCACTGCCCCTGTGTCTGCAGACAGTAAACTGTAAACAAATCCTCTTCAACCTATATTCAGTTGAATACACCACAAAGACAAGATATTTAATGTTCAGACTGATAGACTTTTTGTTTTTGTGGCGGCCAGCTGATATGTCAGCTCCAGTAGGCAGCGGCAGTCCATGAGGCGTCTATGTACAACCCCAATTCCAATGAAGTTGGGACGTTGTGTAAAATGTAAAGAACAGAATGCAATGATTTGCAAATCCTCTTCAACCTACATTCAACTGAATACACCACAAAGACAAGATATTTAATGTTCAAACTTATAAACTTTATTGTTTTTGTGCAAATATTTACTCATTTTGAAATGGATGCCTGCAACACGTTTCAAAAAAGTTGGGACGGGGCAACAAAAGACTGGGAAGTTTGATGAATGCTCAAAGAACACCTCTTTGGAACATTCCACAGGTGAACAGGTTAATTGGAAACAGGTGATTGTCATGATTTTGTGAGCAACTGCGTGAAAAAATAGTTCAACAGTTTAAGAACAATGTTTCTCAATGTTCAGTTGCAAGGAATTTAGGGATTCCATCATCTACAGTCCATAATATAATCAGAAGATTCAGAGAATCTGGAGAACTTTCTACACGTAAGCAGCAAGGCCGAAAACCAACATTGATGCCCCTGACCTTTGATCCCTCAGGCGGCACTGCATTAAAAACCGACATCATTGTGTAAAGGATCTTACCGCATGGGCTCAGGAACACTTCAGAAAACCATTATCAGTTAACACAGTTCGTCGCTACATCTACAAGTGCAAGTTAAAACTCTACCATGCAAAGCTAAAGCCATACATCAACAACATCCAGAAATGCTGCCGCCTTCTCTGGGCCCGAGCTCATTTGAAATGACGCAAAGTGGAAAAGTGTGCTGTGGTCTGATGAGTCCACATTTCAAATTGTTTTTGGAAATCATGAATGTCGTGTCCTCTGGACAAAAGAGGAAATAGACCATCCAAATTGTTACCAGCGCAAAGTTCAAAAGCCAGCATCTGTGATGGCATGGGGGTGAGTTAGTGCCCATGGCATGGGCAACTTACACATCTGTGATGGTACCATCAATGCTGAATGTCACTCATTTTGTGACAGGAGCACAAAAAAAAAAAAAAAAAAAACGTGAGAAAGGGCTGTGTATTTTCACCACAACATGTTTTCAAGCAATTGCTAGAAGTCAGTTTGGCCTTTTCTGGTAAAGTGTTATTCCAACACACCCAGTTTGCTTTGTATTTTCTTTTCCAATCTTGACTCCAGGTGAGGTATATAGGTTTACTTATGTTTAAATTGTTGAATATATAAATACAGTGTCAAAAATGTCTTGTTTTCTGAATAATTGCTATTATGTTCATTTTCATATGATTAAAAAGGTAACCTAAAACATTTCAACTTAACTTTTCTTTGTTAGATCAGCACAATTTATTAATCTAAGTACTATTTTAAAAAAGTAGTTGTAACTACCCTATTAAATTAAGTAACTCATAATAATATCAAACAAGTTTATGGCCCAAGAAAATTACATCACTGTGTTACATTTACCTTTTACACATCTAGCTGGACTGAACCATAGTAATTAAGTAACAGTAACACACAACAAATTTACATTCAGGTCATTCAACAAAATTGTTTGTGGCTGCTAAGTTAATACATTTTAGTTGGGTGGGAATACTTTACATAATTTTATTATGTTCACTGAGCAAGTTTTTTTTTTTTTTGAGTGTAGGTGTGAGTGTGAATGAGTTTGTCTGTCTACACCCAATGACTGCTGGTATTGGCTGGTATCCAGCCCCGCGTGACCCTCAGTTGGAGTAAGTGAATACAGAAAATGAATGAATGATCAAAGTCAAGCTGGCTGCACACTACACTGTGAGGTGGTAGTAATTTGTTTTACAGCAGAATCATACAGAAACTATAGTAGAGAAGCTTGAATCTTCGACTGGACTGGCTTGCTTGACGCGAGGACGTTTCGCTTCAAATCGCAGAAGCTTCCTCAACTAAAATTCTTGCTCTGGACGTCTGACTTCTGTCTGACTCTTGTAGAGAAGAGGAAGCTTCTGCGATTTGAAGCGAAACGTCCTCGCGTCAAGCAAGCCAGTCCAGTCGAAGATTCAAGATTCTCTACTATGGAAACCACCTGGACAACTGAGAGCCTACGCAGAAACATACAGAAACTAACATGATGTACTGCAGTGTGTACGCTGTAACTGAGAAAGGATCCCGTACGCTGGTGAAACACGGCTGTACTGCATGAATGCAAGCATGCACAAAATTGCTGTTATGTAATGTGTGCTGTATTTCAACATGAGGTGGATTGCAAGGTGATATATGCTGGCACAGAGGCACACCCAGGTGGATCAATGGGTGTGCCTCAGCACAAGCAAAAGTTCAGGTATGGACGTCTATGTTACAGTGTGTTACAGAAGTATAAAATGAACAGTTTCACCTCAAATTTTGTTAATAGCAGGGTAGTTTCCACATGTATAGAAATAGAATTGTGAGGCTTAGGATACGTAATATGAAACCCTGACCACAGATGTAAGTGCCTTTAAAACTAGTTTGGCATGCTGTAACCTTTTTAACTGTCTTCAGCTGTGTGGCACCAGACTGTGTTTGAGACATGACAAAGCAGAATGACTGGTTGGCAACTGTGTATTATATTCTTGATGAGCTCGTCAAACATGCTCAGCAACATAAACCTCCAGTGTCGTTGCTTGGAAATTATTACTGCTGTGAGATCATTCTTTTGATGCCTTGTAGATAATAACAGGTTGTTACATGTTTGCACATCAGTTAAACAAACATAAATGACTCTAATTCTATCTATCTATCTATCTATCTATCTATCTATCTATCTATCTATCTATCTATCTATCTATCTATCTATCTATCTATCTATCTATCTATCTATCTATCTATCTATCTATCTATCTATCTATCTATCTATCTATCTATCTATCTATCTATCTATCTATCTATCTATCTATCTATCATAGAGTATGTATGTAAGGCATCACTGTAAAGCACTTTTGAGCACCTTGACCAGAAGGCAAAGTCATATACGGTCAGGCCCATTAATATTTGAACAGTGACATTCTATTCTATTCTATTCTATTCTATTCATTCATTTTCTAAACAGGATTAGTCCAGTTAAGGAAAACTGGGTGAAGGGCAAGTACACCATGGACAGGCCACCAGTCTGTCATAGGGTGACACTTACTGTGGTGTTTGCCCCCTTGAGCTTTACATGCTGATCAGTCAACAAAAAAAAGAAAACAAAAAAATTCAGGCTTTGTGTATTAAAATTTCTAAAACAATGGTCTTTAAACTCACAGTGAAAAGAAATCTCTATATCATGAATTAAAAGAAATACAAATCTAAAAGCCAAAATTATAGCGTGAATAAGTAAATTCCCCCTTTAGCATAGCACATGTAAACCATCACTTTTACATCCAGTTTTCTTTGGACAAGTCAGGGGGATGGATACATGAACATTCCCAAGACACTGATTATGTCTTGGACTTTATTTACATGAATCATGAAGAAATACAAACAGTATGGTACTATACGGTAAATCTGTGTGGAGACGACAGTCCTCAAAAACTGAGTGACTGTATAAGAAGGAGATTAGAGAGGAAGGCCACTAAACTCAAAACTTGCACTATGCACAATTTCTTCGATCACAGCCAAAGAGGTCTATAACTTCTTCAGGGTTGTCTGGGTGTCTTGGACTAAATAAAGGATCTTGAACTAAATAAATATCGCTTTGCTTTTGTCAAGGTCATCTTTGTCATTGCTGTTTATGAATCCAAAATGGTGGCAGATAGTAGCTTTAAACATTTCGAGTGTTTTCCTATTAGTGTTGAAATAGAATGGCATAACTGTATCAGGTTTGTTGTCCATTCAGTATGTGAGACGGGGAGTGGCTGCAGAGCGGCAGAAGGATTCTGGACTTAAGATTGAAGATTCAAGAGGCTAAATGAACGTTCGTGATGAACTTTGTCAATGTTCAGAAGTGTTTCTATACTGTAACTTACAGTCGTGTAGGTGGCGGAAGAGTAGGACAGAGACGCCATGGGGGCGCCATCTTGGAGGGACTAATGTTACAATGTTAATCAAAATCAGTGTTGCCAAAGTAACTTTGAAAAGTTACTTCATTCATTTTACAGTTAGCAGTACAGTTACTTCATTAGCAGCTGCGGACAAATTGTTGGCAGCTGCTGAATGTAATTAATAATGTAACTCATAATCTAACTTGGTTATTTTTAAGATTTAGTACTCAGAAAAGTAACTATTAGTTACTTTGCTGATTGCTCAGTCTTAAGAGTAACCAAGTTAGATACCTTATTAGTTACATTACTTATTAGTTGCAAGTTTTCGGCAGATTCTAATAAAGTAATTGCATAAAGCTGCTAATGAAGTAACTGCATAAAGTAACTGTACTGTATAAAGCAACTAAAAAGTAACTAAAAAGTAACTTTTCAGAGTTACTTTGACAACACTGCTCAAAATAAAGGTTTCAAAATAAAGGTTTTGAAAATTATTCCCCAAAACTTTCATAATAAAGGATGCACACTATCACGTCATGCGCAAGCCATATCCGAAAGCTGAGGTTGATCTGGCAAACAGTCAGAGACATATGCGAGCCACATACACACACACAGATGCATCTTGCTTTATAGATAGATACAGGCCAGAAATGAGAATTTGTCATGTCTTTTGCGCTGCACCATCTTCATGAAAATCACTTCCTGGTGAAGCATCACCACAGCTGGTGAAATGTTTTAGTCAAGCTTCACTGTGATTTGCACAGGATTTAAAAGGTGTGATTGATTGGCCAAGAAGTTAATTATTATCCACCACACCAATAGTTCAGCCAGCACATTTGCATACAGTGTCACCACACCTGTAGCAACCAAAGTACTACGTGTTCCTATACACTCTCATGAAGACTGTGCGCTCAGGGCCTCAAATTATGCCAGTTGTAGTGTGCTGTTATAAGAAGTTCCAAAATTATTATTATTTTTGTGCTGGATTCTATCAAAACGTCATCTGTTTACAGAACAATTCACCTTTGCAGCAATACTTATTAGGTGGGAGTTTGTCAGTCTCATATGATGTTTCACTAATTATTCCACTGGGTGGAAAAAAAACATACGTATCTGAAATAGAGTCCAGAAATAATGGAGACAGTGATGTGGAGTAATTGTGCAACGTTCTGCTGTGACATTCCCCCAATGAGCATGAGAGCTGTCCATTTTCTCTTCATTTGTGTGTAACTGGACAGTCACTAGAATTTGTTAAAGTGAGCCCTCCCATTTTTAAAAATGACTGACCAACGCACAAAACACAAACATGCATGAACCCGTAAACTGTACACATTGCAGAATCTACAGTAAGGAATAGATTTTTGCCACAAAAATAAATGTTCAAAAAGGCCTAGTTAGCTTTTTTCAACCTTACTTATTTTAAAATATCACAATTCAAGCCTTTGAGTGTCTCACGTTTGACAGATGCTTTGTATACTCAACAAAAATATAAACGCAACACTTTTGGTTTTGCTCCCATTTTGTATGAGATGAACTCAAAGATCTAAAACTTTTTCCACATACACAATATCACCATTTCCCTCAAATATTGTTCACAAACCAGTCGAAATCTGTGATAGTGAGCACTTCTCCTTTGCTGAGATAATCCATCCCACCTCACAGGTGTATCATACCAAGATGCTGATTAGACACCATGATTAGGGCACAGGTGTGCCTTAGACTGCCCACAATAAAAGGCCACTCTGAAAGGTGCAGTTTTGTTTTATTGGGGGGGGGATACCAGTCAGTATCGGGTGTGACCACCATTTGCCTCATGCAGTGCAACACATCTCCTTCGCATCATCCGTGAAGAGAAAACCTCTCCAACGTGCCAAACGCCAGTGAATGTGAGCATTTGCCCACTCAAGTCGGTTACGACGATGAACGGGAGTCAGGTTGAGACCCCGATGAGGACGACGAGCATGCAGATGAGCTTCCCTGAGACGGTTTCTGACAGTTTGTGCAGAAATTCTTTGGTTATGCAAACCGATTGTTCCAGCAGCTGTCCGAGTGGCTGGTCTCAGACGATCTTGGAGGTGAACATGCTGGATGTGGAAGTCCTGGGCTGGTGTGGTTACATGTGGTCTGCGGTTGTGAGGCTGGTTGGATGTACTGCCAAATTCTCTGAAACGACTTTGGAGACGGCTTATGGTAGAGACATGAACATTCAATACACGAGCAACAGCTCTGGTTGACATTCCTGCTGTCAGCATGCCAATTGCACGCTCCCTCAAATCTTGCGACATCTGTGGCATTGTGCTGTGTGATAAAACTGCACCTTTCAGAGTGGCCTTTTATTGTGGGCAGTCTAAGGCACACCTGTGCCCTAATCATGGTGTCTAATCAGCATCTTGGTATGATACACCTGTGAGGTGGGATGGATTATCTCAGCAAAGGAGAAGTGCTCACTATCACAGATTTCGACTGGTTTGTGAACAATATTTGAGGGAAATGGTGATATTGTGTATGTGGAAAAAGTTTTAGATCTTTGAGTTCATCTCATACAAAATGGGAGCAAAACCAAAAGTGTTGCGTTTATATTTTTGTTGAGTATATGTAAGAATGATTGTTTTTTAAAAAATAGTTTCAGAAAGAATGAATGAGAGTGAGTGGAGCAGCCAACCGGTGAGTTACAGAAATCCACTGAATGCTAAAATAACAATGAAATAATGACAGCACCCTGCATTGTTTTTGACAGCATGTTAGTGGTGCACAAACAAAATAAAAACATCTGAACATACAAGGCCAACTTGGTACATTTTTATTCTGATTTCTAAGTCAGCTCTGGTTAGTGTGTTTATCACTGATGTCATGCATGGATCGCACGTTGTGACTTTTTTTTTTCTCTCGCTGCGTGCTGGAGGTGCACGTTGAATCATCAGCACAGCATTACAATGCAAAGGTGTAATCCTTATGCATTGTAGAGAATGCATAATGCATATAACTTGCATTATAGAGAATGAATTAATTCATTAATTCTCTATACCTGATTACTCCAGTCAAGGGTCACGGAGCAGGGGGCTGGATCCCAGCAGTCATAGAGCGAAAGACAGTGTACACCCTGGACAGGACGCCAGTCTGTCACAGGGCCACATATAGACAATCAAACACACTCGCAACCTGCACGCATACCTACGGGCAATTTAAAGTTTCCAATCCACTGAACCTTCATGTCTTTGGATGTGGGAGGAAGCCGGAGCACCTGGACAGAAGAACATGGGAAGAACATGCAAGCTCTACACAAAAAGGCCACAGGTGGAAATCAATCCCTTGACCTTCATGCTGTGAGGCAACAGTGCTAACCACTAAGCCACCGTGCTGCCTCCAATCAACACTCTTTAAAAAAAAAAAAAATATATATATATATATATATATATATATATATACGAGGGCTGTCAATAAAGTAACGGTCCTTTTTATTTTTTTCAAAAACTATATGGATAAAATGCTGAAACCGACTTCTTCTGAAACTTCTCTGTTCTCTCACGACGTCCTGGATCAATAGAGCCTGAAATGTGGAGGTTTTCAGCTTGAACAGGCTGATGACGCCGCCTGAGAGCGCTGCGCGATGTCTCGCACCGTGAAAAGTCCTTAAAGCGACAGTCTCACCTGAAAATCTCTCATCAGCCGTTAAAATTTTCACTGAAAACCAGCTTAATTTTTCGAACCGTGTCCACTTCGATGTGTCTCACAGGTTTAGAAAAAATTTTGATCAAACAACGCGCCAGTCTCTCAGCAACTTCTCAGACAAAGGAATTCCGACGAGGGGCTGGACGACTCCTCCCACAAGGAGTGCTCACAGGCGAATGACGTCACCGACAGGCATGGAAAAACTCACGCATGCGCACGAGGGTTCAAGCATGTCTGACGTAAAAACATATGAATGAAATCCATATAGTTTTTGAAAAAAATAAAAAGGACCGTTACTTTATTGACAGCCCTCGTATATATATATATATATATATATATATATATATATATATATATACATACACCAGATTATGAATCATTTACTTCCATTAGTTCTATGAGTCCTGATGTAGCTGGTTAAAAAATAAAATTAGCCATACAGTGTCTGAAAAATACACACAGATCCAGAGCTATTTTTAGCCATAAAAGTGACGTAACCTAAGTTGCTGCCTATTGCCTGTCTGAAGGTCACTCCACCTGTGTTCAGCTACAGTCCACTTCATGATTTACTCCAGTACACGCAGTCAATCTGGGCGTGTTTTTTTTTTAAATCTTGAAATCTAATATGGTTTTAATATGGCTTTAATTTGGCTTTTAAATCAAATTGTTGTATTTTGCTATCAACAAATGTCCATTTGTGCCTCTTTATCACCTGCGGTGTATTCAGAAAAAACAAAATAAAACAACAACATGGCATACGTATCAGTAAGATTGAATAATATTGATTACATACCAAAGTGGTGTCTCTGATTCCACTCCTGCTGTGTTCACACACACAGAGCCGTGTAGAATTATTGTTCCACTATGTGGTGCTCCGCAAAAAAAAACAAACGTCTCTTTGTCAGGTGATGATCCGATGGCATTTGGCAGCATTTACCCCCGTGTCTTGCGTCACACATGAGTGTGTGTGGGACGCCCATTAGTCCTGTAGTTGTGTGGGTCCGGGCACGTCCCCAGACCCCCCTAGTTACGCTTTCCACCGTGTCACCACTGGTGGGTACGAATATTTTCTCAAAGGTGGATCTTGTGCTGGTCCACCCGCTGGACATCTCCAAAACAGCAGTGATCACCCCCTTTGGTCTGTTTGAGTTCCTGAGGACACCGTTTGGCCTTAAGAATGCTGCACAGTCCTTCCAGCGCCTCATGGACTCTGTGCTACATGACCTGTCCTTACTGTTTGTATACCTGTATGACATCCTTGTGGCCAGTTCCTCACAAATGGAACACTTGTCCCACCTACGGCTACTGTTTGAACATCTCTTGTTGGGAAAGTGTAGGAACACGGACCCACAACAGGGGGCGCAAATGAACGGACAATGGAGTAAGTCAAAATAACAACGCTTTACTGTTGTGAATGTGCACAACGAATACAACCAATTACAGAAATGGACAAAAGTCAATACACAAAGGTGTCGTGTGGGCAGGCTCGAAGATAGGAGACGCCTCTCCAAGGTAAGACCGGAACCACACGGCTTCCTCCGCCACAGGACCCCGGGAATACTGGAGCCGCCAAGTCCCGAACTCCCAGGTGGCCACTGCCTCCGCGTGTCGGACCTGGTACTGCTGGCGAGGGAAAAAGAACAGTTAGATGGGGGCGCGTTTGCACCCAGAACTCCGAACGGCAGGAAAGGTACCTCCACCTCTCGTTGGAACAGTAAACCAATAACTAGCTCAGTCAAAACTGTGTACTCAGTAGGCTTTGATATGTTACCTCTCTGGTAGAAACGATATCTCGGCAATGAGATGGAGATGCCATCCTGCTGATATACCCCACTGATGATTGCCGTCAGCTGTCTCAGGTGATGAGTGACAGCTGTCACCGAGGCTGCTCCCGTGAGGCGGCGGCGCCCTCTGGTGCCTGGAGCCCGCACTCCAGGCAGGGCGCCCTCTGGTGATGGTGGGCCAGCAGTACCTCCTCTTCAGCGGCCCACACAACATCTCTGCCTGCATGGGCTGATCATCAATTCAGCTACGTGCCAGTTTGGTTTGACCACCATTGACTTCCTGGGACACAGAGTCACCAAGGACGGGGCTGTGCCACTCCCGTCTAAGGCAGATGCAGTCTTAATCTTTGTATCGCTGGTCATGGTACAGGCCCTGCAGGAGTTTTTGGGAATGGTGAACTTTTACCACTGCTTCATTCCCAAGGCTGCCACAGTTTTGCGCCCCCTGTATGAGGCCCTGAAGGGGAAAGCACCCAAGCATGGTTGACTGGTCTGCTGAGAGACACAGCATTTCACATTTGCCAAAACAGCCTTAGCAGCCGCAACTGTTTTACCTCTCACATTGCCGGACATCCCAAAGCCATCACCACAGATGTATTGGACCATGCTGTGGGCGCAGTGCACAATCAGTGGGTGAACAGCGTTGGGCAGCCGCTCAATTTCCATAGTCAGCGGTTACGCCCCAGTGAACGCAAGTATAGCACTTTTGACCGGGAGCTGCTTGCCCTTCACCTTGTTGTGCGACACTTCTGCACATTAATGGAGGGCCAGTGGTTTACAGCTTTTGTTGACCACAAACCACTGACTTTTGCCATGGCTAAAGTGTCTGAACCCTGGTCTTCCTGCCAACAGCGACAGCTCGCTTATATCTCAAGGTTCACCACAGACATACAGCATGTTGCTGACAAGACAAACTTTGGTGCGAACTGTTTCTCCCGACCTTTTGCAGCCACTGTCCACCTCGGCCTGGACTACACCCTCATGAAAGCTTATCAAACCACCGACCCAGAGGTGTAGTCACTCAGGTCTGCGGCTGCTGGATCACAGTTGACAGGCATCGCTTTTGGTGAGGGCGGCACCACGCTGCTTTGCAACTTCTCCACAGGACAGCCATGGCCCGTTGTTCCCGCTGCATGGAAGTGGTGTGTTTTTGATGCGATGCACGGCCTTTCCCACCTGGGGAGGAAACCACCGCAAATGTTGGTGGCAGCCAACTTCATCTGGCACGGGCTCAAGAAGGGCGTTAGAGATTGGGGGACTCTTGTGGTGACTGTCAGCGCTCCAAGATCCATCACTACTCCAAAGCTCCCCAGGCTCACTTCCCTGTACCTGAGCGGAGGTTCGATCATGTTAATGTGGACCTCATGGGCCCCTTACCCCACCTCCCTGGGTTTCATACACTTCCTTACAATGGTGGCTAGGACCACCCAATGGCCGGTGGTTTTTCCGTTGATGGCCGCAGCAACAGCTGAGATGGCCCGGGCATTCATCGGCACCTGGGTCGCCCGTTTCAGCACTCCATCTGACCTCTCTTCCAACAGGACCTTGTAGTTTATGTCCAAGCTCTGGAATGCAATCACAGACAGTCTGGGTGTGAAGCTCCACCGGACCACCGCGTATCACCCCCAGGCTAATGGACTGTGTGAGAGTTTTCATTGCTCTATGAAAGCATCTGTGCGGCCAGCTTAACAGATGGTGGTTGGGTGGACAGACACCCATGGGTCATGCTGGGCCTACGAATTGCCCCCAAAGAGGACCGCCAGTCCTCTTCGGTGGAGTTGGTTTATGGCCAACTACTGCGGGTTCAAGGAGATTTCAATACCGAGAACACCACCCCCTGGTCGGCTGCCCACCAATGGAGTGAGCTTCAGGACAAGGTTAGGCTGTTCGCGCCCGTGCCTACTTCATAACATGGCCTTCCATCTTCCTACACTTCCTCACGCCTGCAGTCAGTGGAATATGTCTTTATTCATCATCCACTCACAGGGGACAGCTGCAGCCTCCTATGATGGTCCGTTTTGTGTATTGAAAATGGGGGACAAAAACTTTGTGGTCGACATAGGCAGTAAAGTTGAGCATATTTCAGTGGTCCGCCTCAAGTCAGCCCGCCTGGATCTGGACAGACCCATGGAGCTTGCCTGTCTGCCTCCACAGGGGCACCCCCTTACTCAGCCCGGACCACCCACTGTTCTCTTATGCCACGGTGCCTCCAAGGTGCTAGTGCAGAGTAGCTGTTGCGGCCGGATTATTCGCCCACCCCCTCGATAAATGGTAAATGGACTGCATTTATATAGTGTTTTTCCATCTGCATCAGATGCTCAAACTACTTTACAATAATGCCTCACATTCACCCCGATGTCAGGCTGCTGCCATGCAAGGCACCCACTACACACTGGGAGCAACAAGGGGATTAAGGACCTTGCCCAAGGGCTCTTAGTGATTATCTGGTCTGGCTGGGATTTGAACTGAGGATCCTCTGGTCTCACACTCAGCAATTAACCACTAGACCATCACCTGCCCTAACATCTAATCTTTTCGTAATGGTGAATTAATGGGGGGGGGGGGGGGGGGGGGGGGGGGCATTATGTGGTGGCCATTCAACATGTAATGGACATAATTCACCACACCAAGTGTGTTTCCTGTTTGGTATGCGCTTCATTCCCATCCCTTTGTTTTTAAACAAATGTGTCAAAACAGGACTTCTTGCATACAAAATGCATGATTGCTAACAATGTTTTAACATGACTAATGTTGGAAAAATGAAGAAAGAAGTGAAGTTGTCCTTGAGTTTCAATGCTTATTGAAGGTATTCTGATATTCATAGGTAGATTAGTGAATTTTTTTAATTCAGCAGTCGTATATGCACGATGTGAAACTCAGGAATGCTTGGTGATGAATTTCACTGGATGATTGTGTTTATTTTAGCAGTTAAAGAATGAAATAGATTCCTGCACACTGGAATATAATGCAAAGTGCACATACAGTGGATAATTTATGAAATTGAAATAATACTTCAATAACTGGAAATTTAGATACGTTTTGCAGGGTTATTATAACATTTTAGTTGTGTAAAATGGTAATCTTCATGTTCTTGTGTGTGAGGGCACTGGGACATTGAATGTACTATCTTATAATTTGCTTGGTTATATGTTGTTGCTTACGGCCCCAAAAGAATGGTTAACAAAGAAACACTAATATTACTGTTAACATCATCATCATTATTCAAACTCAATAAAATGTATGCTTTATGCAATATATTAGCATATTTCAAATGTTGCATTGGAAGTTTTGGTCAATATATTTAATTAATTTCTCAGTGCACATGCAGAAAGATTCTTGTTGATTATGGGGAAAAATATGAGTTGTGAAATATTGTATTCACATTGTTTGTGTGTCTGTGTGTGTGTGTGTGTGTGTGTGTATGTGGACAAGATAACTCAAAAATGACTAAATGTATTTCCTTCAAAATTAGTGGGAATATCACTTAGATATTTGGAGATGATTAGATTTTGGAGTAGTCTGGTTAAAATTCAAAGGTCAAGGTCCAGGAAAACACAGTCCAAATAAGCATTTTTTTTTTAAATCACAATAATCAAGAAGCTTAGATGGATGATCAAAAGCATATATTGATCAGCAAAATCAGCCCCATGATGCCTTTCATTTTATATTGTTGAATAGTCCAGCAATGGAAATTGAATGATATGTGCAAAATGATGATTACACTGAAAAAGAGAATCATTGAGCCAACTTAAATGAATTGTTTCAATTGGTAACATCTAAATGAATGAAGTTGTTTGAACTTAAGTTAGGAAGTTAAGTTACTAACTTAAGTTCAAACAACTTAATTCATTCAAGTGTTGCCAGTTGAAACGAACCTTTTAAGTTGGTTCTCTTTTCAGTGTATGTACACTTAACTGTATCTAAATGCTAAAAATTGATTATAAAACATATTCTTAACCATGTGACAGCCATTGCACTACTTACAACCTCATTCCTCATATTGTAGAATTGAACATTCCATAACCATTTCTCTGTCGTAGATGTTCCATCTGGGGTGAAAACATGAATTATTGCTCATTCGTGAGACAGAATGACACTGTGCTATAATTTAAACAGCCAGATCCCTTTTCAACAGCTGACATTTGTGGCTGCAGGGAGAGTGAAATGAGGTCTGCGTGGTCAGAGGTCCGGCCGTCTCTCTTGGTGTCCAAGACTTTATGGCTGATCCCCTTTTGACCCAAAAAACAAAGTCAGAGAGGTAACTGCCTCCAGGCTTCTTTCCACATCAAGCAGACACTTCTTTCTTGTGTCCATCAGTGACTGTGAAACATACTGAGCTAATTGCACTGATGCAGCACAATATGAGAGGACATCCAAACACATGGACACACACATACACAGACACACACTTTATTAACAAATTTAAAGAAAATGCTTTTCTGTTTTACATTTTAATGCTGCTCAGCCTGATGAGGTCTAATTGGAGGATTTTGACAAGCTGCTCAAGTTCACATATGTATTATGTGCATGTGTGGGTGCAAACTCATGTCACTGTCTTTCTACAACTGCGTTTTAGGGCCACATTGACTATTTATGGCTTTGAGAATAAAGTTGTAATATTATGAGAATAAAGTCATAATATTACAAGAATACAGTCATAATTGTATGACAAAAAACTTGTAATATTATGAGAATAAAGTCATAATTTTATGAGAATAAAGTCACAATATTATGAGAATAAAGCTGTAATTTTATGAGAAAAAAGTCAGAATTTTATGAGAAAAAACTCATAATTTACAAGAATAAAGTCAATTTTAGGAGAATAAAGCCGTAATTTTACAAGAATAAAGTCGTAATATTATGAGAATAAAGTCATAATATTATGACAATAAAATCATAATTTTATGAGAAAAACCTGTAATATTATGAAAATAAAGTCATAATATTACGAGAATAAAATCATAATTTTATGAGAAAAACCTGTAATATTACGAGAATAAAGTCATAATATTCCGAGAATAAAGTCGCAATTTTATGAGAAAAACCTCATAATATTACGAGAATAAAGTCAAGATATTATGAGAATTTATTTATATGAGATTTTAAGGTTCTGTTACTAACCTGTAAAATTATTCACAGACTAGCACATCCCTGCTTAGCTGACTTACTTAAACCCTATGTACCGGCCCGGGCTCTGCGTTCTCAGCGTGCCGGCCTACTATGTGTTCCTAGGGTGAATAAAAAGTCTGCAGGCCACAGAGCTTTCTGTTATCTTGCACCTGCTTTGTGGAATGATCTCTCTGCATCAATAAAACAGTCAGATTCTATAGAGACGTTCAAGTCCAGACTTAAGATGCACTTATTTTCCCTTTCGTATGGCTAGCATACTGGCATAGTATGTTATTATGCTTTTTACACTTTTAAATGAATTTTATTAGTAAACAGAGCGGGTCACAGCCTCAACTTTATCTAAATTCTGGGTCTTTTAGTGAAGCTTAGGGCTACTGGCCGGCGATCACCTTAGTATTTCCTGTTTTTCTTGTTGTTTAATGCTGACAAATTATACTGTATTTGTTGTCTTTGTGATGCCTGATTCTGTTTTTTCTCTCTGTTTGAGGTGCGGCTCCATCCAGAAGTGGGAGTAGTGTTTTCTTCTGCCTCCCATCCTGTGCACCAGCATGGACTCCCAAAATGTCCTGTATATTGGGCCTCATGTATCAATGTTGCGCACTTGTGGCGTAAATTTACGGCGTAAACTTGAAATACACCAAAGTCGCTGTGACATGTATCAAGCAGTGCGCACCTGCCCATTTCTGGCATACACCTGATGTGATCTTGATAAATGCGGCGGGTGGAAACGATCGTAATTATAATGAACACGCCCATAAATATTCAGACTCCACTTCAGACACACCCTCATTTTACGACATGGAAGCTGGGAAGACGGCAATGAAAAAGAACTTCACCAATCACTACGCGTGCCAATAGAGCGTCAAAAGCGGCCGTCGTATCAATTGTTTTGTAGTATATAATCAATAAAGTGTTACAGTGGTCCCTCATTAATCGCTGGAGTTACGTTAAAAAAAATAGCCCAAAATACGCGAAACCGCGACGTAGTCAGCGTTATTTTTTACAATTATTATAGACGTTTCAAAGCTGTAAAACCCCTCACTACACAGTTTATACACTTTCTCAATCAGGCATGAACATTTTCTCACTTTTCCCTTGTGTGTAAACACTCTCAAAGTTCAAACCTTAGTAGGAAAATAATACCAAACTGTTTTCAGGTCCAAACATTTGTTTGAGAAATAAAAATAGAAAGTTTTCCTATAAATAATTATGATGGCATTTAGAACTAATGAATTAATTTTAGCGATCAACGAACGAGGTCGGACACATAAGAAATTATTAATAGTGACTGACCAGTATGTCACAGATCGCGCCTCTGCGTCCTGACGCTGCGCCTTTTCCCCACTCACATCTCGCTGCAGCAGGTGTTTATTTCCGTGTGACAAACACAGTTATGAGTAGTTGTTGGCGCACTTTTTTCTTATAAACAGATACGCAGAACACAGAACACTGTAAAAAAAAAAAAGGCATGCAAAATTGGACTAAATACTCCGCGAGACTCCGAGGCCACGACAGGTGAATGGCGTTATAGCGAGGGACCACTGTATTCTCTTTTCACATGTCAATAATTCTTGACATGTGGATATTTGCTCGCTCAATTAATAAGACACACCTAATCTGTCAGATTTCTTTATTTTTTAAATGTATTTCTGTATTTATTTTATTGTGACAACCGAATGGAGATGACAAAACCTGGTTGCAGCACGGGCGAATTAAGGGAATGACGAAACTACAGTTGTTATTATCAATTTCATAGTCTAAAACGATCACACCACATAAAGTTAAGCTCAGCGCTGCTCTGGCTCCAGGCTTGAAGTCTGGAGAAAAGGGCGTGCAGCGGTAGCCATGGATCGTGCTCGATAACAATCCCGCAAAAGCGGGATTTGTATTGATTATTATGTAGTATAATCAGGAAAGTGTTATTTATGTAACATATGCATTGATTTGTATAATGGCACTGTTTATCATGTTGATCATCTTCATTTTTATGTGGATTCCAGCGCTGGTTCATTTTGGTGTATAATTTACACCACCTCTCGACCTGGTGTATATTTTCAGTGCAGCGTACACCAACGACCACATTGATAAATGCCAAGTAGCGCAGCTGTTTTGGCGTACACCCCATATACGCTCAAATATCGCCGTACGCAATGTTGATACATGAGGCCCATTGTGTGTATATTGTCTGTATATTGTTAATTGTGTCAGTTGCATGGCCCAAGCAAAGGGTCGCCCCTTTGAGTCTGGTCTGCTTGAGGCTTCTTCCTCAAATCATCAGAGGGAGATTTCCTTACCATTGTCACTTGTGTGTTTGCTCTAGGGGTTGGTAAGGTTAGACCTTACTTGTTGTGAAGCTCATTGAAGCAACTTTTTTGTGATTTGACGCTATATAAATGAAATAAATTAAATTAATTAAATGTGAGAATAAAATTAATAATATTATGACTTTATTCTTGAAGTGTAAAAAAAAAAAAAAAAAAACCCTCAATGTGGCCCTAAAACGTTGTCACATCTTTCTGGGTTTTCCTACTTTATTTTTTTGTAAGAAACCTTGAAGCCAGTCATGGCATGCCACTTGGCTAATTCTCACCCCCCCCCCCCCCCCCCCCGCCTGCGTCACATGGGCACAAAATTTCCCCCTTAAACGGCTGTATCTGACCTCAGAGGCACATTTCACAGTCAGTATCCCATGAAGCCAACATATTTGGGACAAGTTCTCTCTCTTTGAATGTAATGGTCAGGATGACGGCGGTTGGTAGCCAGATAAACCTTAAGGCTCAGCACCCCAGATCCAGGCAGTCCTGATAGGATCACTGAAGGCTAATCATAAGATTAACAGGATAGGCTGATACTGCAAGCCTGCCAGCTGCCTGCTAGGTGATGTGACTCATGTTAATATCCTTGAGTGAGTTTGTGTGTGCAATGTGCTGGAGTGTGGAAGACCACTTGATACAAGAGCTTGTCTTTAAGATATGTCAGTTGTCTAAATCCCGATCCCCCCCCCCCCCACCCCCATGCATTCCTTAAATTCACGAGTTGCTTTGCAACAATACAATAATGTGCAAACTTTGACACAGACGTTGTCTCATGCATAAATGACATATGCGGGTGCTAATACATTCATTACAAGCATGGAGAAGGTACCTTCAATAAAAGAAACAGTCACTTACAGGTTTGGCTTCAAAGGAGCTGTTTAAAACTTTTGGTGGGGTGTGTAGGCCCAGAGCCATAGAAGAGAAAGAAAATAATGCACAAAGCAGCAAATGTTCACATCTGAACAATATGGGATGTTTTAAACATCTGCAGACAAATTTTGTTCTCATTTTATGGCAGTGATCCCAGCTGGCTTGGGATCCCCCGGGAAGAGCTGCAGGACTTGGCCGAGGTTAGGGAAGTGTGGGTTGAGCTGCTTGCTCTGCTGCCACTGCAGCTTAGTGTCGCTGACGGAATGACCCCTCCCCCACTTAAAAATTGGTCCGCCCTGCCTTCTCTGTGCCTTCACTGCGCATACGTCATTTTTGAGCATCAGCAGCAATTCACCGATTATCACCTCGTTTCTGCTTCAAACTGCACTTCAGTCACCATCTATCTCAGTGACAGATATCTGAAGCTTTTGTACAACATTTATTTCCACATAAATTCAGCATTATTTCATCATAAAAGACGGGGGACGAATCAGAGAGCCACAGCAGCGTGTCTGAGTCTGACGTGCTGCTGTGCCTACGTCATTTCGGCGCATTCACTTTTAGCAGCTATCGGTAACTTTATTTGCTGGTAAAGTGAGTAAAGTTTAACAGTCAAAAATGTTTGTAAACCCTAAAATCATATATTAGCTCCTGTCTGTTGTGTGTCTGCAACAGACTGTCGAGATGAGCTCCCGTAGCATAAATCAACAGTTAGTGTGTCGAATGTAGCTTCACTCACAGGTCAAAGCACACAAGCGCTGGTAAGAAGACACTGCTGTTGTTGCAATGTAGAGCCGAAAGAAGTTGTGGACAAAAACGGTATGTAAGCAGCTCAAAAGTCAGTATTTTTATCTTTTTTCGTGCATTTGTTTTGCATTTGTGAACGCTATATGGGTAAGCCGTAGCTCTGTTAATGGTTTATAAATATATGGAGTTAAACTGTGACTTGTAATACTGCGTTTTACTGCTTTTGATAAAGATGATGACCGTGTTTGGGGTTTTACTTTTTATTTATTAATTTTTCATGCATTCATTTTGTAAATGGTAAATGTGTTGTGTGTTGGGGGGGGTGTGGCTGGACATTTTGGTGTTCTTTTCTTTTCTTTGCTCTCCAGGTGGTATGAAAACTGATTTGTCTGTGGAGAAGGTGCTGGCTGAAGAGTCCTTCACCCTCATCAACGTTATGTGCAGCACCTGTGGATGGTGCTCACGTGCAACCTTAAAGACTTTCAGCTGAAGCAGATAATGAGATGGCGTTCTGCATTTAAGCCATGTGTGATTCAAGCAGAATTGCCGGGAACTCGACCTTGTGATGTTCGTTTGTGAGACGCTGAGGACCGCGCCTGTGTTTGACACATCGTGCCTGTGAAGGAAGAAGGGTGAGGGACACATGCTGTCAGCACACATCTGAGGTGATTAATTGTTTGACTAATTGTTGATGGTAACTTGGTATTTTGTTACGCAGTAGATTTGAATTGTGATGAGAATTGTGCAGCTCGCTTCTCACTGCCGTGGCGTGCGGAGTGGTAATCCTCCACCTGTTGTGAGAAGCTGCTCATTTACATAAAGCTTAAATACAGACCTGAATGTGTTGCTGATAGTGTGTGCCTTTTGAAGGATATTGATTGTAGCTGCTGACTTACCTCACCTTTTCTATCCTTCGCAGAGTCGGTTTGTCGTGTCCACCTGGGGGGTGTTTGGCGGTAAAGTGAGTCCAGAAGCGCCGGGCTTCGATCCTTTTAGGCGCTGGAGAGCGTGCCAGCCTTCACTCCACCAGACTGACGCATCTTTTGTTCATACACGTTGTTATGCACCAGAAGGTGGAAAAATTAATTGTTTTGTTATTGGAACCGGTTTCTGGTTATTTTAGTGCTGGGTTCCATCAGACGCAGGTCCGCTCCTCAACCCGCGTCGACACATAACAGTAGTTCCCGGCCATTCCATAATGGACCCAGCGGCAGAGGTGGTTCCTTTCGCCGAAAAAGTTCAAGAACACTTGGAGAAAATATGGGAGCAATTACAGCATCTCGCAAACCAAATTAAACAAACAGACGCCCGTGTTACGGAGCTTGCAGCGCAAGCCGTTCCGCTTCCTGCTGCTCCAGCTGCGGCACCATCGATACCGGTGCCGATAACTCCGTCACCCAGAGATTCGGCGTCCGAACCGATTATTTGTCATCCGGAGCCTTATGCGGGAGACGTTGAAGCCTGTGCTTCGTTTTTGATGCAATGTTCTCTGGTTTTTGCTCAGCGACCGGCTTCCTTCTCTTCTGATGGGAGCCGTGTTTCATATGTGACAAATTTGCTCCGAGGTGACGCCTTAGCTTGGGTCACAGCGTTGTGGAGTAACAACTCGCCATTGTTAGGATCCTTTAGGGATTTCTCCCGGGAGTTCTGACTGGTTTTTGACCATCCGGTGAAAACGAATACCGCCCAACGGTTGCTGAATCTCAGGCAGGGGAGGCGGAGTGCGGCGGAGTATTCCGTGGACTTCCGGATTTTTTCTGCTCAGTCAGGTTGGAACGCCGCAGCTTTACGAGGAGTGTTTGTAGATGGGTTAAACGAGTCGTTAAGAGACGAGCTGGCAGTCTGTGACGAGCCAAACGATTTAGATGAGCTAATATCTTTGGTGATTCGTCTAGATGATCGGATGAAGGAGCGTGGACGCGAGAGAGGACGGCCATCAGAACGTTTTTTTTTGTCTCGGGGCTTTCCCCGACACAGATCTGGGCCACCTCTTCTTCGCCCCACTGAGGCTCCTCCGACGGGACCTCTGGCTCCTCTTGCAGACGAGCCCATGCAGCTCGGACGAGCTGAAACCGCTGTATTGCCCCGACATATAAGCGTCAAGAAAAATAATGGTGACGTATCTCCAGGTGTTCTGGGACAGGCGAAATAATACACACACACACAAAAAAAAAAACTTGTATGGGCTAATGTTTTGTTTCTTTGAATAGGGGTTATAATTTGTTTGGGGAGTTAGAGGCGTGTCTGGTGGAGTGAAGGATAGGCGGTTAGAAGTCCGTCTGGACTCACTTGATCGTTGTTTTTTATGTGTATTTAGGTATTTTCTGTTTGGGTCTGGGGTCGTTTTGTTTTGTTGTTTTTTATTTCCCTACTTCCCTAACCCCAACCTCACTTGCCCCAAGACCGTTCGTCTTGTGGGTTGTGGGGTGGTGCAGGTTGGTCACGCTGAGCGTTCTCAGAAGACCTCTGTACCTAGGGAGGGGTTGTTAGGGGCGTTTTTCTTGGTTTGGTTAGGGCCCGGTTCCACTCCAGCCTCGGTGGGCCTTTGTACCGTTCGTCATTGGTGTTGCCGGGGTGTGGTGCAGCGGGAACATGCCTCAGTCGGAGGGGTGGGCCGATCTGTTGCTGTTCGCCATTTCGGTAGTTCCACCCCTCCCGAGAGGCTGGGGTATGGTCGAGTTGGGGCACCAGACGTATTTCCGGTTTTCCGCTGCGCCTAGGGGTTGGTGCTGGGTTAGTTTTTCCTGTTCCCTTCCCCGGCTTGATGTTTTGTGCCGTTCACCAAAATTGAGCCGCCGAGGGGCTCTGGGAGGGACCTGGGGTCTTTCGGGGTGCCGGGGAAGGTAACAGGGTTTAACGGTTGTTTTATTTGCCCCCGGGGTTGTTTAGGGTAGTCCTCCGGGGGTTGGACTTTGATTTTGTTTTGTTTCCTTCCGGGTTCCACCTCCAGGGTTGATGGGACGGTCCTCTGGGGGGGAATTGGTTTGTGGGGCCGACTAGCCGAGTGTGGCTGGGTCTGGGGTTCCGGGGTTGTGGGGAGGGTGCCTCCTGGGGTTTGATGGTACGGTCCTCTGGGGGGCGCCGTTTGCTCCATGTGTACCTGGGGACCTTTGTGGGATTCCGGTTCTGGCTATTCCTCCTGGAACCGGCGGTAAAGGCCTTCTGGGGGGTGTTGGGCTCTGCAAGTCGTTCTGGGGGGGTTGTTTGTTATTTTTCTTTTATGCATTTATGTTTGTATTGTGTTTGTGGGGCTGTGTTGGGTTTTTGCATTTGGGAGTTTTTCTTTTCTTCCCGGGGTTGGATGGGACGGTCCCCTGGGGAGGTTTTGGGTGGGTTTTATGTTTTTCTTTGTATGTTGGATTGTACTAGGGACTGTTTTGGGGTTTTTTGTTGATGCCAGCCGGCCTTCCAGCTGCGGTGCCCTGTCCTGCTGTCTGTGGTGGACCTTGGGAGCGTTATGCTGTCTGCTTCCTGACGAGGACCCCGGAGGGAGGTGCTGTTCTCGGACCTGGTCTGTTTGGTCGCTGGGAGGCTTCCCGTTAAAGGGGGGGTACTGTTGCGTGTTGGGGGGGGTGTGGCTGGACATTTTGGTGTTCTTTTCTTTTCTTTGCTCTCCAGGTGGTATGAAAACTGATTTGTCTGTGGAGAAGGTGCTGGCTGAAGAGTCCTTCACCCTCATCAACGTTATGTGCAGCACCTGTGGATGATGCTCACGTGCAACCTTAAAGACTTTCAGCTGAAGCAGATAATGAGATGGCATTCTGCATTTAAGCCATGTGTGATTCAAGCAGAATTGCCGGGAACTCGACCTTGTGATGTTTGTTTGTGAGACGCTGAGGACCGCGCCTGGGTTTGACACATCGTGCCTGTGAAGGAAGAAGGGTGAGGGACACATGCTGTCAGCACACATCTGAGGTGATTAATTGTTTGACTAATTGTTGATAGTAACTTGGTATTTTGTTACGCAGTAGATTTGAATTGTGATGAGAATTGTGCAGCTCGCTTCTCACTGCCGTGGCGTGCGGAGTGGTAATCCTCCACCTGTTGTGAGAAGCTGCTCATTTAAATAAGGCTTAAATACAGACCTGAATGTGTTGCTGATAGTGTGTGCCTTTTGAAGGATATTGATTGTAGCTGCTGACTTACCTCACCTTTTCTATCCTTCGCAGAGTCGGTTTGTCGTGTCCACCTGGGGGGTGTTTGGTGGTAAAGTGAGTCCGGAAGCGCCAGGCTTCGATCCTTTTAGGCGCTGGAGAGCGTGCCAGCCTTCACTCCACCAGACTGATGCATCTTTTGTTCATACACTTTGTTATGCACCAGAGGGTGGAAAAATAAATTGTTTTGTTATTGGAACTGCTTTCTGGTTATTTTAGCGCTGGGTTCCGTCAGACGCAGGTCCGCTCCTCAACCCGCGTCGACACATAACAAAATGGACTGCATTTATATAGCGCTTTTCCATCTGTATCAGATGCTCAAAGCGCTTTACAATTATGCCTCACATTCACCCCGATGTCAGAGTGCTGCCATACAAGGCGCTCACTACACACTGGGAGCAATAGGGGATTAAAGGTCCAATGGTCCTTAGTGATTTTCCAGTCAGGTGGGGATTTGAACCCATGATCTTCTGGACTCAAACCCAACACCTTAACCACTAGACCATCACCTCCCCTTTGTTTTGTGACTCCACCTTTGAATTTACCCAGCAGCCCCTGCGGCGCTTAAACTCGAAACTGGCTTATCAGAAGTCGAGTCATACTAAAAGTTAGCGGTAACTTCTGCTAATTTTTTTTATTTTTATTTTTTGCAGATATGTGGTTTAGCATTCTAAAAGTAAACTTTTCAGTTTGCAGATTAACGGTTATCAAAGCTAACTTTTCGGTTTATCCGTGCCCACCACTGCTTGTTTTGGTGGAAATAATGAACTGTGTCAAAAATATGGTTCATACATGATGTTTGCACACATTTTGCCCTGATATTGTTTTGTTGACTGTCAATCAGACATGATTCCAATTCACATGAGAAACCACGTCTACGATTAGTTCAGTTCCCCAAAGTCAGTGTCTCCGTCTCGCATTGAAGCCCTGGATGAACATCACTTCCCTCAAATCTGCTGTACTGTAGTGTGCTGCTATTCACAGCCACTGAAGGGCTGCATAATGGCTTTGGCAGGGTGTTTAACATTCACTATGGAGAGACTGTGGGGTTTCCCTGATGTGCAGCCAGAACCAGCACACAAAGCACGCAGTAGTCCTGCCAGAGGCAACTCAACTGCGGGCACGTTGTAGGGTGGCTATGGTCTGGCCCCCAGGACCCTGCCTTTGTGGAAATGTAAGTGGGGACAGTGTCTGAACGGCTTGAGTTGGAACAGAAAACTTTGGAAGACCAAAAGTATGAGCTTCAAATAGCTGGGCCCTGGGAAACATAGCTTGTTCTTTTAAGGTCAAAGAGAAGCCAAAAAGAGAGCAAAAACAACAGAAAACCAATGTTTGACAGAGGGAATGTCAAATTGGAGGCTACTGTTACTATAGACATCAGCAAGTCTTACATACCATTTTTCCAAGTTCTCCGATGTCTGGCTCTCTGTCTGTGCAGTGTTGACCCCCTTGTCTCTCTGCAACGTCTGTTTTCATTTAGTGCCTGTTGGTCTTACCCACCATTTGTCATCTGTCACTCCATTCTGCCAGGGCCTGAAACTGGCCAACAGAGGTGATAACAAAGGTTTTTGTGGCATATCTCAATTTTTTCAGTTTCAATTTATTTTCATTTATATAGCGCCAAATGAAAACAGAGTTGCCTCAAAGTGCTTCACACAGGTAAGGTCTAACCTTACCAACCCCCAGAGCAACAGTGGTAAGGAAAACTCCCTCTGAGGAAGAAACCTCAAGCAGACCAGACTCAAAGGGGTGACCCTCTGCTTGGGCCATGCTACAGACATAAATTACAGAACAATTCACAGAACAATTCACAGAACAATTCACGACGAATACGAGGTCTGTTAGAAAACTATCCGACCTTTTTATTTTTTGCAAAAACTATATGGATTTGAATCATGTGCGCTTGCATCAGCCAAGCTTGAACCTTCGTGCGCATGCCTGAGTTTTTTCAGGTCTGTCGGTTGCGTCATTCGCCTGTGAGCACACCTTGTGGGAGGAGTGGTCCAGCCCCCTCATCGGATTTTCATTGTCAGGAAATTGGCTGATCGACTGCCGCTTTGCTTCATCAAAATTTTTTCAGAAAGTGTGAGAGACAGCCAGGTGGAAACCATTTGGAAAATTCAGATGGCTTTCGGTGAAGATCTTATGGGGATCACACAGATTAAGGACAATTACAACTGGATTAAAGACGGCCCACAGCAGCGGATGGCGCGCCGTGCACCGAGCGGCAATTGACAGGCTCAAACGACCAGATCATTTCCAAAGTGAACGCTTTGTTGATCCGGGACGTCGTCTGACTACCAGTGAAATGGCAAGACAGCTGGACATAGCACTTTTTTGGCACATTCCACTGTTACAGGAGTTTTTGTAATGGAAAGAGGAGCGGAGAAATTCGCCACGGAGCCGCTCATGGCGTGGGATGAAAGCATCTCCGTGCTGGTCTCACAGGACAAGCCCTAACATGCCCAGCTCTTGCACCATTTGGAAAATTCAGATGGCTTTCGGTGGCTTTTCAGTCGTGTAACTATCTGAGAAATTGTGGACGAGCTGGACATGCCACAACATGTCCTGTGAGGCTTCATCACTGCGTTGCTTTTTGTTCTGTGCCCTGCGCCTCCGTCCCGATGCGCAAATTCCTCTGCACGGCTTTTCATGACAAAAAACTCCAGTGGAATGTGCCGTTCATTTCCAAAGTAAACACTTTGTTGATCCGGGACGTCGTCTGACTACCCCAGAAATGGCAGAAGAGTTTGACATCAGCACTTTTTCGGCATGAAAAGACGTGCAGAGGACTATCAACTATCAACTCTCGTGCACCACAAGGCTGCACCTATTGCACCTACAATAAACAAAACAGGACTTTCACTCATTGAAGGCTGTAGTTCCCAAACATTAAGGTTTATGTTTGAGGGTGTGTGCCCATTTCTGTGGGCGGGCTGAACTATGTTCCTCAGTGTTTTGATTATAGCAAGAAAACTGAAGTAGGCCAGACTCAACAGGATGTCCATCTGCTACAGTCAGGAAATGCAATACAAAAAGCACAACACAAGACTGACAGAACATGCAATGACAGAAATGTTGCACCTCAATAATCGTATATAATCTAGTGTTCACACCATTGGGATAGTTGAATAGACAATGAGGTGAAGATGAGAGTCCCACAAAGATAGGCTGTATTAGTAAGTCAGTGATTGTGTTGATGCAAAACCAGTCATTGAAGTAAGATATTTCCCTTAGCTCAAATCTTCCAAATGGACTGCCAACCTCTTCCCAAGATGCTTGGTCATCTTGCAATGTGTAAATATTATTGCAAGGTTCCAGTACTCATATATGAGATATCCATGAGTTTGTCCCACACCTAGTTGAAATCCTAAATTGTTTAAAGTGATTTCATCACTCATTTAAAGTATACCCACTTCAGTTCTGGAAAGGTTTTGCACAGTCAGCCTATATTTGGGTTTGAAGCCAAAATCACTCAGCTAAGTGCCATCCAGGAAGTCAATTCATACCAACTGAACAGGTACAATGCACCCAGAAAGTATTCATAGCCCTTCACTTTTTCAACATTTGTTTGAAAAAGTGTTACAGCCTTATTCCAAAGTGGAGTGAATTCAGATTTTTTTTCCCCTCAAATTTCTACTCAGAACACCCCATAATGACACAAAAAGTTTTTTTTTGGTGCAAATTTATTAAAAATAATAATAATAATAATAAAACCCCCTAAGAAATCAAATGTACATAAGTATTCACTTCTTTTGCTAAATACTTTGTTGATGCACCTTTGGCAGAAATTACAGCCTCAGGTTTTCTTGAATATGATGCCACAAGCTTAGTGCACCTATCTTTGGGCAGTTTTGCCCATTCCTCTTTGCAGAACCTCTCAAGCTGCATCAGGTTGGATGGGGCACATCGGTACACAGACGCTTTCAGATCTCTCCAGAGATGTTCAATTGGATTCAGGTCTGGGCTCTGGCTGGGTCACTCAAGGACATTCACAGAGTTGCCCTGAAGCCACTCCTTTGGTATCTTGGCTGTGCTCTTAGGGTCACTGTCCTGCTGAAAGATGAACCATCACCCCAGTCTGAGGTCAAGAGTGATCTGGAGCAGGTTTTCATCCAGAATGTCTCTGTACATTGCTGTATTCATCTTTTCCTCAATCCTGACTAGTCTCCCAGTTCCTGTCACTGAAAAACATCCCCACAGCATGATGGTGCCACCACCATGCTTCACTGTTGTGATGGTGCCTGGTTTCCTCCAAACATGATGATTGGAATTCACACCAAAGAGTTCAATCTTTGTCTCATCAGACCAGGGAATTTTGTTTCTCATGGGCTGAGAGTCCTTCAGGTGCCTATTGGCAAACTCCGGCTGGGCTGCCTTTTACTAAGCAGTGGCTTCTGTCTGGCCACTCTACCATACAGGCCTGATTGGTGGATTGCTGCAGAGATGGTTGCCCTTCTGGAAGGTTCTCCTTTCCACAGACGAATGCTGGAGCTCTGACAGAATGACCATTGGATTCTTGGTCACCTCCCTGACTAAGACTCTTCTCCCCAGATTGCTCAGATTAAACGGGTGGCCAGGAAGATCCTGGTGGATCTGAACTTCTTCCATTTACACATGGAGGACACTGTGTTCAGTGGGACCTTCAAAGCAGCAGAAATGTTTCTGTACCCTTCCCCAGATTTGTGCCTCGAGACAATCCTGTCTCGGAGGTCTACAGACATTTTCTTCCATGCTTGGTTTGTTCACTGACATGTACTGTCAACTGTGGAACTTATATGCAGACAGGTGTGTGTCTTTCCAAATCAGGCCCAATCAACTGAATTTACTCCAGGTGGACTCCAATTAAGCTGTAGACACATCTCAAAGATGATCAGTGGAAACAGGATGCACCTGAACTCAATTTTGAGCTTCATGGCAAAGGCTGTGAATACTTACGTACATGTGTTTTCTTAGTTCTTTTATTTTGGATAAATTTGCAAAAATGAATTTAATGTATTTTTTATTTAATGTGTTTTTCACATGGTCATTGTGCTCACAGAGTGCAAACCTCTGCCAACACTAGTTTCCAATTCCACAAATTTCCACTTCTAACAAAGTCCTGTCAGAAGTGGCTTTTCATAAGCAAAATATAATACAAACTATAGATCAAAATGTTAAAATCAAATACCAGCTAAATCTGCAATACGGATCAGATGCACATCAGACTTAGTCTATTCATTGAGAGTGCCACTTTGCACCTCATTGTCACAAATGAGAGTAATTGGGGCACTTTTGATTGAGATATAATGCAAAATGTACACCAAATGGGCTTTTAATATTAAATTTCAATGTCCACAAAATCCACAGTCCAGATCAGATCTGGATCACACTTTGTCAGGGGATAGTGAGTGCCATTCTGCACCTCACTTTCAAATATGAGAGTGATTGGGGCAAATTTGACTAAGATATAATGTTAAATATACATTAAATGAGGATTTCAAAATTAAATTTAAATGGCTACAAAATCTGTAATCCGGTTCAGATTGTCAGCTGATAAAGAATGCCATCCTACATAAAGCTTTCAAATATGAAAGACATTTGATCTTTATTGACAGATGTATGCATTTTTGAACATCTGTTCATTGTTAAAGGATAGTGTTTTTTCCAACTTTCTAAGATTTTTCCAGACTTTGACCTTTGACCTTGAAAATTGAATTAGTTCTTGCCTATCAGGATATGAATTCTTTGTAAAAATTTCACAATGATATATGAAAAATTGTGGGTTCCAGGTTGTTTTGTAACCTGATAACACCTCTGGAGTGATTTACAAGACATCTCGCGGACGTTAGCGTGGCAGCGTCACTGGCTGGTCCCACTAGCTGCCAACTGCACTTCATTTGTGTGTAAATACAACATGTTTCTCATATATTATGTAAAAGCTACCAGCAAATAAACACTTCTACAACTGAAAACGCTAGTGATTTACAAGACATCTCATGGACATCAGCATACACGTGCATCATAACTTCCGCTCTTGTCAAAAGCACATGTATGCTCACATGCACGCCCTCCTGCAGATGCCATTAAAATGTAAATAAAATATTGCTTGTGACAGATTGATTGATTGAGTTTATTCTGCAACATCAGTATAAACATACAGAGGTGAATGTATCAATGATAAATGGATAACGCAATTAATATACAGTCGTGCTCAAAAGTTTTCATACCCTGGCAGAATTTTAGTATTTTTGGCCATTTTTCAGAAAATATGAATGATAATACAAAAACTTTTTTCACTCATGGGTAGTGGTTGGGTAAAGCCATTTATTGTCAAACAACTGTGTTTACTCTTTCTGAGTCATAATGACAACAGAGTCTACCCAAATGAGTCTCATCAAAAGTTTACATACCTCTGTTCTTAATACAGTGTATTGCCCCTTTTAACATCAATGACAGCTTGGAGTCTTTCGTGGTAGTTGTGGACGAGGCTTTCTGATGGTAAAGCTGCCACTGAATATGTTTTGGACTTTATTAACATAAATTACAAAGAAATACAAACAGTATGGCACTCTGTGGTAAATCTGCTGTAGAGTGGCCAGATGGAAGCCACTCGGTATGGTTCTGGTGCTGTTAGATCTTAGCGCTGCATTTGATATGGTGGATCACCGTATTCTACTTGATAGGGTGGAGAATCATTTTGGGATTACTGGGAATGTCCTTGCATGGGCGACATCATATCTAACCCATCATTTTCACTGTGTCTTGTACAACAACACTACATCTGACCTTGGTGAGATCAGATATGGTGTTTCACAGGGGTCCGCCTTTGGAACCCTGCTTTTCACACTTTTCACACCCCTTGGGCACATATTGTGGCATTTTCCGATTACCTTTCATTGATACTGTATGTTGATGATACTCAGTTTTACATAATTGCTGGTAATCTCATACAAATAAAGTCCTTAGAGGATTGCCTTGCATCAGTGAAAAGCGGGATGTCCAGCAATTTCTAACTTTTAAACTTGGACTAGACAGAAATGATGGTTCTTGGTCCAGCGAGACATTGGCATCAGTTTGACTAGCTAACGCTTATCCTATGCTTGTGTGTCATACATCACACTGACAGAGTGAAGAACCTTGGGGTGATTTTTGATCCTACAATGTACTTTGACCTGCACTTTAGAGATATTACGAGGACTGCTTTCTTCCACCTTCGAAACATAGTGACGATTTGGCCCATCCTGTCTATGGCTGATGCAGAGACCCTGATTCATGCATTTGTCTCTTCCAGACTGGACTTCTGCAATGTTCTATTTTCTGGTTTACTGCAGTCGAGCATTAGGGGTCTCCAATTGGTTTAAAATGCTGCTGCCAGACCTTTGGCAGGAAGCAGAAAGTTTGACCACATTACACCCATTTGGGCATCTCTTCACTGGCTTCCTGTCCCTGTGAGATTGGATTTTAAGGTTCTGCTATTAACCTATAAAATTATTTACAGACTGACGCCTCCCTACATAGGTGACCTAATTAAACCCTATGTTTCGGCCCGTGCTCTGCGCTTTCAGGGTGCAGGACTGTCCCTAGGGTGAATAAAAAGTCTTTGGGCCTCAGAGCCTTCTCTTGTTGTACACCTATTTTGTGGAAAGATCTCCCTGTATCAGTGAAACAGTCAGATTCTGTAGAGACTTTCAAGTTCAGACTGAAGACGCATTTTTTTCCTCCTCTCGTATGGCTAGCATACTGGCATAGTATAGTACTACGCTTTCTATCCTTTTAAAGTCATTTTATTAGCAATGGAACAGGTCTTGGCCTCAACTTCATCTAAATTCGGGGTCTGCTCATGAAGCTTCAGGCTAGTGGCCGGCAATTACCTTAGTCATTTCTCTGGGTTCCTGTCAATTTACTGCTGATGAATTATACCTTAGGTGTAGTTTTTCCGGCTGACTGATTTTGCTCTTTTCTTCTCTGTCTGAAGTACATACAGTGGTATGTAAACGTTTGGGTACCCCTGATGATTTCCATGATTTTCCTTTATAAATCATTGGTTGTTTGGATCAACAATTTCAGTTAAATATATCATATAGCAGAAAAACACAGTGATATTTGAAATGGGATTTACAGAAAGTGTGCAATAATTCTTTAAACAAAATTAGGCAGGTGCATAAATTTGGGCACCCCAACAGAAAAAATACATCAATATTTAGTAGATCCTCCTTTTGCAGAAATAACAGCCTCTAAACGCTTCCTATAGCTTTCAGTGAGAGTCTGGATTCTGGTTGAAGGTATTTTGGACCATTCTTCTTTACAAAACATCTCAGGTTTCTTGGTTTCCGTGCATGGACAGCCTGCTTAAAATCGCACCACAGATTTTCAATAATATTCAGGTCTGGGGACTGAGATGGCCATTCCAGAACATTGTACTTGTTCCTCTGCATGAATGCCTTAGTAGATTTTGAGCAGTGTTTAAGGTCGTCTTGTTGAAAGATCCAGCCCCGGCGCAACTTCAACTTTGCCACTGATTCATGAACACTGTTCTCAAGAATCTGCTAATATTGACTGGAATCCATGTGACCCTCAACTTTAACAAGATTCCCAGTACCTGCACTGGCCACACAGCATGATGGAACCATCTCCAAATTTTACTGTAGGTAGTACGTGTTTTTCTTGGAATGCTGTGTTCTTTTTCAGTCATGCATACTGCACCTTGTTATGTCCAAATATCTCAGTATTAGTTTCATCAGTCCACAGCACCTTATTCCAAAATGAAGCTGGCTTGTCCAAATGTGCTTTAGCATACCTCATGCAACTCTGTTTGCGGTGTGTATGCAGAGAAGGCTTCCTTTGCCTGCATTACAGCATCATACAGCATCTCCTTGTGCAAAGTGCGCTGTATAGTGGAACGATGCACACAGACACTATCTGCAGCAAGATCATGTTGTAGGTTTTTGGAGCAGGTCTGTGGCTTGAATATGACTGTTCTCATCATCCTTCACTTCAGCTTATCTGAGATTTTTCTTGTCCTGCCACTTCGGGCCTTAACTAGTACTGTGCCTCTGGTCTTCCATTCCCTCACTATGTTCCTCACAGTGGAAACTGACAGCTGAAATCTCTGAGATAGTTTTTTGTATCCTACGCCTAAACCATGATGTTGAACAATCTTTGTTTTCAGGTCATTTGAGAATTGTTTAGAGGCTCCTATGTTGCCACACATTAGAAGAGATGCAAAGAGGAGAAACATTTGCAAACGGCCACCTTAAATACCCTTTCTCATGATTGGATTCACCTGTGTAAGGAGGTCAAGGGTCAGTGAGCTTACCAAACCAATTTTGTGTTCCAATAATTAGTGCTAAATGTATTCAAATCAATAAAATGACAAGGGTGCCCAAATTTATGCACCTTCCTAATTTTTTTAAATAATTATTGCACACTTTCTGTAAATACTAGAAACTTTATTTCACTTCTCAAATATCAGTGTGTTCATTTGCTATATGATATATTTAACTGAAATTTCTGATCCAGACAACCAATGATTTATAAAGGAAAATCATGAAAAATATCAGGGGTGCCCAAACTTTTGCATACAACTGTATAGCATCACTTAGGATTGCCGGACTGACCGCTAGAAACTGGAGGGTGCCAGACTGCCTGTGAGATGCTTGGCCTTTCCTAGGCCTGTTGTCACAGAAATAGGCCCACTGAAGACATGAGGAATGTTGTGTGGGCCGCCAGAAGAGGAGGTACTGCTGGCCCACCACCAGAGGGCGCCCTGCCTGAAGTGCGGGCTTCAGGCACGAGAGGGCGCTGCCGCCACGGACACAGCCGGGGGTGACAGCTGTCACTCATTATCTCTTGACAGCTGTCACCCATCTACTCTACAGCATCTCACTCCATAAAGACCAGACGTCATCTCCACCTCGTTGCCGAGATATCGTACTTCTATGGAGGTAACATTCTCTGCCTGTATTATTTGATTCTAAGAGCTATTGTTTTGCAGCTGTCAACCAGAGGACCGGCGTGGGTCGCGACTGTTTCGTCCTACGTCCGTCAGATAAGTGGTTAAACAGACGCTGCACGAGTGTGTGTTAGAGGTGGAGGTGGCATTCCCACCGTTGTTGTTACTGGGTGTACACACACCCACACTTGACTGTCTTTGTTCTTCGCCAGCAGTACCAGATCCGACAGTCGGGGACGGTGATCACCTGGGAATTCGGGACTTGGCGGCTCCAGTATTCTCCAGGTTTGGTGGCGGCGGAAATCGTGTGGTTCCGGCTCTTCTCAGGACAGACGTCTTCTATCCTCGAGCCTGCCCACACGTCACCTTTGTGGATTGACTATTATCAGATTCTGAGATTGTCTGTGTATTCGTTGTGCACCTTCACAACATTAAATTGTTACTTTTTGGCTCATCTATTGACCGTTCATTTGCGCCCCCTGTTGTGGGTCCGTGTCACTACACTTTCACAACAAGGAAGCCTGCATGACCCCTGTCTGTGGTGCAAACACCTGCATGGACTTCTCATCAAATTAATCATTTTTTTTTCTTTTGTAAAGTTGTGTTGTTTGATTTCCTGTTTTCTGTTTCTTCAGATTTGTAAAGCTTTGCAAAACTGTGTAATTGTTAGAATGGTCTAAGTCGGGGGTCGGCAATGAATTTTTACAAGGGGCCACATAGGGAACCTGAATTATGCCCGAGGGCCACACCATCGATAACTCGACTGTGTCCCATTACAAATTTTACAAAAAATTACATTTAATAGCTTTTATAGGTAATTTTTATTATTGTAATAATATGTAAATATTTAAATATACCTAAATAAACCTTTCGAATGATTTGCAACACACAAGCTTGACATTTTTAATATATGTAATAATAATCACAGACCTCATGAGGGCCAGACAGAGACATGCAAAGGGCCGCATGTGGCCCCCGGGTTGCAATTTGCCCAGGTCTGGCCTAAGTAGTGGGTCACCCCTCTGAGTCTGGTCTGCTTGAGGTTTCTTCCTCAAATCATCAGAGGGAGTTTTTTTCCTTACCATGTCACCTGTGTGCTTGCTCTAGGGGTTGGTAAAGTTAGACCTTACTTGTGTGAAGTGCCTTGAGGCAACTTTGTTGTAATTTGGCACCATATAAATGAAATAAATTGAAATTGTGTTTTTTTTTTTTTAATTTCTAAAGGGGTGCGACAAGAAAACCATTGCATTTAGGATTGAATAATTTGGCTTCAATTCCTGCCTGAAAACTGTCAAAAACATGTCCCACCATTATAAAACAGCCAAATTGGTGTTCACAAAGACAAAAGTGGTGTCACAGTCATCCTCATGGTCACTGGAATCAGCAGAAATTCTGCGAATACGTCTTCTTCAGCATCAGTAAGTAATTAGAGATAAGAAATGTCTCAATGAGGACAGGATTCCTGGTTCAAATTAAACTTGTAAGCTCTCCTTACTTCTCCTTCCCTTCCTCACACACACACACACACACACACACACACACACACACACACACACACACACACACACACACACACACACACACACACACACACACACACACACACACACACACACACACACACACACACAATCCCAGGCTTTTATACAAAGCAAAATTTAGAAGTTGAGACCTCTTTCAAGCTCCTCAGCCGCTGCCCTCTTGATATAAAAGGACACTGCTCTCCTGGTCTATGCAGCCATCACACCAACACTATAACTCTATTAGGCACAGCTTCAGGACACACTAAGCAACCCACAGCCCACAATGGCGTCATTGTCATTGGGGATTGCGGCTATTGTCGTCCATGCTACAGGATTTATTCTCCTCCTCCCATATTGTGACTTTCACCTCCGACCCTGTCTGCCATCCCACATACTCTGGAACGAAGTGTTTGTGAGGCTTTATCTCCACGTCTTAAATGCTCCTTTACAATGACCCTGTCCTGCTAAGTGGCAAGAGCGCAGCGCTGGGACGATTCAGGTTAGTGTCAGGATGGAGCGCAGGGGCACGGACCGGTGGTTGGACTGACTGACCCTTTGAAAAGGTCAGATGGAAGGCATGAGAGTAGAGCAGTAGAGTGGCTAAATGGTTCTTTTCTCTCTCTTTTTCGCCCCCTGGCCCGGGCTGAGACTCTGTGTGGTTATTTATGAGCATGTGGGAGAGCGAGAGGGGCTGTGGTAAGACCTCGCCAGTGTCTTTATTTGAGAGGGTTGGGCTGGATCCAGCGGCCTGTCATTGGTTTTTTTCTGTCATATATACGCACATATGCATGCCACGCGTGTGCTCTCGCACAATTACGGCCTCCACCCAAAGCTGCAAGGACACAGGGGAGAGGATTTTGTTGCGAGGCAGATTTGGAAAATGAGGTATTACTTCACACAATAGCTGTCAGCACTTTGATAGATGCCTCTCAGATAACTAACCACATCACAAAACATCCAGAAACATGAGATCCTCAGTAGGTGCTTCCGCTAAGAATCTTATTTTCACCAACATCTGCATTAAACTACAACAGATTTAGTAATAACTATTTAAAAACAAGTTTAAAAAGTTTAATCTACTGTTGTTTATTCATTAAATCTTGTGTCAGATGTGCAAACAGGGGTAAAGCTAAAACATACAGTTGTGCTCAAAAGTTTACATACCCCGGCAGAATAGAACAGGCCATTTTTCAGATACAATAAATGACCAGACAATTTTTAGTGGTTAGTGGTTGGATGAAACCATTTATTGTCAAACAACTGTGTTTACTCTTTTAAAATCATAGTGACAACAGAAACTACCCAAATGACCCTGATCAAAAAGTTTACATACCCCTTTTTTTTAATATTGTGTATTGCCCCCTTTAACATCAATGACAGTTTGGAGTCTTCTGTGGTAGTTGTGGACGAGACTCTCCGATTGAATATGTTTTGGACTTTATTTACATCAATTACAAAGAAATATACACAGTATGACACTCTATGGTAAATCTGTGTGGAGTAGACAGTTCTCAAAAACTGAGCAATTGTGCAAGAAGGAGAAGAGTGAGGAAAGCCACCAAGACACCCAGACAACCCAAAAGAAGTTATAGGTTTATGTGGCTGTGATTGGAGAAATTGTGCACAGTGTAAACTTTGTATTTTCTATCAACAGTTATGCAGCTTCATGATGAAGTGGTATAGAGGAGGATTTTCTTAAAAAAAAAGACCTGAAAGTTTAGCTCCAAACTGCCAGAAAGTACATCTGAGATGCAAGCCTAGATTTGATCTATTTTGGTGAAAGAAAATCCAATCACAGCCACATAGGTCATAAACCGTCTGTGTCTGGGTGTGTAAAAACAAGTGCGTGCGTGTGATTTCAAACTGAGGAGACCTGATATCTGCCATTTGATGATGGATGAATGCTGCCAAAACAGAATCAAATCAAATCAAATCAAATCAATTTTATTTATATAGCACCAAATCACAACAAACAGTTGCCCCAAGGCACTTTATATTGTAAGGCAAAAGCCATTCAATGATTACAGAAAAACCCCAATGGTCAAAACGACCCCCTATGAGCAAGCACTTGGCGACAGTGGGAAGGAAAACTCCCTATTAACAGGAAGAAACCTCCAGCAGAACCAGGCTCAGGGAGGGGCAGTCTTCTGCTGGGACTGGTTGGGGCTGAGGGGAGAGAATCAGGAAAAAGACATGCTGTGGAAGAGAGCAGAGATCAATCTCTAATGATTAAAAGCAGAGTGGTGCATACAGAGCAAAAAGAGGTGAATAAAAAGAAACACAGTGCATCATGGGAAACTCCCAGCAGTCTAAGTCTATAGCAGCATAACTAAGGGATGGTTCAGGGTCACCTGATCCAACCCTAACTATAAGCTTTTTCAAAAAGGAAAGTTTTAAGCCTAATCTTAAAAGTAGAGAGGGTGTCTGTCTCCCTGAATTGGGAGCTGGTTCCACAGGAGAGGAGCCTGAAAGCTGAAGGCTCTGCCTCCCATTCTACTCTTACAAACCCTAGGAACTACAAGTAAGCCTGCAGTCTGAGAGCGAAGCGCTCTATTGGGGTGATATGGTACTATGAGGTCCCTAAGATAAGATGGGACCTGATTATTCAAAACCTTATAAGTAGAAGAAGAAGAATTTTAAATTCTATTCTGGAATTAACAGGGAGCCAATGAAGAGAAGCCAATATGGGTGAAATATGCTCTCTCCTTCTAGTCCCCGTCAGTACTCTAGCTGCAGCATTTTGAATTAACTGAAGGCTTTTCAGGGAACTTTTAGGACAACCTGATAATAATGAATTACAATAGTCCAACCAAGAAGAAATAAATGCATGAATTAGCTTTTCAGCATCACTCTGAGACAAGACCTTTCTAAATTTAGAGATATTGCGCAAATGCAAAAAAGCAATCCTACATATTTGATTAATATGAGCATTGAAGGCCATATCCTGATCAAAAATGACTCCAAGATTTCTCACAGTATTACTGGAGGTCAGGGTAATGCCATCCAGAGTAAGGATCTGGTTAGACACCATGTTTCTAAGATTTGTGGGGCCAAGTACAATAACTTCAGTTTTATCTGAATTTAAAAGCAGGAAATTAGAGGTTATCCATGTCTTTATGTCTGAAAGACATTCCTGCAGTTTAACTAATTGGTGTGTGTCCTCTGGCTTCATGGATAGATAAAGCTGGGTATCATCTGCGTAACAATGAAAATGTAAGCAATGCTTTCTAATAATACTGCCTAAGGGAAGCATGTATAAAGTGAATAAAATCGTTCCTAGCACAGAACCTTGTGGAACTCCATAATTAACCTTAGGCCATGAAGAAGACTCCCCATTTACATGAACAAATTGTAATCTATTAGATAAATATGATTCAAACCACTGCAGCGCAGTGCCTTTAATACCTATGGCATGCTCTAATCTCTGTAATAAAATTTTATGGTCAACAGTATCAAAAGCTGCACTGAGGTCTAACAGGATGAGCACAGAGATGAGTCCACTGTCTGAGGCCATAAGAAGATCATTTGTAACCTTCACTAATGCTGTTTCTGTACTATGATGAATTCTAAAACCTGACTGAAACTCTTCAAATAGACCATTCCTCTGCAGATGATCAGTTAGCTGTTTTACAACTACCCTTTCAAGAATTTTTGAGAGAAAAGGAAGGTTGGAGATTGGCCTATAATTAGCTCAGATAGCTGGGTCAAGTGATGGCTTTTTAAGTAATGGTTTAATTACTGCCACCTTAAAAGCCTGTGGTACATAGCCAACTAATAAAGATAGATTGATCATATTTAAGATCGAAGCATTAATTAACGGTAGGGCTTCCTTGAGCAGCCTGGTAAGAATGGGGTCTAATAGACATGTTGATGGTTTGGAGGAAGTGACTAATGAAAGTAACTCAGACAGAACAATTGGAGAGAAAGAGTCTAACCAAATACCAGCATTACTGAAAGCAGTCGAACATAAAGATATGTCTTTGGGATGGTTATGAATAATTTTTTCTCTAATAGTTAAAATTTTATTTGCAAAGAAAGTCATGAAGTCATTACTAGTTAAAGTTAAAGGAATACTCGGCTCAATAGAGCTCTGACTCTTTGTCAGCCTGGCTACAGTGCTGAAAAGAAACCTGGGGTTGTTCTTATTTTCTTCAATTAGTGATGAATAGTAAGATGTCCTAGCTTTACGGAGGGCTTTTTATAGAGCAACAGACTCTTTTTCCAGGCTAAATGAAGATCTTCTAAATTAGTGAGACGCCATTTCCTCTCCAGCTTACGGGTTATCTGCTTTAAGCTGCGAGTTTGTGGGTTATACCACGGAGTCAGGCACTTCTGATTTAAGGCTCTCTTTTTCAGAATGTTGATAGGACTAATATTTTTTTGAGAAACTAAGGTATTGGCTAACATCAGTGAACAATGGATGTTGATAATTCCATTATCATTGTCATAAAATTTCAAAAGAGTAAACACTGTTGTTTGACAATAAATTATTTCACCCAACCACTAACCATGAGTGAAAAAAAGGTTTTTGTGTTATCATTCATATTCTCTGAAAAATGGCCAAAAATAAAAATTCTGTACATAGTTTTTGGAATTTTGTTTCTGTATATCACCACGTTAGAGCTGAAATAAAAGAAGGCACAGTGTAGCTTGCAGTATAGACTTTCAGCTTTAATTCAAGGGGTTTAATAAAACTATTACAAGAAATGACATTCGGAATTATGATGCTGTTACATTTGCAGGAGATTAAGACCCAAGTCTTTAGGGTGCTCGTGCCTTCTGTCTTATTGCATGGTTGTCAGTCTTGGATACTATCCAAGACTACAGTGCATCCGCAAAGTATTTAACATTTGACTTTTTCTACATTTTTTGTTACAGCCTTATTCCAAAATGGATGAAATTCACTTTTTTCCTCACAATTCTACACACAATACCTCATAATGACGATGTGAAAAAGTTGTGTGGTGTTTTTTTTTTTTTTTTGCTAGAGCCTGACCGATATATCGGCCAGTCGATATTATCGGCTGATATACGCCCTTTTCGAAGTACTCACTATCGGCCAAAATTTTGCCAATAGAACGCCGATAATTTCTCATAAACAGAACAATTACTGAAATAATGTTTGTGTCAGCAATGTAAAATGTCCTTGCACCATTTGTCCAGTAGATGGAGCTCTGACTCCATTCAACTGAGAGTTGCTTACACCCCTGCTTAAATGTGTTCATCACCGGCCCCCGTAGTTTGCTGTCACACTGCACTGACTGGCTGACAAAAGCATACAAGTAAGTTTATAAGGATGTTGTTTGCAATAACTTTGTGATTACATTCACCCCACATTTCTAACTAATGCGTCAAATGTGCTTCATTGCATCGGTCACACTTTTTATTAAGCCCATGTTGTGTAGACCTTATTTCTAGCATGAAAAACTTTCGTTTAGTGCTAAGAGGTAAAAACATTCAGATTCACTGGTCGTCCGGAAGGGTCCTGGGAATTACTGCCTTTTGCCATTAATCCTCTGGGGCCGACGCCATCGTATACGACGGCTGGGACCAAGCTTTACTAAATTGTAAATAACTTTTTAATGATATGTGATAGATACTTACTTTTTTTTTGCTGCAAAGTTAACTCCGGGGACTTTTGATCCACTGTTGCTCATCTTGGTACTCCTCATAAAAAATGTGTGATGACGTCCGCAATGTGAGTGTCCAATCGGAATTGGTTCTCCATCACATGGTTTTCCAAAATCCAATCGTAGGGCAGATTTACCTCACGTGATATGGCAAAGATCATTTTCAGGAATGATATCTTACTAGTTGGCCCATTTGAATAGCTCCCTAACTGCTCCAATTGCATTTTTTGAACTTGAAAATTCTTCTCTGTTATAAAGTTAATCAATATGAGGACAAAGCTTCAGCTTTTAGCTCATACCTTTTTTGTTAAGAGTCCAAAAAAGAACATTTTATTCATTAAAAAAACAAAATTTCAGCTGATTTATCGGCTATCAGCAAATTAGCCGATTTATTGAGTATCTGCATTTTTTTCATCCAAATATCATTATCGGCATCGGCCTCAAAAAATCCATATCGGTCGGGCTCTAATTTTTGCAAATTTATGAAAAATTAATAACTAAGATATCACACGTACATAAGTATTCACAGCCTTTGCTATGAAGATCAAAATTGAGCTCAGGTGCATCCTGTTTCCACTCATCACCCTTGAGATGTTTTAACATCTTAATTGGAGTCCACCTGGGGTAAATTCAGTTGATTGGACATGATTTGGAAAGACACACACCTGTCTACATATAAGGTCCCACAGTTGACAGTGCATGTCAGAGCACAAACCAAACATGAAGTCAAAGGAATTGTCTGTAGAACTCTGAGACAGGATTGTCTTGAGGCAAAAATCTGGGGAAGGGTACAGAAACATTTCTGCTGCTTTGAAGGTCCCAATATGCACAGTGGCGTCAATCATCTGTAAATGGAAGAAATTCAGATCCACCAGGACTCTTCCTAGAGCTGGTCGCCCGTCTAAACTGAACGCTCTGGGAAGAAGGGCCTTAGTCAGGTAGGTGACCAAGAACCCAATGGTCTCTCTGTCAGAGCTCCAGCATTCCTCTGTGGAGAGAGGAGAACCTTCCAGAAGGACAACCATCTCTGCAGCAATCCACCAATCAGGCCTGTATGGTAGACTGGCCAGATGGAAACCACTACTTAGTAAAAGGCACATGACAGCCTGCCTGGAATTTGTCAAGAGGCACCTGAAGGACTCTCAGACTATGGGAAACAAAATTCACTGGTCTGATGAGACAAAGACTGAACTCTTTGGTGTGAATTCCAGGCATCATGTTTGGAGGAAACCAGGCACCATCACAACAGTGAAGCATGGTGGTGGCAGCATCATGCTGTGGGGATGTTTTTCAGTGGCAGGAACTCCTAGTCAGTATTGAGGGAAAGATGAATGCAGCAATGTACAGAGACATTCTGGATGAAAACCTGCTCCAGAGAGCTCTTGACCTCAGACTGGGGAGACAGTTCATCTATCAGCAGCACAATGACCCTAAGCACACAGCCAAGATATCAAAGGAGTGGCTTCAGGACAACTCTGTGAATGTCCATGAGTGGCCCAGCCAGAGCCCAGACCTGAATCAGATTGAGTATCTTGGGAGAGATCTGAAAATGGCTATGCACCGACGCTCCCCTTCCAACCTGATGGAGCTTGAGAGGTGCTGCAAAGAGGAATGGACAAAACTGCCCAAAGATTCAGATTCAGATTCAAAATCAATTTATTATTATACACTTGGGTAAAATTAGTTTACAGTGAGTGAGTTATCTCATTTGGTAAACATCAAAACATCAAAAGATTAAAAAGTCCAAAAACATGTCATACCAAGCCAAAAGGATAAAAGCTAAATAAATAAATAAAAATAAATAAAAATGTGCTGTTCATAAAAACAAGGTAAAAGCACCAAGCTTGTGGCATCATATTTAAGAAGACTTGAGACTGTAATTGTTGCCAAACGTGCATCAACAAAGTATTGAACAAGGTTGTGAATATTTATGTTCATGTGATTTCAAAAAACTTTTTTTTATGTTGTCATTATGGGCTGTTGTGAGTAGATTTTTGAGAGAAAAATGAATTTACTCCATTTTGGAATAAGGCTGTAACATAACAAAATGTGGAAAAAATTAAGCGCTGTGAATACTTTCCAGCAGCACAGTACCTTTAGTACCCCGTGTCTTTGGATGATCCTTGAGTATCACTGGAATGTCTTTGTGTCAAATGAATGATTACTGAGGCAGACTCGGATGAGAAGTATCAGTTGCATTGTGAGGGAACATCAGGTGCAGTATTTTGGCAATGTGGTACATTTCTCTTGGCATGATCAGGCACGCAGGTGCCTGAGGTGTTGAGGACCCTGGTGGCTCGAGAAAGCCGAGAGAATGCTCTCTGCTTTTTCTTACTTCATTTTCCCTGAAGTTGAAAAATACTTCCAGTATTTTGTTGGCAGAGAGCTGACTAGTGAGTGTTTGATTCCTTATTCTTCAATGATATCGTCTTAATTTCTACAATGCAATGTGTTTTGGCAGGTGATGGGTCCAATAGCAGCTAATCCTACATCTTAAATATTCATCTTTGGTTCTGCTCCAAGAATTTCTAGTTGTGACTGTGTCAAGTGAACAAAAATCTGCAAAACCCGTAATGGTTTAGTTGGCTACTTTTGAGAGGTGGGATGGACTGGTTGACTGCCTAGGTCAGGGGTATTCAACTTGTTCCAGAAAGGGTCGAGAGTGTGCAGGTTTTCATCCTTGACCCAAAATACATAAGTGTACCAAACGGCAAATGTCAGCTGTCCTCAGTTTCTCCGTTATCGAAGTTGCACGCACGCACGCACGCAGAGCTTTTTGTCTTTTCTGCATTCTGTCACAAGCAGGTGCTTCTAATTTTAGGCACAGAGACAGTGGCAGAAGACATCAAATGCTATACTCTTCTCACTTATGGTACCAGCAACAAAATTAACTAAACTGACTAAACGAATTAAACTACAAAACACAACAAATCAATAACACTAATAACACTGTTAAACGAACATGAACCACATTGCCAGCATTTAAAACCCCAAACTCCCATGATGCATTGCAGCACAACATCCATTGTTTACTGGTTAGCTAAAATTGCTAATTTTTCCAAACACATTTGTCCTATCAACTTTCGGTTTTTGCAACGTTCATCCTTGACCCAAAATCCATAAGCATACTAAATGGCAAATGTCATCTCTCCCTGGTTTCTGCATGATCAAAGCCATATACACGCACACAGAGGCCACTTGGCTATTATTATACAGTTGGTACTGGATGGTAAATCCTTCTAGAGTAGGTCGCTCTCAAAAAAGTGAATGAGCACGTAAGAAGGAGACTAGTGAGAGAAACCATCAAGACATCCTGACAACTCTCAAGGAGTTATAGTTTTCTGTGTCTGTCACTGAAGAAACTGGGCATAGTGCAACATATTTCTGTTGCATCACCAGTTACACAGCTTAATTGTGGAGTGAACCAGAAGAGTTTTCTTAAAAAGAAATTGTGAAATTTCAGGTACGGTTTGTTGCCCACTGGTGAGTTGAACAGATATTTAATGTTTTCTTGTATCAATTAAAATCCTTCAAAGTCATTGTGACCAACAGAAAAGTGAAATATCACTTTCTATTTGTGTTTAATCATTACCACTTTTTAAATAATTCCTATGAAGACCCATTCAAAATTTCCCCTTTAGCATTTTCTGGAGTGTATGTTGCACCGGAGTGTAAGTGCACCTGTCAAAAAATAAATTTTTTCTGCATTATCAGCTCTTTATCCTTGTTAGTATAGTTGTTAGTATCCCTGCTTATCATGCAGAAGACCAGGGTTTGATTCCCTGATGAGGACTAGCTGATTTACATTCTGATTTTACTTTCTTATTCTGTTGTGTATTTTAGGTTGCACTGTGATGTCTTACTTTTAGGCAGCATGGAGGCCAAGCTGCTTCCAACACACAAGGTTCCTGGTTCAAGACCACCCGTGTCCATTCTCCATGTAATGTGGTGTTGCATCAGAAAGGGCATCCGGTGCAAAACTTGTGCCAAATTAACATGCAGATCCATATCTGATCAGCTGTGATAAGGAGGGAGAAGCCGAAAGAACCAACTATCAGTGCTATAATTTGGGATTTTTGGAAGGAGTAGCACGGGGGCGGTAGTAAACCATAGCGCTAGGACCTTAAAAGCCTCGTTACATTCCGGAGTCCACTTGAACGCTCGTAGCAACGAGGTCACATTATACAGCAGAGCAGCTACTGAACTGAAATTTCAAATAAATTTTAGATAGAAATTTGCAAATCCCAGAAATCTCTGGACTTCTTTACAGCTACCGGGCACCGCCAAATCCCGTACCGCAGCCACTTTATCGGGGTCCATCTGAATCTTTCCCTCAGTGATAACGAATCCCAGAAATAACACAGTAGACATGGAATTTCTCTGCCTTGACATACAGCTCGTTCTGCAGAAGGGTTTGTAATACTGTCTGTACATGCCTGGTGTGAGTCTCAAGGTCATGAGAATAAATCAGAATATCATCTAAGTACACGAACATGAACTTATTCAAGAATTCACGCAGTACATCATTAACGAGATTTTGGAAGACGGCTGGCGCATTAGTGAGCCCGAAAGGCATCACCAGATATTTGTAGTGTCCGGAGGGAGTGTTAAACGCCGTCTTCCTTTCGTCACCCTGTCTGATTCTGACCAAATGGTATGCGTTAAGGAGGTCCAATTTGGTGAATACTTTGGCACCCTCTAGTGACTCGAAAGTGGATGACATCAATGGTAAAGGGTAGCGGTTCTTCACAGTTATGTCATTCAGACCTCCATAATCAATACAGGGCCGAAGCGTTTTATCTTTTTTTTTGCCACAAAGAAAAACCCTGCCCCTGCTGGTGATGATGAGGGCCGAATTAAGCCTGCGTCCAACGATTCCTGTATGTATTCCTGCATGGCGGTGCGTTCAGGAGCGGACAGTGAGTATAACTTCCCTCGAGGCGGGCTGGTCCCGGGCAACAAATCAATGGCGCAATCTATATGCAATATATATATATATATATATATATATATATATATATATATATATATATATATATATATATATATATATATATATATATATATATATATATTACAAATAATGGATGGTAAGGAGTCCAACATAGAGAAATATTGGATGAAGAAAAGTGAAAAGTTATATTGGATGAGGCGTAACAATTATTATGTTCTCCATCCCCCTCCCAAATTAAGCAAACAACAAAAAGTCAAGTAAATTAGATCAATTTATTTTGTTGTGAACAGCATATGAATGCTTCTAAAACGCTGTAGCGTGCTTTTCTACCTTCTTAGTGTTTTTGGCATCCTTGGAGTTCAATATTTCCACCAGTTCCTCCTCTGTGAACTCAGCAAACCTCGCTGGCAGACGCTTTTCTGCTGTTGTTGACATGTTTGTTGCCATTTTTTCAACCAGCGTCTGTTAGCAAGTTCCTGACCTCCACTACGTCATTAGTGATGTCATCTCATGAATAATTGTATGCCACGCTCTGATCTGGCTATCTGTTGGCAGTAAGCTCTAATGCTATTGGTCAGTGGGAACCGATCCAATATAACTTTTTGTCCTAGCCTTTTTGGATCCCTTTGGATCCAACATAACTTTCTGGTGCAAAGCATGCCAAAATACATGTAAATGATGGACAGAAAGGCTAAGCTGTGATTGGCTATTGTAATCTGAGTGGAGAACACACACACACACACACATATATATATATATATATATATATATATATATATATATTCTTTATTTTTAATGGTATAAGGGGGGTGCTTATAAGCTTTGCTTCTGCCTTCACCCTTTCGGCCACACGGGTTCTTTGTACATTGTTTCTTTGTTATTGCCTTTGTTGTTGCTCAGCTGTGTGCCGGATATATAAATACATTCAAATTCAAATTCCATTCAAATGTCTGTCATTAGGTACTTTATTAATCTGTCTTTCAAGGAGGAACAATTAGCTCTTTTATTAAGGTGCATATTTGTCTCAACATTTAGCTAAATATTTAGCTTGATTTTTGTACATATTAGGCTAAATGTGTAAATACTCAGCATTACCTGATCTGCCAAAGTTTTAGGTTTGACAGAAAATTGATAATGTACTGTTTGTCCTTTTTCCTCCCTAATTTTTGGTCTTCATCTGTGTGTCAAAAGAAAATCTTTGTTGTGGTTCGGCGCTATATAAATGAAAATAAATTGAAATTTAAAATTGAAATTGAAATGATCCACAGAGCGCACAGGAGAAGAGCACCTGTTCCCTCGGTTTCATGCCGCACACGGATATGATTCGGCTGCACCCAGCTTAGGATGCAGCCAAATTGGCTCCGTGAGCGGCAGGACATTTCACACAATTCAGAAATGTGCAGGAATTATAAGCCTGTATTTATAATATTATGAATGAGATGTGCATTATTTGGAAGAAAGTTGAGGTTTCACTTACTTTAGCCAAAGAACCCCCCCCCCCCCCCCCCCGCCTTGTCCCTTCCATTATGAAGAGGTGAACTATCCCCGCGCGCCCCTCCCTTTTCTTTCACCATCTCACTGCTTCTGTGCACTCTCAGCAAGCAGGGGGCACCTGTAGCTGCTTGCAGGAGGCACCAATTTACTGACAAGAAAACCATTTTGTGGTAGAGATTTTTTTTTTAAGTGCTCGTGCCCAAGGTGCTGCCCTCCCACAAATGCAGCCCCAGGCAGTGGCCTGCATCGCCCGTACTAAAAACTGCCACTGCCAGGTACCCACACTACAACTACATCGTTAATGTCTCCCAGCATGTTAAGTGCCTGGGCACACACCCACACCAAAGCTGATGAGTAGAGTGGCTCTTTAACTGCTCTTATACACACCCGACTCTCTGAGAAATAAAAACTCTTTTACCCTTAATCAAGAGCTCCACACACTGAATGAGAACAAACACCTCAGTCTGAAAGACGGTGGTGTATCTGCCCAGTGCAAAGCTCTTTTCTTGTGTCAGGCTGTCGTGTTGTATTAACACTCCAGCTCTGGCTTTCCCACTGATCAATGATCCGTCTGTAAAACAAGTGATTACACGTGAGGTTTTGTTCAGAACCAGGTCAGACCATGACTCTCTCCCTGTTATCACTGTACTACATTTATTCACAAAAGAATATATTTTTCCTAATAAGCAGAAGATCCGCTGATATTCTTTCCCTGAGTGAGGTTTATATAACGGCTGAGTGGATCGTTGTCATTTGATTGGTGCTTTGTCTGTCACGTGACATGGATTATTCATCCCATTTGTGTTGCATTGCATTTAGAGTGCAATTTGGTTCCATTAGGGTGCACATTTGTTTCCATATGTTTGGTACCATTGCACTCTGCACGCACACACACACACACACACACACACACACACACACACACACACACACACACACACACACACACACACACACACACACACACACACACACACAACACAAAACAAATCCACTGCGCTGCAAGCCGTCTGACGTGATTTTTTTTTTTTTTTTGCTGCATTGAGGAAATAGTCTCTTTTTTTTGGTAGTACACGCACACACAAGTGCCTTCCCGCTTGTTTGAGCACACACTGCGTGTACACTCACACAAGCCGGGCGGCGCTTAGCTTTAAAACAAACATGGCGGAGTTTGTTTTGCTGATAGATTTGATGCACGGCATGGCGGACTTCATCTTCAGAATTATTTTTGGACTCCTATTTAAAGTTTGTGTTGGATTGTTGATGTCAAAGCAGCAGTGACGCACCAAAGCTGGATTAATTTCTGATGTTATTTTTTCACTGCACTGAGGAGGTACTAAAATGTAAGTCCCTTTTCTGTTGTTTGTAAATTAATATAATATAAAATGGCAAGGATCTATTTTAGCTTCTATATAAAACAAATAATGAATGTTTTTACATTCTTTCAATGGAACAAATATTTAATTTGGTGAAAGCTGGAGCATAGCTTCGTCTCATTGAATAGTATGTTCCAGCTTTCACCTCATAAAATATTCGTACCATTGAACTCATAAACATTCATTCTTTGTATAATGACTGGCATCTGTTAGTCTTCGCCACTTGTCCAACTGGTGCAACCTTACTGACGTAGAGATTGCCTCTCCAACGTTAAGGTCCAGAGGGTATAAGTTCAGAAGTACCTTTAAAGCTGCAGTCGGTGTTGTCCTGAAGGCACCTGTGATGCAAAGGCATGCCACTCTTTGAACATGAGTCAGCATTACACTCGCAGCTCCACTCTGGTCCACCAAACTATTGCAGCATAACTTAGTATGGGTCTTACCACCTCATCACATTGGGATTAACGCCCCATCTTTGACCGACAATACGACAGCACTGTTGTAAACTGATAATTGCCTTATGACATTTCTCAGTTATGTGTCTCTTTCAGTTAAGTTTGTTATCTAAATAGACACCAAGGAACTTAACCGACTCAGATAGTCCTAGCTTGATACAACCCAATTTTGGTAGACCGAATTTGGGTCTCTTAGTTGTGAAGAGGACCATAACTGTTTGTGTGGATTCACAGACAAACTGTTGGACACACACCACTTCTCTACTATCCTTGCAGCATTCTGCATGAGTTCCGAAACAGTCCTCAAACAAAATCCCTCAATAAAGGCAGCCAAATCTTCTGAACACCCTTTGGTGTACAGTCTGAGATATTTAACTCAGTGAGAAGGTTGTCCACAGCAATTAACCAGCAAAGAGGAGCGATAACCCCTCCTTAAGGACGGCCACGCTTCATGGGAGCAATATGTTATCATCACTGTACTGTCACCAAGTGGAGTCATTGCCATTCTACATTGAAGCATGGCAACAATTCATCTGGTGACAGTACTGTTCACATGTTTGGACTGCAGAGCTACTTTGATTGAATCAACCGATACATTATCAAATGCTCCCTGAATATAAAAAAAAAACAACCTTATCCGTACTGTCGAAGAGATAGGGTTCTCTCAGTTCTCATAACAAGATCATGCAGATCTCTGTGGAGAGCCCTGTTTGATATGCATGTTGCCTTACATTGAGTGGTGACCTTTTAAGGACACCATCCCTGACATTAACCCTAACCCTGACTCAATTAGCCCCTCCAAACCTTTCAAAAGGAATGATGTGAGATAGATAGTTCTAAATGCTTTAGCTGCTTTATAAAGCTGCGCTGTCACTTGCATGACTTTGATGCACTTTCTGAATTGGAAAAACTATCTTCCAGGGAGAGTCCTTCCTTGCTTTCTGACAATGGATGGACATCATCCCCTTCAGAATTGCTGTCAGGGTTAGCAACATCTGAAGCAGAAGCCTCAGTCGCAGCACTCCCTTCCAGCTCTGAGTTCCCTGCATGCAGGGCATGAGTTGTTCCCATAGACCATCACCTTTGGGGAGGTGATGGTCCTGAATCATTGACTAAAGCCAACAGGGCCTGCCTGCACAGCCAGCCGAGTCCACGGCAACCACAGGAAGCTCTCCCATCCCTAAGAAGAAAGAGAGTTAGCCTCCTTCCAAAAGTCCTTAACCAAAACCAGCCACGCGAGCCTGTCCGCCGGCCCTGGTCTTGGTGAATCAAATCAAATCAAATCAATTTTATTTATATAGTGCCAAATCACAACAAACAGTTGCCCCAAGGCGCTTTATATTGTAAGGCAAAAGCCATACAATAATTACAGAAAAACCCCAATGATCAAAACGACCCCCTGTGAGCATGCACTTGGCGACAGTGGGAAGGAAAAACTCCCTTTCAACAGGAAGAAACCTCCAGCAGAACCAGGCTCAGGGAGGGGCAATCTTCTGCTGGGACTGGTTGGGGCTGAGGGGAGAGAATCAGAAAAAAGACATGCTGTGGGAGAGAGCAGAGATCAATCACTAATGATTAAATGCAGAGTGGTGCATACAGAATCAAAAAGAGAAAGAAACACTCAGTGCATCATGGGAACCCCCCAGCAGTCTAAGTCTATAGCAGCATAACTAAGGGATGGTTCAGGGTCATGTAGAAGAATTTTTAGGTCCATATTTGAACTGTGATGAACTATCAAGTGTCCTGATCTGAACTGTATGTCCTCTGGCTGAACTAGCAGGTGTTCAACCCCAAAAAAAGGGCTCTATTAGTCATTCAGTCTGTCAGGGGCTTTCCAAGGCCTTTTAGGTGCTTTCCCGCAGGCCACGTGCGAGGGGCCTCGGGCCAGCTGCACCTGTGGCTGAGGCCACGTGCGGGGGGCCTCAGGCCAGCTGCACCTGTGGCTGAAGGTCTTTTAAAAAAATCAGTTGTAAATCCTTCATGTTTTAATGGGAGCGTTTGTCACATTGAAATAATGGCCTAACACCTGCTTAGGGTTCACTAGAGGACGCTTCCAATAGAAAACCATGTCTTGGGAATGAAATAAATAAAAAAGTCGAAGGAGGAGCGATGCCCGCGGGTCTCCAATAAATAGATGAGCGCGGTTGTCACATATTCAGTCTCTCTAGAGGACTCAGTTTGTCTAAGCTCTGTGTCGAAGGCTTAAATAAACTTAAAAACTCTGTGCATTTTATCTTGCTTAAGGCTGAATTATTCTAAAGTGTTGTGTCCTTTTCTAGCATATCACTTGCAATTAGTTTGTGTTATCTAAAAGACGACATCCCGAGAAGACTAAAGACGAACCACGACAGAACTTGGCGAGCCAGCTTCAGGAGGGTCCAGGGGCATTCCGGCAGCCTGGGGCAGTCCAGCTCATCCCTCCAGACCGTAAATAACAGTGATCACGACTAAAAGGTAAGCAGAAACCTTTTATAACTTCTGCACGATCTGGAGGAGTGAGTCGGGATTTCCGCCCAAGTTGACAGGTGATATTTTTAATTGCCTCTTACCCAAAAGAACCTGGAGTAAGAAAATTGATAAGAGACTAAAAAAAGATAAGATTGAAAATTATCAGGCCTTGTAGATAAAATGCTCAGAAGGTGTGTGTGTTCCCGGGAAAAAGAATGTCTGTGTGAGTGAAAGGTCAGGAATGTTCATGAACTCTGGTGCGGAAAAGAGTGTGTGGAGAACTAACCTGGATGCTTGGGGAATAATTGGTGTTGAAATTCGTTACTAACGTGCCGGCTGATAGCATGCGCTGTAGGGGTTAATTTAGGGGAGTATACTGACAAATAGATACAAGGTAATACAAGGTTATTTAAAGAGTTTAACAGAGACTGAAGTGAAATAAGTGAGAAAAAGAGTTTAACAGAGAATACGTGCAGAGGAAGCACAAGATAAGCGCCTGAGGGGGCGCAGTAGAAATACCGTACGTGATAAAGAGATTTAAAGAGAAAAGTGCAAAGTAGCACAGCTGACAGTAAGTAAAAGAGCTCAATAAAGGACGTCATTTTTTAAGAAAAGAGAAAAACTATAAAAAAAAATAAAATAAATAGAGAGTTAGTGCAGAATACATGAGAATTAATGAAGCAGAAAATAGTGCAGTAAGGCACCAAATACACGCTTGTGGGGCGTGGGAGAAGAATAAGTAATTAAGTACACAGTAATATGAGTTTTTTATAAGAAAAGAAAAAGAGAATATTTTCAGTGCAAAGGCACATTAAGCTCACGAGGAGCTCAGTAAGTGAAAAAAAAAAGTAGAAGAAAGTGCAGAAAGGCACAGGATACGCACGCGAGGCGCGGTAAGGCGTAGAAATAAATGAAATATTGTATGCTCAGAGAGGAGCTGGTGAAAAATAATATATTAAGCACAGGATACGCACGCGAGGCGCGGTAAGGCGTAGAAGTAAATGAAATATTGTACGCTCAAAGAGGGCTTGTAAAAAAAATAATATATGAAGTTGCTGGCAGCGCCGGAGAAGCTGTCTAACGTGAAGAAGAGATACATATTTAAACAGAACACATCGGTGTTAAGTGATTAAAAAGGTTGTTTAAAGCCGCGGAGTGAAAAGTGGCAGAAGTCTAGATAGAGATATATAGAAAGTTGTTTTTAATAATTTTTGTGTATAAAGCTTTTGAAGATTGGTGTGTGGGAGAGCGGAGAGTAATCGGGGAGTTGCAGGCAAAGCTGTGAGGGCTTGCAGGCTGGCTGACATACAAGATTAATGTGAAGAGTAGGTACGAGGAGGAGGTGTTTAGACCCAACAGAAGGACTTGGGAGGTGCATGACAGGCAGAGAGGAAAGTGTGAAACAGAGACAGTGAAGAAAAAGACAGGAGAAGAGACTGCTATGTAAATACAGAGAAGGTAGATATTATTTCAAAGAAAGAAAACTAATAAACAAACATAGCAGAAAAAGACCAGAAGCAGAAAGTTAAAAAATTAGAAGGAAAATAGAAAGTCGGGAGCAAAGACATTAGGAAGTGTTAGGGTTGTAAGAGCAGTAAAGAAATAAAATTGGTTATAAATCAAAAGAGTTAAAGCTTAGATTATAGTGAAAAAGCTGACAGACTGATCAATGCTTGGGACAGTCATTGATGGGAGACTTAAGTGATGATGAAATAATACTCCCAGAACATTACTTGACTGACGGAGACATTGAAACCCAGGGAATCAGAACACATTTTTGGCTGGAAAGGACCTATTTTGACAGTGTAGGAGCAGAACATTGGCAGGACGAACAAGAGATCAATCAGAAATTATGGCAGATTACTAAGGTAGTCAATCTGAAGCAAAAGAAAGAACAATTCCCTCTAATTAATTGGGAGCTGCTGATAAGACGTCTGTGGCATCAGGGTTTAACCCCGTGGCTGGAGCTGCTTTGTGCTGATCCTAATAAAGAAATTAGCATACCATTAAATCATTTAATAACACTGCCAACCGATCCAGGTGAAGAACTGTTTCCTAGGTTGACTCTGACTGTGGTCCCAAGGAAGGTTCGGTGGGAAACAGGTAAATTTTCGTATTTAGTTAAAGAAAAAGAAGACGGGCATAACAGTTGGAAATTTAATCCTTTTAAGGGTTTAAAATACAAAACAGGTGTTACAGCCGGCAAGTTATTGGTCTGGATCAGGACAGCCCCTGAGGGACTACCAGAACACCATAGAAACACCTCACATAGCGTTTGTCAGGGTTACATGGGTAACTCTCAAGGTCAAGGTCGGGAAAGTACCCCGCTAGACTTAGTACTAAGAAAATATCCAGGAAAACGCACTAAGGCCAACCAATGTATGAGAAAGTGGCACAAAAGGTCACATGGGGGCAGGCAATGGCCTTTGGAGGGATCATTTGATCCGGTGATGTGTGAAGCAGTTGCAGTAGAAATACAGAAAAAAGAAATTAAAGATCAGCAGAAGAACGTGAATAACAACAAAAAACGCACTGAAGAAAAAGAAGTTTTGGCCTTGTTCAAGCAGGAAGCACAGAGGCTACAGCAGAAAAGAGAAAAAATGACAGAGGAAAGATCCAAAGAGACTAAAGCCAGTGCACCGAGCTGGGAAGCAGAGCCACCCCCATATAAACGTCATGATATGGGAAGGACAGCTGGACAATTTGTATTAGGAACTCGTGAAGAGGACCAAGGCATGGATGTGGAGGGCAAATTCACACTGACACTAAAAGCTCGAGAGCCACAAGGAGACAGGTCCTCGGCCTGTCAAATGGATCATACAGGGTCTCCAAGTCCAGAAGTAAGTGGTTTCCCATCACGACCAGTAGGGGGAGCCACAAATAACAGTGACACGGAGGCAGACGAGGATAAAGAGAGAGACCTGAAGGCTCCGCCTGCACATCGAGGTCCACTGAAAACTGTCCCCTCCCACCATAAGTCAGCCGACTGGACCTTCACAGGCTATAGAGGCTCCGAAGAGTGGCACAAGAGCTTCTGTGACACACTGGATCTGGCCAGAAGAGATAATGAAGAACTAGCTGAGCAACTTCGGCTAGCGAAGGAAAGAATACAAAGACATAGGGACGCCGAGAAAAGAAGAATATTACAACAATCGACGCCCAATCAAGGGAATCACATTATAGAGCCACCCACCCGAAAAATTTCTGGTGAGATCGTCATTGAGAGTGCAAAAGAGGCCCGACTCAGGCAAAGACAACAATGTGTAGCCAAAGACATAGCGGCTTTAGAACAGGATATAACCAACTGGATAGACTGCCTGGAACCAGTCAGTCGCACTCGATCTGGAAGACAGTATGGAGCCCCCACAGAAGAAGAGGAGGATGAAGACCTCATATGCCCATTGGTGGTTAGAAATGGTCATCATGTGTATACCCCATGGAGCTGGACAGACATGGTGGGGCTGGCCAACAGGCTGCCAGACATCACCCAAGGAGCTGGGAGATGGATAACTGCCTTAGAAGAAGGCACTGCAGGGGTAACCTTGTCTTTAGGTGACATAAAAGCCTTGCTAATGCATGTAATGGGAAAACATGACACTGAAGAATTAGCAGGAAAGGTTGGACTAACACAAATTATGGGCACTAATCAACATGATGAAGGCCCCTTTAATCGCTATAGAAACTCCATGTGGGAAGGACTGAGAAGAAAGTACCCTGAGGTCTTGGATCCCTCTAAATTGGATGATGAGGAGTGGACACCTGAAGAGTGCCCAAAGAAGTTCCTGCACCGATTCCAGAAGAGATGGGCGGAGGAAACAGGAAATGCATGGAACCATTCTCCAGCAACTGAAATCCTGTTTAAAATAACTGTAAAAAAGGCTCTACCACATGAGGTTCAGAAAGCCCTAGATGGAGTCATGGGACTATCAAAAATGAATTGGGCTTTATACTCTGAGCATATTTGTCACCATCTTGAAATCTACAAGAAAGAAAAACAAAAAGAAGAAGATGCAGCAAAATCCCTGATGAAAAAATTGGTGCAGATGCAGTTGGGAGAACTAACCAAAGTCAAGAAAGAAAAAACAAAGACCCAGGCACCAATGATGACCCCTGTTCCTTCTGAGCCGGCAAGCACAGGCCCTACGGCAAACACTGCTGCCACCATACAGGCACCTGTGGTAACAGCCACACAGAGCCCCCAAGGAGCAGCAGGAAGCACTCCTACAGGAGAAGTCTCAGCACCAGTGGAGCATCACTATCACTACCATAGCACTGGCACACCCGGAAATGGACCCACCTACAGTCATGGGTGGAGAGGAGAGTCACGGAACTTTCAATGTCAAAGAGGAGGGTGGCGAAGAGGATCTCGCCAACCTTCATTTGGAAGCAGATTCCAGAACTCAGCTCCCAGGAACAGTCAAGCGGGACCGCCTATGGGATCAACACCCCCAATAGGGGATCAACCCTCTAATGAGTGTTGGAGCTGTGGACAACCTGGACATCGAATGAGAAATTGTCCGGCCCGACCTTGGGTTGGACCCTCTGCCTATTGGCAATAGGGGGGCCTAGAGAAGACAGAGGGGGAAACGGTGGCATTGGCTATTTCGATGATACCTAAGGAAGAGCCAACCGTCACTGTTAATATACAAAACAGAGATTTCCCTTTCATGGTGGATACAGGGGCAACATACTCTTGCATAGGGAAAATGGGCGCTCATCTCCCCCTCTCTGGGTCTGTAATTAAGACCATCGGCTTCTCTGGGAAAACTCAAATAATACCTTTTACACGCCCACTTCCTGTAACGATTGCAGGAAAAACAATTGAAGCACCCCTGTTATACTCACAAAATACACCTGTGAATTTGCTGGGAAGAGACATTTTATGTAAGCTACAAACCCAGATAGTGTGTACCCATCAAGGACTGCAAATACACTTTCCTGACGAAGCACTCACCAACATTATGGTGCTTATGGACATGGAAAACAAGGTCCAACCTGTGCAACCCATGGTATACTGGCTGAAGTTACAACCAGAAAATTCAAATCTCCAACTGGAATGGGAAAAATGGAAGCCCTGGGCAGAACAACACTATGAAGCAGTATATACACCTAGTTTACCTTTACATGTCACCCTGATGTTCGATGCCAAACAAGAACAGACTGACTATGCATGCTGCTGGGATGCATTGATGAATCAACGGCTGTTTCACATAACCACCACAGAAATTTATTTAGGCCCCCAAGGGGCCGCAGCTTCTGTCAAGCTAACTTCAGCTGAACAACAATGGTATCAAGTGCCGAATGCCACGCCTCATGTGACCCTTTTAGTCTCAGAAAAGTACGAATCCCATGACCTAGGTCCAATGGTAAAGACAGCCTCAGAAGTTGAAGAATGGCAAAACATGGAAAGTCCACAAGTACATCTGTCAAAAGACCAGCAGTTTATACGAATTAATTTAAAAGTAAATGATGAGGCTATAGCTCAAAAAGTGGAGCTCAATCCTAGACCAGAGGGACAGATGGTGTTATCGGCCCAACAAGAGAAATTGTTAGAGCAAATACCACCAGTGGTGTGGTCCAAAAGCAAAACGGATGTAGGACTAGTAAAAACAGCCTTACCAGTAAAAATAAAAGTAAAACCGGGAGCAAAACTGCCTCACCAAAGGCAGTATCCATTAAAACCTCAGGCTATTGAAGGCATAAAACCAGTAATTAAGGGACTAATGGCAGCTGGAGTTTTAATAAAAACTGCAAGCCCATGCAATACTCCTATCTATCCTATCCCTAAAAACAATGCCAAAGAGTATCGGCTGGTACATGATCTGCGTCCTATCAATGCAATAATAGAAATGGATGCACCTATAGTACCTGATCCGCATACTATACTATCAAGCATCCCTGCTGGAGCAAAATGGTACACAGTAATAGATCTGTGTTCAGCTTATTTCATTGTGCCTGTGCACCCAGACTCACAACATTTGTTTGCATTCACATTTCTGGGACAACAGCTAACGTATACACGGCTACCTCAGGGACTGAACCTGTCCCCAGCCATCTTTAACAAAGTCCTGGCTGAAGATTTACAACACCTTGACATACCCAGTACATTGGTGCAATATATGGATGATCTCCTTATTGCATCAGAGACTCAAGAACAGTGTGAAAAAGATTCATTAATTGTATTGCATGCATTGGCAGATGGAGGTCATAAAGTAAGTAAGGACAAATTGCAGTTCTGCAAACAACAAGTAGAATACTTGGGAAGACAGTTGTGTGGGACCACGCGATGTATAGCCCCAAGCCAAGTGGAGGCTATAATCAAGGCTCCCAAACCCCAAACAGTGGGACAGATGCTTTCATTCCTTGGGATGGCAGGGTACAGTCGGCCGTGGATTTGTGATTATGCTATAAAAACTGCACCTTTGCGTGCCATGATTAGAGCAGTGGGGCAAACAAGCAATGCAGCTCTCCTCGTCTGGACAGATGAGGCAACGGGAGCTTTTGAGGCCCTAAAAACAGACATGCAATCTGCTCTCGCGTTAGGTAACCCAGATTATGGGAAACCTTTCCATTTGTATGTTACTGAAAAAGCTGGTTATGCTTGTGCTGTACTAATGCAGGAAACAAATGAAGGAAAACAACCATTGGCCTATTATAGTACAAAGCTTGACAACATTGAAACAGGATTGCCACCATGCTATCAGGGTCTAGCAGCAGCTGCCTTTGCATTTCAAAAAGCATCATCCATAATCATGGGACATGCAGTAACGTTGTACACGTCGCATCAGTTACATGCCCTGCTAACCAGTCAACGTTTTGTCTTAACACAAGCTAGATGCACTGGATATGAAGTTGTGTTGTCCGCTCCAGAAATAACAATACAACGTTGTCACACGGTGAATCCCACCACCAAATTGACCACACCGTTAGATGGTACTCCACATAACTGTGTGGCAGAGACAGAGAAATTTTTGAGAGCCAGAGAACATTTGTATAATCACGCCATAGATGCAGATCTAACCCTGTTCGTGGACGGCTCATGCTTTCGGGATGCCGCGGGATTGCATGCGGGTATGGGGATAGTTAAACTAAACACGGATGGCGAGACCTTTGAATTACTGGAGTCCCAAGGAATTGATCAGCCTTGTTCAGCCCAACTGGCAGAAATCAAAGCCTTAACTATGGCTTGCCAGATAGCTAAAGATCAACGTGTTAATATCTACACAGACTCAGCCTACGCTTATGGCGTATGTCATGTACATGCGAACATTTGGAAACAAAGGGGATTCCTGAGAGCAGATGGCACCCCTGTCACTCATGGAGAAGCGATTTCCCAACTGTTACAAGCTCTCCAATTATCGTCTGAGGTAGCCATCATTAAATGTGCAGGTCATCAAAAGAATAATAACATCATAGCTCAAGGTAACAACTTAGCAGATGACGCAGCTCGCAAAGGAGCACAAGGAGAAAATATGTTTCCCCTGCTAACCATCCAAGATTGTGCCCCACTGGTTTCACTTGACGCACTGATAGTGGCTCAAAGTAGGGCCAGTGGAGAAGAAAAACGAATGTGGGTTAAACGAGGCGCTATTGAGACACGCAGTCAGGGGCCAGCGGACAAGCTGTGGCGCAGTAGTCATGGACATTTTGCGTTACCCACCAATTTATTACGACATGCAATCATTTGGGCCCACGGACCCGATCATTGTTCGCGAGTCCAAATTATGAACAAACTAAAAGCTGTCTGGTGGTCACCATATATGGCAGCTACAGTGGACCGTTTGTTGAATGAGTGTGAGGTATGTGCACAGTACAATGTCCGGAAATCATTCACAGCCCCTTTAGCCCACATTCCGGTCCCTGATGGGCCATTCAGACATCTTATGATGGATTTCATAGACATGGGAGCTGAAAATCGAGTTAAACGAATGAGATATGTTTTGGTAGTGATATGCAGATTCAGCCGATGGATTGAGGCAGTAGCCTCTGCAAATCAAGACCATAAAACGGTAGCCAAATTTCTGTGCCGAGACGTCTTTCCAAGATTTGGCATTCCAGATACTATCTCATCTGACAACGGTAGGGCTTTTGTAGCCAAGGTTACACAAGAAACATTCAAACAATTGGGTATCAAACAGAAGTTTGGGTGTGTTTATCACCCCCAATCAAATGGGGCGGTGGAACGGGCTAATGGCATTTTAAAGAACAAACTAGCAAAAATCATAGCAGACAGCAATGGCAAACTAACCTGGCTGGATGCGTTGCCGCTTGCTTTATTGTCAATGCGCTCACAAACTAACCGACTAACCCATTTGACACCATTTGAAGCTCTTACAGGTCGGCCGATGCCTATTCCATACCTGAGAGGACCCTACGAAGGACCATCGCTGGAGCAGCTACAAGACGAATGGCATAATTATCTGAGACAGTTAACCCAAATACACAAAACTATCTTTTTGCAGGTCAAAGGTGCTACAGAAGACAGAGAAGCAGAGATTCCACTCGAAAATCAGAGCATCCAGCCTGGTGATCTGGTTTACGTCAAAGTGTTCAAAAAGAAGTGGGACAGGCCCCGCCGAGAAGGTCCTTTTAAAGTTATTCTTGCCTCACGTACAGCAGTCAAAGTAGACGGTAAGGACACTTGGTTTCATTTAAACCACTGCTGTAGGGTTGGTGGCCCAGCGCCCCTGCGGCCTCGGCAAGCTCGTCTTGGCAGAGCCGCCGGGCCAAGGGGGGAAGCAAGAGAAGCCAGAGACCCTACAGCAGCACCGAGGGACGGCCACGCCTCCCTGCAGCCAGAAGAAGCACCGAGGGAAGGCCACGCCTCCCTGCAGCCAGGCGAACACCGGCCAAGGCGCTCACAGAGACTGATTGAACAAAGACGACGCACAGCTTCAGAGAGTAGTGGATCCCTGCCAGATAGAGCAGCGACAGACTCAGATGCAGACTCAGAAACAACTGGAGACGCAGGCCAACAGACAGACAGAAATACAGACCGACAGATAGACAGGCCACAGGAGACATCAGACTCGGACAGCAACTCAGTAGATTTACCGACAGAAGAACCACAGGAAGTACAACCCAGACAAAGCACAGATACACCACACATCCCTAGTGACAGCTCATCTAGTGACGGCTCACTCAGTAGCACATCTAGTAGCACATCTCAACAGTCATCAGAGCAATGATTAAGGAATTAGTCAAGGGATTGTCCATACTACTGGTGGTCAGTATGGGAGAAAATAGACATCCAGAACATACAACGGACTGTGCCGTGGCCATGGCCGCAATAGCAGCTAAACAAGGCATTCTAAACACAGGAAAAACATATAATTTGGTATACATTAAATCAAAAGCCTACAAGAACATAGCAATACAGGGAAAGCTGGGGGATTACATATTAGGCGAAGCCATTAGCATCAAATGTGAAGAGGAGGGAACACTCAACATAGAGGTAATTTGTGATAAAAGAGGATGCAGGGAAACCAAGCAAGACGTAACTGTTACAGTACATGAAGCCACAAAATGGGTGAAAATCAAACCAAGGAAAAAGAGGACAATTAGAAGCCTAGAAACAAGCAGTCACTTAGGGAGATGGGATCCCAGTACAGACCTAGCCCGCACACAAGGGTTGAAGACCAATTTATTTTACCAATGGTTGAAATTTTTGGCTAGGCAGATCAGTGAAAAGCCTTGCATAGCCTGTCACCGGAAAGGTGTGATACCTCAGGCTAAACCCCTACCTGATATCAACAACTGTTATAGGAGCCCCCAACATAACTCAGACCAAGCAGAATGCTATACACAATGTGTTATGAAAATGGCAGTAGGTGATGAAAAATATGCTGCTGACAGTAAACTTTGTCCAGTGCCTCTAAGTACAGAAGGAACCGTTCCACCTATGATTAAAATAGAGAAAGGGATGATACACCCATTCTGTATAGCTAAAGGCTTAGTAGCACAATACATAAGCGATTGGCAGGTAGGGACGACCCAGCCAAAACACCACATACAGTGTATGCAAAAGCAGCAAGAATACAAACCGGCCAAAACAGCATGGAACATTACCGTCTGTCACACCCTGCCAGCAGCAGGCATACAGTGTGAACAAATAGTACCGGCCACAGGGGGGTCTGTAATTGGACTGAATCTCACCCATGCTTCATGGGTATCTACTCCAAATTTAGCTAAGGGAATGGTACCCTTAGCTGACATCTTTTGGATATGCGGACAAAGAAGGAAACTCCTGTCATCGCTGTCCCCTAATTGGAAAGGCCTTTGTGCTCCTGTGATGCTCACAGGAGCTATAACAGTAATTGAAATGCCAAATTCAATACAACCCATGCCACAGAAACTTCGTAAGAAAAGAGGAATAATGACACTTAAAACAGACTACAACGTCACAGTAAGAAACGGGATACCAGAAGGGATACCCCGACAGTTAGAAGCCATAGACAGTAGCAGAGTTAAAGCAGATGAAGACGCGGATAAATGGGGATGGGCATTGGCTCTGTTCGGGGTTACTCCAAAAATCCGTTCTAGGTTCCAGGAGGTGCAGTGGATTAATTACTTGTGGTATAATCAGCAAAGATACCTGAACTGGACATTGGCAGCAGTAGGAGCCTTAACCGAACAACTGCACGCCACCTCGCTAATGACAATGCAAAATAGATTAGCTATCGAGATGATGATGGCTGATGAACAAGGAGTTTGTATTATGATCAAAGCCACCGAATGTTGCACAGCTATTCCCATGCGTACAGGGGAAGACGGAAATTTGACAGAGCTCTTAATCACACTTGAAGAGATGCAACAGGAACTGTTAAGTAACTCCATAGGAGGGAGAAATGAAACTGACGATTCTGGATACATTGTAGGGAATGGAATGAATATTGGCCCACTGTTTTCACTGTTTGGGGCTCTAAGGAGAGGGTGGATATCATGGAAAGACTGGTTATACCAGATAGGTGTAGTCTTGGCACTAACAGGGGTGGCGGTCTTGCTGGTAATATGTTGTGGTATTCCCTTGATAAAATTTCTGGTCAATAAATTGATTTCATCCACAGTAGGACAGCTCCCACTGTTAGCCATCCGAGCCCTGGAAGAAAGCACAAACGAAATAGAAAGAGAACCAGAATATATGGAAATGGATGAAATACCAATTATCCTCCCCGACAGCCCCCAGCTCCCTAATATTGTGGCGTATACCCCAGATAGGGAGGACTGGGATGGACCGTGCTTGGTGATATTGTAGACGAGGAAGAAGACATGCACGCACATTTACATTCACACACATGCACCCACAAAAATGAGGGATAGGATAGACAATATCTGAAAGAATGACATGGAGCTGTAATAATGAACGTATATGTATATTACTAGGACACAGGAGTATGGCTGAGAGACCAGACTCCCCTGATCAGGGACCTATGCCTGATCTGCCTCTATCAAGTCTGATTGGACTCTCAGAACTGTTTGGAGAAGAGGATATACAGGAGGGACGGTCGAGCCATGATTGGTTGCCACAGCCGCCATCCATCCAGCAGCTAAACCAGTTGGCAACAGAAGGATCTTCATCGTTCCAGCACCTGGCGATGACGGCTTCACAGAATCTGCCTGCAGCAAGAGTCGGCCCGAGGACTCCACCATCACCTGAAGGACCCTTTGGACTCAGAAACACACCCCTTCCGCAGATGCCATGGAGACAGTCACATGTGCCAGTGGCAACGATACCCTCCAGGGGAGGCAGCCAAGGTCGGCCATATGCAGCAACCGCCCGAGTGCATCCTAGACCCAATTCACTGCTAGGACCTGTCCCCAGCTTTCCACCCCCAAGGCAGGAGAGATATTCCGATTAGCCCAGTACCTCTGGAGGAGGATCAGCAGGGGTGGACCTTAGTCGAACTCACCCACCAGGACAGAGGGGAGCTTTGTACAGGCTGCTAAATGCCCAGAGTGTCCCAACCACTTGCCTGTGCAACATCAACAATACTCCCCCCACACACGAAATGCCTTCCCCCTTGTACTTCCTGTCCCCTGGACTGCACAACCTTAATCTGGTCATGGTCACCCCACTGGACATGGCAATCTTGGTTCGAGAGCTTCGTCTTCCACAAGAGTCTGTTCCAAAAACCTTGGAGCAGCTCCTGCCCCTCACAAATCACATTCCCCATGGACTATTTGAGGAAATCATGCCACAACTGAGTCAGACAGCTGCATACCTGTTAAGGATACACCGTGACAATGCCAACATCTCTTGTGCTCAGGAGGGCCTCCATACTCAACTGTGTGGTCTTCAGTCTAGTATGGACATGCTAGCCAGCATGATGGAGCATATGGAAAGGGAACAGCTAGGGCTGGCCACCACCACCCTGAATGTGGGCAAGAATTCTCTGGGGGCCCTGTACAACCTGGCCAAGCAGCACAAGGAGCTGGAAAGATCCATCAGAGAACTGCACGACTGTCTGAAAGCCAGAATTCCTGATCCTTCCCCCACTACTCCTGAAAGGCCAACCTCCCCATATTCCCCAACTTCTCCCAAAACTTCAGACGCTGAGTAAATGCTGAGGAGCGCGGACTGACGTAATGGCACTGAAAACGGACTATGATCTTGGTTCTTGAGTTTGAATTGCGGACTGGTTCCAGAAATCCGAGTGTAAATAAAAACAAAGAAGGATATATGTTAGTAACGAAGGTCGGGTAAATGTCTGTCCTTACCATCATCTGCGTAACACAGATAAAGCTAAATGCGTACACATAGATATCACATTGCAAAGTTATAAAAAGGGGACCCTTACACGGCGTGTTTGGAGATTTAGTAGTAAAGATGCACCATAGGGACCCCTTTTTCTTAAATTATAGCATGCCTCAAGAGACATGCATCGCCTAAATTTGGTGTCTGGCCAAAAAGGGCATTAGAAAACAAGCTGAAAAAGAAGAAAAACAAAGTGGAAAATGTTGAGAAATGGCCTATAATGAAAACCATTATATGATTGACTAAGGCAAATGACTTAAGGACGGACATGAAGGGAAACCATTTATTGTGTTTATCATTTAACTAGACATAGCTGCGCTAACCTTAGAATAGTTTCTTGATTGGTTGACTAAATAGTGGTAACGTAGGGGTTATTTGATGCATTTAAGTAATAAATATGTGACTCTTTAACAAAATAATATGTAGAACCAAGTATAATGGGTAGGAGCCTCTGGTTGAGTGAGTCAATAGATGCCAGAAGATGATTGGTTGCACTGATGTCAATGTAAAGCCTTTACTTTGCCATGATTAAGAGGTTGCTGTAACTTGTTTTATGTGGCCATTTTAAGTGCCTTGAATTACACCAAAACTCAATGTTTGAATGTCACCTTGCGTTGATATAATCCAGCTAATTGATTACCTTGTTCCTTAGTATGTAGGTTCACCTGCACTTCAATATATTTACCGTGTGAAGTATCACTGATATTCATATCCGCACCAGAGTTATCAGTAAGTCGAGTGATGTGTTTTTCTTTTTATTATTGCAATGCACAAATGAAGATGTCTTGTCAGTAAACAACCCAAGAGTATAGTTGATGTAATGGGACTCTTTCGAGTCCCAGAGGAGGGACTGTAGAAGAATTTTTAGGTCCATATTTGAACTGTGATGAACTATCAAGTGTCCTGATCTGAACTGTATGTCCTCTGGCTGAACTAGCAGGTGTTCAACCCAAAAAAAAAGGCTCTATTAGTCATTCAGTCTGTCAGGGGCTTTCCAAGGCCTTTTAGGTGCTTTCCCGCAGGCCACGTGCGAGGGGCCTCGGGCCAGCTGCACCTGTGGCTGAGGCCACGTGCGGGGGGCCTCAGGCCAGCTGCACCTGTGGCTGAAGGTCTTTTAAAAAAAATCAGTTGTAAATCCTTCACGTTTTAATGGGAGCGTTTGTCACATTGAAATAATGGCCTAACACCTGCTTAGGGTTCACTAGAGGACGCTTCCAATAGAAAACCATGTCTTGGGAATGAAATAAATAAAAAAGTCGAAGGAGGAGCGATGCCCGCGGGTCTCCAATAAATAGATGAGCGCGGTTGTCACATATTCAGTCTCTCTAGAGGACTCAGTTTGTCTAAGCTCTGTGTCGAAGGCTTAAATAAACTTAAAAACTCTGTGCATTTTATCTTGCTTAAGGCTGAATTATTCTAAAGTGTTGTGTCCTTTTCTAGCATATCACTTGCAATTAGTTTGTGTTATCTAAAAGACGACATCCCGAGAAGACTAAAGATGAACCACGACAGTCACCTGATCCAGCCCTAACTATAAGCTTTAGCAAAAAGGAAAGTTTTAAGCCTAATCTTAAAAGTAGAGCGGATGTCTGTCTCCCTGATCCGAATTGGGAGCTGGTTCCACAGGAGAGGAGCCTGAAAGCTGAAGGCTCTACCTCCCATTCTACTCTTCAAAACCCTAGGAACTACAAGTAAGCCTGCAGTCTGAGAGCGAAGCGCTCTATTGGGGTGATACGGTACTATAAGGTCCCTAAGATAAGATGGGACCTGATTATTCAAAACCTTATAAGTAAGAAGAAGAATTTTAAATTCTGTTCTAGAATTAACAGGAAGCCAATGAAGAGAGGCCAATATGGGTGAGATATGCTCTCTCCTTCTAGTCCCCGTCAATACTTTAGCTGCAGCATTTTGAATTAACTGAAGGCTTTTCAGGGAACTTTTAGGACAACCTGATAATAATGAATTACAATAGTCCAGCCTAGAGGAAGTAAATGCATGAATTAGTTTTTCAGCATCACTGTGAGACAAGACCTTTCTAATTTTAGAGATATTGCGCAAATGCAAAAAAGCAGTCCTACATATTTGCTTAATATGCGCATTGAAGATTTCTCACAGTATTACTAGAGGTCAGGGTAATGCCATTCAGAGTAAGGATCTGGTTAGACACCATGTTTCTAAGATTTGTGGGGCCAAGTACAATAACTTCAGTTTTATCTGAATTTAAAAGCAGGAAATTAGAGGTCATCCATGTCTTTATGTCTGTAAGACATTCCTGCAGTTTAACTAATTGGTGTGTGTCCTCTGGCTTCATGGATAGATAAAGCTGGGTATCATCTGCGTAACAATGAAAATTTAAGCAGTGCTTTCTAATAATACTGCCTAAGGGAAGCATGTATAAAGTGAAGGCCAGCAGGACTCACCCGCACAATCAGCTCCAGCTCAAGGCAACCAGAAGAAGCCCCCTCACACCCAAAGAGGAACAAGAGGTGGCATCCCAGGAAGCCTCGAACTAGAACCAGCCACGCAGGCCAACCTGCCAGCCCCAGTCGCTGACCAAGGCTAGTAGGACATGCCCACACAGCCAATCCCAGCCCAAGACAGCCAAAGGTAGCCCTCCCAACCTCCAAAGGAAAAAGAGCGCGCCTTATCCACCACCCAGGGGACACGCCTTCTACACTACTAGGTGTCAGCGCGAGGCATTCTGACACTTGGTGTGAACTTCAGCAGGTTGACCACGAATACATCTCTCAAAGGTTTGAGTTTCTGCCACACGATTGACTGATTAAATATTTAATGGGCAGTTGAATAGGTGTCCCAATATTTAGCATTCATGATCAGGTAGCTTTATATTAAATCAGCTTTTCATTTTGCTTTATATTCATTGTGTGCACGGTATGGAGGTTCACTGGTTGGCGCTGTTGCCTCACAACAAGAAAGTCTGGATTTTTGTTCCATGAGAAAAGTTTGAATGTTCTCCCTGTGACCGTGTGGGTTTCTTCCCACCATCAGAACATATAAGTTACATTCATTTCCCATAAAAGCGCACCCTGTCCAAAACCACATGGGCATGGCAAACTAACTCCACAGTTCTGTCTTTTAAAATTTATTTATTTATTTATTTTTACTTAAATCAAGCCATGTCACATCTGGGAGCATGCGATGGTGCTGCTGGTCACCACATCCACCACACCATCGAACCGCCATGGGTCCCATATGGTAATCGCAACCAGGTGAAACGTGGCCGACCCCTGGGCCTTCTGCAAGTGCTGCTGTCCTCAGATAAAGTCATAACTGCCTCAATGTGTAATCATGTTTTTTTAGCTAATGAGGGTTTTTTTCAGTGATAATACCTAAAATATTGATCTCTTTCTGTCAAAGTCAAAACATCAATGCATTAGTTTGGCAGCATTTTGAACCCTGAGAGAAACCACACGATGTACGACATTTTTGTGAGTCATGCATTAGTCATCAGCTTGATATTTTAGAGAATAAATCAGCTGTGCCTCTTCAGAATCTCAAATCACACCACTGCATCACTCTGCCAGTGTCAAACGCTGCAGTTTTATTTCCTGACAGTTAAATTAAGCTTGAATTTCTCCCTGAAGTCAAACGGTCATGATGTCATGGTTTGAGGACAGAATGACTCCGTTTGTCTGTTGACTGAGAAGGCCTATTCTTGCATGTTTGGGTGGGAGCGTAGCATATAATTGCAGAGCGGGATAGCATGAGGGGATGGGGGAGGGAGGCAGTTAGCACGCAACATGAGTTTTGGCCCACAGTCGCTGGTGTGGGTGCCAATCTTGTCCAGAGGGCTGCTGTGTGTATCTGCGTGCGGCATGAGTTGGGCTCAGCTTGGAGGCTCTCGCTGTGCCAAGACACATCTTTTATACACACTGGCAGCTTGGACGATCTTTTTATACTTTTTAGGGTTCATTACTTGGTTGCATGGTTGGCTGCGTGCGTGCATGCTTGTTGTGGCTTTTTTTTATTAACACATGTGCACAATTCTTCCCTTTTCAATAAAATCATTTAATTGTTTAGTCATCAAGTTAGTTGTTAGGGAGAAACCAAACCGCTGTGCACGTGTTGCAGCCACTAAGGATTACACAGATCCAAAAGTCTGACAGTAAGTGAGGAGAATGGAACGCTTTGTCAATCTTTTCATATCCTCTCAGTGGGAGGTAGAAGGCGAGACCTCCAGACCCGGGGCAGCGGTCGCTGAAGAGTGCTAATGGGGCGGTGTGAGCGCTCAACTGCCAAACAGATGGACAACCAAGCCCCGTGTATTTAGACAGATCATATGGGATAACATCGCAAAGGCAGATTGACATTTTGCTGACAAAACAAACCACCCATGTCCTGCACGCAAGTGGCCCCCTTTCCTGCTCCCCGCACACACTCATTTACAGCCATACAAATACTTTAAGTGGTATTTGCTTACATAAGTCTTAAGGAAGTTTTTTCAGCATATGTTAAGTACTTTGCAAGGAGCCATAACAATATGAGGATAGGACAAAAGAATCTAAGATTACACAGCTTATCCACAAACATTAGAAAACCTGCGTAAAAGAGACAACGTGCAATGAGGAGAGTAATTCTGCTCTTTTTCTGCATCATGAATTTGGATTTAGCTTGGCATTTTAAGGCAATAGTAGGGACGTGTAATGCGTCTGTTTGACTCCTATGGTAACAGATGCCTTGTGAAATGACTGCAAAAAACAAACAAACTGTGTTTTTGTTCCTTTGCATTTAGGTAGGTAGCTGTGAAAATAACAGTTACTCAAGAATCATTCATGGGGTACCTATCATCCGCCTGGTGTCATGTGTAGCTTCCATCTGATGCAGTTGTGGTTATCACACCCAGCACCCACATCATGCAAATCATAAACAGGACTGTGGTGACAACCATTAAATGAAGTAAAAATAAGCATGCATGGGAAAAATGCAAAATTTCACCTTATTGAAATGCTCTATTTTCTGGTTTACCGCAGTCCAGCATTAGGAATCTCCAATTGGTTCAAAATGCAGCTGCCAGACTCTTGACAGGAAGCAGAAGGTTTGACTGTATTACACCCATTTTGGCGCCTCTTCACTAGCTTCCTGTCTCTGTGAGGTCAGATTTTAAGGTTCTGCTATTAACTTATAATATTCACAGACTAGCACCTCCCTACTTAGCTGACCTAATTAAACCCTACATACCAGCACAGACTCAGGGCTCAGGAGTACTTTGTGTCTCTAGGGTGAATAAAAAGTCTGCGGGCCACAGAATGATCTCCCTATGTCAATAAACAGTCCGAACCTACAGTCAGAATAGTAATTTCTCTGCTTTCCTGTTGATTTACTGATGAATTATACCTTAGGTGTATTTTTTCCGGCCGACTGATTCTCCTCTTTTTTTCTCTGACCGAGGTGCGCATAATGTCGCTTAGGGTCCCTTCGCAAAAGTACTATGTGCGAAGGGACCAACAAAATAAACAAAAACAAAAATAAAAATGAAGGGACACATAGAATGTGCTCGAATTGTGCATGAATTGCGCATCAAGCAGGAATCGTATGCAGTATGTGTAAAATCGTAGCTGCCTCCAATGCCTCGTACACCTGTTGCTACAACTGTTTACGCACACCAGCGGCTGAAAGACAATGTGCCCTGTGAGAGCCCATTCGATCCCTCTCACGGCAGGTGTCAGCCAAATTCCAGGTGACACACACGAATAGAGTTGTAGTCTTACACACCTCTCTGCAGCTTCTCTCCCCCTGCCATCCCCTCATTACCCCATCCCCGTAGAGACGGTGCCTGCTCCCAGACCACCAATAACCAGCAAAAATCTATTTAAGCATAAAAATTCAAAAAGAAAAAATAATATAGCACCTTCAACTGCACCACAGACTAAAACAGTTAAATGTGGTCTATTAAACATTAGGTCTCTCTCTTCTAAGTCCCTGTTGGTAAATGATATAATAATTGATCAACATATTGATTTATTCTGCCTAACAGAAACCTGGTTACAGCAGGATGAATATGTTAGTTTAAATGAGTCAACACCCCCGAGTCACACTAACTGTCAGAATGCTCGTAGCACGGGCCGGGGCGGAGGATTAGCAGCAATCTTCCATTCCAGCTTATTAATTAATCAAAAACCCAGACAGAGCTTTAATTCATTTGAAAGCTTGTCTCTTAGTCTTGTCCATCCAAATTGGAAGTCCCAAAAACCAGTTTTATTTGTTATTATCTATCGTCCACGTGGTCGTTACTGTGAGTTTCTCTGTGAATTTTCAGACCTTTTGTCTGACTTAGTGCTTAGCTCAGATAAGATAATTATAGTGGGCGATTTTAACATCCACACAGATGCTGAGAATGACAGCCTCAACACTGCATTTAATCTATTATTAGACTCTATTGGCTTTGCTCAAAAAGTAAATGAGTCCACCCACCACTTTAATCATATCTTAGATCTTGTTCTGACTTATGGTATGGAAATAGAAGACTTAACAGTATTCCCTGAAAACTCCCTTCTGTCTGATCATTTCTTAATAACATTTACATTTACTCTGATGGACTACCCAGCAGTAGGGAATAAGTTTCATTACACTAGAAGTCTTTCAGAAAGCGCTGTAACTAGGTTTAAGGATATGATTCCTTCTTTATGTTCTCTAATGCCATATAACAACACAGTGCAGAGTAGCTACCTAAACTCTGTAAGGGAGATAGAGTATCTCGTCAGTAGTTTTACATCCTCATTGAAGACAACTTTGGATGCTGTAGCTGCTCTGAAAAAGAGAGCTTTAAATCAGAAGTGTCTGACTCTGTGGTATAACTCTCAAACTTGTAGCTTAAAGCAGATAACCTGTAAGTTGGAGAGGAAATGGCGTCTCACTAATTTAGAAGATCTTCACTTAGCCTGGAAAAAGAGTCTGTTGCTCTATAAAAAAGCCCTCCGTAAAGCTAGGACATCTTTCTACTCATCACTAATTGAAGAAAATAAGAATAACCCCAGGTTTCTTTTCAGCACTGTAGCCAGGCTGACAAAGAGTCAGAGCTCTATTGAGCTGAGTATTCCATTAACTTTAACTAGTAATGACTTCATGACTTTCTTTGCTAACAAAATTTTAACTATTAGAGAAAAAATTACTCATAACCATCCCAAAGACGTATCCTTATCTTTGGCTGCTTTCAGTGATGCCGGTATTTGGTTAGACTCTTTCTCTCCGATTGTTCTGTCTGAGTTATTTTCATTAGTTACTTCATCCAAACCATCAACATGTTTATTAGACCCCATTCCTACCAGGCTGCTCAAGGAAGCCCTACCATTATTTAATGCTTCGATCTTAAATATGATCAATCTATCTTTGTTAGTTGGCTATGTACCACAGGCTTTTAAGGTGGCAGTAATTAAACCATTACTTAAAAAGCCATCACTTGACCCAGCTATCTTAGCTAATTATAGGCCAATCTCCAACCTTCCTTTTCTCTCAAAAATTCTTGAAAGGGTAGTTGTAAAACAGCTAACTGATCATCTGCAGAGGAATGGTCTATTTGAAGAGTTTCAGTCAGGTTTTAGAATTCATCATAGTACAGAAACAGCATTAGTGAAGGTTACAAATGATCTTCTTATGGCCTCGGACAGTGGACTCATCTCTGTGCTTGTTCTGTTAGACCTCAGTGCTGCTTTTGATACTGTTGACCATAAAATTTTATTACAGAGATTAGAGCATGCCATAGGTATTAAAGGCACTGCGCTGCGGTGGTTTGAATCATATTTGTCTAATAGATTACAATTTGTTCATGTAAATGGGGAATCTTCTTCACAGACTAAAGTTAATTATGGAGTTCCACAAGGTTCTGTGCTAGGACCAATTTTATTCACTTTATATATGCTTCCCTTAGGCAGTATTATTAGACGGTATTGCTTAAATTTTCATTGTTACGCAGATGATACCCAGCTTTATCTATCCATGAAACCAGAGGACACACACCAATTAGCTAAACCACAGGATTGTCTTACAGACATAAAGACATGGATGACCTCTAATTTCCTGCTTTTAAACTCAGATAAAACTGAAGTTATTGTACTTGGCCCCACAAATCTTAGAAACATGGTGTCTAACCAGATCCTTACTCTGGATGGCATTACCCTGACCTCTAGTAATACTGTGAGAAATCTTGGAGTCATTTTTGATCAGGATATGTCATTCAAAGCGCATATTAAACAAATATGTAGGACTGCTTTTTTGCATTTACGCAATATCTCTAAAATCAGAAAGGTCTTGTCTCAGAGTGATGCTGAAAAACTAATTCATGTTGGGAAAGTGTCAGTACACGGACCCACAACAGGGGGCGCAAATGAACGGACAATGGAGAAAGTCAAATAACAAGGCTTTACTGTTGTGAACGTGCACAACGAATACAACCAATCACGAAATGGACAATAGTCAATTCACAAAAGTGTCGTGTGGGCAGGCTCGAAGATAGGAGACGCCTCTCCAAGGTAAGACCCGAACCACACGGCTTCCTCCGCCACAGGACCCCGGAAATACTGGAGCCGCCAAGTCCCGAACTCCCAGGTGGCCACTGCCTCCGCGTGTCGGACCTGGTACTGCTGGCGAGGAACAAAGAACAGTTAGATGGGGGCGCGTTTGCACCCAAGACTCCGAACAGCAGGGAAGTTACCTCCACCTCTCGTTGGAACAGTAATCCACAAGCTATACACTAATCCAAAAGGATACACTCCGTCAGCTTTGATACGTTACCTCGTAGGTAGAAACGATATCTCGGCAATGAGGTGGAGGTGCCGTCCTGCTGATATACCCCACAGATGATTGCCGTCAGCTGTCTCAGGTGATGGGTGACAGCTGTCACGGTAGCTGCTCACGTGAGGCGGCGGCGCCCTCTGGTGCCTGGAGCCCGCACTCCAGGCAGGGCGCCCTCTGGTGGTGGTGGGCCAGCAGTACCTCCTCTTCAGCGGCCCACACAACAATTCATGCATTTATTTCCTCTAGGCTGGACTATTGTAATTCATTATTATCAGGTTGTCCTAAAGGTTCCCTAAAAAGCCTTCAGTTAATTCAAAATGCTGCAGCTAGAGTACTGACGGGGACTAGAAGGAGAGAGCATATCTCACCCATATTGGCCTCTCTTCATTGGCTTCCTGTTAATTCTAGAATAGAATTTAAAATTCTTCTTCTTACTTATAAGGTTTTGAATAATCAGGTCCCATCTTATCTTAGGGACCTTGTAGTACCATATCACCCCAATAGAGCGCTTCGCTCTCAGACTGCAGGCTTACTTGTAGTTCCTAGGGTTTGTAAGAGTAGAATGGGAGGCAGAGCCTTCAGCTTTCAGGCTCCTCTCCTGTGGAACCAGCTCCCAATTCAGATCAGGGAGACAGACACCCTCTCTACTTTTAAGATTAGGCTTAAAACTTTCCTTTTTGCTAAAGCTTATAGTTAGGGCTGGATCAGGTGACCCTGAACCATCCCTTAGTTATGCTGCTATAGACGTAGACTGCTGGGGGGTTCCCATGATGCACTGTTTCTTTCTCTTTTTGCTCTGTATGTACCACTCTGCATTTAATCATTAGTGATCGATCTCTGCTCCCCTCCACAGCATGTCTTTTTCCTGGTTCTCTCCCTCAGCCCCAACCAGTCCCAGCAGAAGACTGCCCCTCCCTGAGCCTGGTTCTGCTGGAGGTTTCTTCCTGTTAAAAGGGAGTTTTTCCTTCCCACTGTAGCCAAGTGCTTGCTCACAGGGGGTCGTTTTGACCGTTGGGGTTTTACATAATTATTGTATGGCCTTGCCTTACAATATAAAGCGCCTTGGGGCAACTGTTTGTTGTGATTTGGCGCTATATAAAAAAATTGATTGATTGATTGAATATCCAACACCGGTTGCTTGGCACTGATAAAATGTGTGGCCATTCGCGGTATTAGCATGAAAACAGTCAGCAGACAATCACTTTCGAGCTAGCGGTGAAATTTGTCTAAGTGCCCCACGACTGTGGAGTTGCCACAACACGTGTCTGTGTGTTTCACTCACTCTACCCTGTTCTCCCCAACACGTGTGTGCATGTTGTTCGCGTGCTCCCCTCACCCCCCGCAGGCGAGGCGCCTCTCATCTAATCACAGAATGACACCTTGGTCTGTGTGCTGAACGAATAAAGATAAGATAAAGATAAAGATAAACTTTATTGATCTCACAGAGGAGAAATTCACGTTACGTCAGCAAGTAGAGGAAAATTTTCGTCAAACAATGTGTGCGAGGATAAGCAATAATAATAATACTTGTAACAGGACAAGACATAAGAAATGAGGTAGAAATAGAATATATATATATATATATATATATATATATATATATATATATATATATATATATATATATATATATATATATATATATATATATATACGAGGTCTGTCAATAAAGTATAGGTCTTTTTTATTTTTTTCAAAAACTATATGGATTTCATTCATATGTTTTTACGTCAGACATGCTTGAACCCTCGTGCACATGCGTGAGTTTTTCCACGCCTGTCGGTGACGTCATTCGCCTGTGAGCACTCCTTGTGGGAGAAGTCGTCCAGCCCCTCGTCGGAATTCCTTTGTCTGAGAAGTTGCTGAGAGACTGGTGCTTTGTTTGATCAACATTTTTTCTAAACCTGTGAGGCACATCGAAGTGGACACGGTTCAAAAAATTAAGCTGGTTTTCGGTGAAAATTTTAACGGCTGATGAAAGATTTTGAGGTGATACTGTCGCTTGAAGGACTTCCCACGGAGCGAGACGTCGCACAGCGGTCCCAGGCGCCGTCGTCAGCCTGTTTCAAGCTGAAAACCTCCACATTTCAGGCTCTATTGATCCAGGACGTCGTGAGAGAACAGAGAAGTTTCAGAAGAAGTCGGTTTCAGCATTTTATCCGGATATTCCATTGTTAAAGGAGATTTTTTTAATGAAAGACGTGCGGACGGGTCCGCGCGTCAGGATGCAGCCGGCGCGGTGCGGCGGCACAGGAAAAACACCTCCGTGTTGATAACCATTTGTAAAATCCAGGCGGCTTTTGATGGCTTTCAGTGGAGTGAGTATATGAGAAACTGTTTAACAGCTGGTCATGTTCCAACTTGTCCTTAAGGCTTCCAACAGAGGTGTTTTTCCTGTGGCGGAGCGTCGCAGTGGCCGGTACTCAAGCTCCTTCCCCTCAGACACGCAACCCACAATGGCGGAGTCATCAGAGAACTTCTGGAGGTGGCAGCTGTCGGTGAAGTCTGAGGTGTAGAGTGTGAAGAGGAAAGGCAAGAGGACAGTGCCCTGGGGGGCCCCGGTGCTGCACCTTACCACCTCAGACTGACAGCTGTACAGCCGCACCTACTGCGGGCGGTCAGTGAGGTAGTCGATGGTCCAGGCGGCGAGGTGTCCATTCACACCTGCGTCCTCCAGCTTCTCCCGCAGCAGCGCCGGTCTGATGGTGTTGAAAGTGCTGGAGAAGTCAAAGACCATGACTCTCACAGTCCTCCCACCGGTCTCCAGGTGGGTGAGCACTCACTGCAGCAGGTAGATGACAGCGTGGGCCTGTGTTGTTGGGCCTGTAGGCGAACTGCAGTGGGTCCAGGGTGTCGCTCACCACGGTGCAGAGGTGAGACAGGATGAGCCGTTCCATGGTCTTCATGAGGTGGGAGGTCAGGGCAACTGGTCTGTAGTGGGCCGGTTCCTTGGCGTGCAGTGTTTTGGGAACTGGGACGACACAGGAGGTCTTCCACAGGGTGGGGGCCACCCCTAGGCTGAGGCTCATGTTGAAGATGTGGCTGAGGACCTCACAGAGCTCATCTGCACAGGTCCTCAGCAGCCTTGGGGAGATCCCATCAGGTCCTGCTGCTTTCCTCTGCTTCAGCCACTGGAGCTGGCCTCTCACCTCAGCTGGAGTTACAATGGGGGGGGGAGGGGGAAGGGGAAGCTGGGTTGTGAGCTGAGGTGGGCTGGTGCTGAATACAGTCGCGAGGGAGGAGGAATGATGTCCGGGGTGCAGTGGAGGTGACCAGGGGGTGGAAGGTGCGGGGTAGAGGGACTGGAGGGCTGGCTGCTGGAGACATGTGGAGGCCCGGGAGCAGGCAGTGGAGGAGCCAAAATTAAAGTAGCTGTTTAGCTCCTCTGCAAACCTAGAATTCCCATCTGCAGTCCTGCTGGCACCCTGCCCAAATCCAGAGGCGGCCTTGAGGCCTCTCCACACATCTCTGACGTTGTTCCGGGCCAGTTGCTCCTCCATCTTCCCTCCATACACCTTCTTGGCTGCACGGATCTTCCACTGGAGCTCCTGTTGGACTCTACACTGCTCCTCTCTGTCTCCCGAGTTGAAGGCCCTCTTCTTCTGGTTCATCAGGACCTTCAGCTCGGGGGTCACCCAGGGTGGTTGTTGGGAAAGCATCGTGCCCTCCGGGTGTACACAGTGCTCTCCACACAGACGTTCATGTAGTCAGTGACACACTGGGTCAGGCCATTGATGTTTTCACCATAAGAATTCTGAAACATGCTCCAGTCTGTGGTTCTGAAACAGTCCCTCAGCCTCTCAGTGGCCTCTTCAGTCCAGAGTTTCACTGACCTTTTCTACACTGCCTCTCTTTTCACCCTGGGTGTGTATTGGGGGAGCAGATAGATGAGATTGTGATCAGAGCATCCCAGAGGGGGGAGGGGGTGGAGGTGTAAGCATCCTCCACATTAGCATAAAAAAGGTCCAGTATTCTATTGTCCCTGGTTTTACACGTGATGTACTGGGTGAATGTGGGAAGGGTGGCGGAGAGGGAGGCGTGATTAAAGTCCCCAGTGATGAGGAAGATCGCGCGGGGGTGTTGTGTCTTCAGCCACGTGACTGTGCTGTGAATCTGCTCACAGTCAGTGGCGGCGTCCGCAGAGGGAGGAATATACGCGCAGAGCAGATCTGGTCTTTGATGTGAATATGAGTTGCGCTGCACCATTTCTCACTCACATAAACGGCGAGCCCCTCCTCTCTTTTTTCCGCTCTCTGCCAGCTTCCTGTCCCCACGGATGACTGTGAAGCCATCCATGTTGATTAAAGAGTCCAGTACATGTTCATCCAACCACGTCTCCATGAAGCACATGAGACTGCAGCCCTTATACAGCCTCTGGAAACGGGTTAGCGATGATAGCTCCTCAGTCTTGTTGTGGAGAGATCTTACATTTCGCATGACCACAGATGGAATATAAGCCCTGCATCCCCTCCATTTCTTCCGAATGTCTGCAGGTACGTCCGGGTGCTCAGCATAGTGGGGACCCGGCCCGCTGTACATTGAGTCTCTTAGTCCAAGCAGCTGATCCCGGCTATAAACAATAGGATGTCCGGAGCTGGAAACAAAGGGATTTCCCTGCGCTGCCTCGAAAAGTACCGAGAGCATTATAAAAATAATCACAAGAGTAACAAACGTAGGTTTCCCATCTGCATATTTGCACAGGGTACCACCCACTGCAAATAAAGACAAATAACACCATTAAAAAGTATTAAAAAAGGAAAAGAGGGGCCAGAGCTGAAGTAACAGGCTGCTGCGTCAACAGCTCCATCTTGAAAAAAAATGGGGGCATGGCTGGCTGTCAGCAGCAGGAGCTGTTGACAACTCTGGTCCTGGATGTCACAGCTGCAGATGATCTACCGTGATTTGATGGACAAGCGCGTGTCTGCTTGCTGTCCTCATGTGGAAATACATAAAAACATATTTTGGTTTTGCAGTGGGCTGGAGAGCATACACATTGACAACTGTCCCAGCTGAAACTGTCAGTTCATGTGGACACGCAGCAGGCGATCTGAATGTCACGTCTGTCTGACAGGATACACATGTTCTGTGAGCAGTACCCCGCAGAACTATATGACAAGCCAACACTGCGACAAATATGCCACTTTCAGTTATGTATTAGCATAAATATGCTGTAACAAATGCAATTTGGTCAGTTATCATGGGCTTTTTTCCCTCTTTTAAAAAAGAATATGTTTATGCCCTTGTTGATTTCAGGCATTTTTCCACACCCTTTACAGGACAGCAATCATCAATCAATCAACTTTTTTCTTGTATAGCGCCAAATCACAACAAACAGTTGCCCCAAGGCGCTCAATGGTAGCGCTCAATGGTAGCGCAGTGGTAACGTTCTGGCTGGTAATCAGAGCTGTTGTAAATTGTAGGTTTATTTCATTTATATAGAACCAAATCACAACAAAGTTACCTCAAGGCGCTTCAAACAAATAATGTCTAACCTTACCAACCCCTCACACTGTGTTCCCATGCACGAAACTGTCGCAGCGGGTTTGTTCACGCCTGCCCATCAGCTTGATGTTTTCGTAGTTCGTTCATACGAGCTGTTCTGCCGTGATTCGCCCTGATTTATACTTATTCGTAGTGTGTGTGAAGGGGCCCTTACAATTGTAGGACTGACCGCCTCAAACGGTAGGGTGCCAGACTGCTTGTGAGATGCCAGGCTTGTTGCTGTGCAGTCTGCATTTGGCATGGACATTGTCACAGAAGCAGGCCCACTGATGGCATGAGCCTGGATGACCCCTGCCTGTGGTGCAAACACCTGTGTGAACTTCTCATCAAATGAATCTTTTTTCTTTTGCAAAGTTGTGTTATTGAATTCCTGTTTCTCCAGCTTTCTAAAACTTTGCAAAAACTTGTAACTGTTAGAATGGCCTAAGCAGTGGGTCACCCCTTTGAGTCTGGTCTGCTTGAGGTTTCTTCCTCAATATTATCAGAGGGAGTTTTTCCTTACCACTTTCGCCTGTGTGCTTACTCTAGGGGTTGGTAAGGTTAGATCTTACTTGTGTGAAGCACCTTGAGGCAGCTTTGTTGTGATTTGGTGCTATATAAACAAAATAAATTGAAATTGAAATAAATTGAATTGATTCACTGCTGCACATCATTGACCTTTTGGTGATCGCTGATGCACCCTGACAGGTTGGCGCAGGTCCTTTACCACTCGCTTGAGTCTGCTTTTGCCACTACCAGAGGACTGTGTGCATGGGTTTGTACAATGTGCTATAGACTGCCAAGACATGGCCCTGGATCATCATTTTGGGAGCCATCATTTCTGAACTGTATGTTAAGGGCACGGGCATCTAGGGACAAAAGACTCACAGGTTTTTTGTTTGATGACGAATGTTACATTGATTGCTGCAGTCAGCTAAACAGTTAATGAAATGCAGATATTTTATTATTTTGCATTACTGAGCACTATGTTAGCAATCTCATGGGAAGCCGTTAAAAAATAAAACATAAGTTGTTTCTAACCAGCACACTAACACTGAATGCTAGTGATAATCTCAAGTGATTTCACTGTTATTTTCAATGGGAATTGCTTTGAACCACAATCTCATCCTGTTCTTGTCATTGTGAGAAAAAAATGAAGTTTACTCTCTTCACTCACTGCTTCTTGTCATTTACTACACTGTTTGTACTGTTTGTTCCAGAGTAATATATGCAGAGTTCAGATGGAAAACCCAGTTAAGTCCTTTTTTTTCCAAATGGAGAAAAATGCAGTTGAAAATGGAGATTTAAAGGAAACCCTATGAGGAAATGCACAGACTTTCATCAATAACATGAAAACAGTTTGTTCAAATTCTTTCATATTTTGCACACTGATGGTCCCCTTGACAGCCAAGTACATGCTGGCCTCAACTAAAAATGTATGGTTTTGGAGATACTGGGTTTTGCGTCTGTACTCTTCATATATAAGAGGTCTGAAATTTAGTTTGGATTTATGAAGTTCCACACAGGTTGAAGGTAGCAGACATGGATTATTTGGAATATTTGTTTTAGCGGGTGTTCAGGGTCTCATGCATGCAATCTCTTATAAATGTTATGAACAGCATAAAAATGTACATTTTGGTACATTTTAACGTACATTTTAATGTTCATTTGCAATTGTTGTCATGTGATTTCTTCATGTTGTTACGTCTGCCAAGGACGTAATAAAATCATCTGCAATTATTTGTCTGTCTGTTAGCAGGATTACGTCAAAACTACTGCACGGATTTTGACTAAATTTTCACGACAGATAGATATACTCCATTAAATTTTGGAGGTGAGCTTGATCTGAATCCGGATTATGACTGAAGATTTCACTTTATATATGCTTTGAAGGATTACGTCAAAACTACTTCACAGATTCTCACCAAATTTTCACCACAGATAGATATTAGGGCATGGAAGACTTCACTCAATTTTGGAGGTGATCCAGATCTGGATTCTGGATCAAGATTCACTTTATATAGGATTTGAAGGATTTCGCCAAAACTACTTCACGGATTCTCACAAATTTGCACCACAGATAGATATTAGGGCATGGAAGACTCCACTCAATTTCTGAGGTGACCCGGATCCAGATCTGGATTCTGGATCAAGATTTCCCTTAATATAGGCTTTGAAGGATTTCTTCAAAACTACTTCACAGATTCTTACCAAATTTGCACCACAGATAGAAATTAGGACATGGAAGACTCCATTAAATTTTGGTTAGGTGATCCAGATCTGGAGTGGCGGACATCAGAAATCTCTGATTGCTCTTGTTTTGATTGCAGCGCCTCTCTGGCACACAAGGGATTATGGGATACGTCAATAGGGCAAATGGACTGCATGTATATAGCACTTTTTCATCTGCATCAGACGCTCAAAGCGCTTTACACATCAATGCCTCACATTCACCTCGATGTGAGGGTGCTACCATACAAGGTACTCACTACACACCGGAGCAACTAGGGGATTAAGGACCATGCCCAAGGGCCCATTTGAACCCAGGATCCTCTGGTCTCAAGCCCAATGCTTTAACCACTAGACCATCACCTCCCCATCACCCTCCTCCTTGGCGAATGTGCCAAGCAGGTTTTTGGTACCACTTAAGGTGATGAAATGACACTTAGAATCTGGTCTCAGTGTATCATGGCCTACACAAAAATGTATGATATTCATCCCAGGGTGGTAGCTACAGCCAGGTCAAGGTTAAAAAAGAATTACACAGAGGTCAAAATTTCAAAATGCTCCAGTCATACTGCGAAATATACCGCATTATTTGCCTGATCATAAAGATTCCAAAAAGGTATAGTTTGGACTAACTTTGTCTGAATTCTATGTAGTTATCAGGCCCGGATCCAGACCGGTTTGGACCGATGCAGTTGCATCGGTCAAATTTTTTTACGCATCGTTCGTCATCGGTAAAAAAAAAACAATTTTGAATAATAATCCCGAATAGTGCCGAACGTGTCCCCGCAGTGAACACAGCTTTGGTTTTCATGTCAACCTATAGTCCATAAATTATATGGATTTTTCCGAGTTTCAGAGTCATACGTACAAATAAAGTCGGATATTCAGGGTTTGGTCTGCAGCGGGTCTGTAATCAGCCGTTTCTGCAGCGCGACTCCACTTTGAAGCCGTGAACCACTGAAGCAATGCTTCGATCCAATGGCTCGTGGCTCTTTGATTCGCTGCTCTTCAGAAGTGGCAAATCCACTTCTTAACCTCACTCAAAGGCCATTAAAGTATCATGAGTCACTTCTGTGTGTATTAAAGTCACTAACTGGGACTCTTGTCTTGTTGCATCCGGTCGGAATTAATAACTTCAAAACAAATCGCTGCTTTAAATAAAATGACACCTCTTTCCAAACGTTGTAATACAGACAAGAAACTACAATCAACTAAAACGTTTTTTTCCTCCCAAAATGAAACGTGCTGTATTTCTTTACAAATTACATCCTGAAGTGAAGCAAAGCAGCTGTAAGAGCTCAGCTCAGATATATGGAAAGATATTTCTGCCAATAATGTCTGAAAGGAAACGCTTTTGACAAAAACTACAGATTTTGTTTATTCCTATTTATGTCCAGAGATCAAGGATCCACCATGTAGAGTTTATTATGTCCAAAGTTTAAGGATCCAGTGACCAATTTCATATTTATTTACTTTAAGACTCAATCAAATGTTCAATTTCAATTTAATTTAAATTGAATTGGCTTATAAAGTGCCAAATCACAACAAAATCTAAATATACTAAAACAAATACATCACAATTGTACACATATCAAAATTGTGATATGTGTACAATTGTGATGTATTTGTTTTAGTATATTTAGTCATGGACATGATGAATATTGTTACCTGCTGGACTGTTTCTAATTTTGATTGGTATTAATGGAAAATGTCTTCTGTGAACTGTCTGTATCTCAATATATTATTATTAAGAATACATGCTGTAAATTTTTTTTTTTTTGGGGTAGGGGTGGTAGCCAAGTGGTTAATGCACTTGGTTTCAGTGTGGAAGGTTCCCAGTTCGAATCCCACCCCTACCACATTTCTCCATGTAATGAGGTGCGTCAGGAAGGGCATCCGGCGTAAAATTAGTGCCAATTCAACATGCAGATCCACCTTGGATTTGCTGTGGCGACCCTGAGTACAAAACAAGGGAGCAGCCGAAGGGACTTACTATATGCAGTCATATTTTTATTGATTTTATCAATTGAAAAAAAAATCATATATAGATTCAGGTATAACTGAAAGATTTTGGCAATAAATTTGATCCTGTTTACAGTCAATTTTTGTTATAGTGGTTTTTTTTGGGGGGGACATCATATTTATACAAATAAGTGTTCACTATGGTCCATAAAGTATAATAAAGTCCATAAATTATAATAAATATATTAAAAGAAGTGTGACAGTGTATGTTACACACGAATAAAAAAATGAAGATTATTGAATAACAAGACGTGTACAATTTTTATTTTATCATTGGGCAAAAATGCATCTGTCAGATTTTCACTTTGGATCCAGCCCTGGTTATGGGGTATAACAGCAAAAGTAATGACAAAGGTCAGTTTCAGTTTGTACAGGGGTCAAAAGTTAAAGTTGCTCGAATTTTGGTAAGAAGTGATGCAACTTACTGGTTGAGTTAATAGGTTTATAAAAAGAAAATGTTTTCACCATTTGTCATGCTTAGTTATCACATTACAGGGTAACATATGTCACATCACATGTCATAGAATCCAATGGGCGTTGACCTTATTTGACCTTTACTTTGGAGGCCAAGCATTCAACACAGTCAAAACTATTGCATTTATTAATAATTTGATTTCAACCAAGGATGATCAGACAAATAAAGTGGTATTTTTTTCAACATGACTGGACCATTTTTAAATTTGACCTCTGTGTAACTCTTCACTGACCCCTACTTGGCTATAACTACCACCCTGGGACTTTTGGGTAGGCCATGGTACACTGAGACTGGATTGTCAGTTTTGTTTAGTCCCCGTGGCACCAATTAGGTCAAAATTAAATTAATGACTGGCTCATGGACTACTGCTTGCCATCACTGGGAGCCTGGTGAGACACACCGGTTGAGAAGGCCAGTTTCTGGGCTGTTCTTGTAACCGTGAAACCTATGGAGTACGTCGAGTTCCTACTGGGGAAACAGGACTACAGACAAACAAACACATGCCTACAGTTTTAGAGTCATTAATTCAACTGATCTGCATGTATTTGGAAGTGGGAGAAGGCCAACGCACCTAGAAGAAACCCATGCAAACAAGTGAGGAATATACAAGCTCCACACAGAAAGGATGCGCAGCCGGTCTGCTCTGTGTCAGCCTGATCCTGTCAGATCTCAGAAGCTAAGCAGAGCAGGATCTGGTTAGTACTTGGATGGGAGTCCTCTTTGGAACACCAGCGGCTGTGTGTGTTTCTCCAGGTGAAACTGGAGTTGCGTCAGGAAGGGCATCCGGCGTAAAACTTGTGCCAATTACCGATGCAGATCTGGCTGTATCCGCAGTGGCGACCCCTAACAAAAACCGGGAGCAGCCGAATGAACAACAACAACACAGAAAGGATGCAGTCTGATTCAAACCCGGGATCCTCTTGCTGTGAGGCAACAGTGCTGATCACTGATCCACTTTGCTGTCCTAAAAGAATACAGTAACTATATGAATAAATACATTACAAAAACATGCCACGATAGAGAACGTTATCCGATTTCAGTTGTCTTTTTAGTTTCTCTTCTTCCCCAGTCACATTAGTTTGCTCAGTTCAGGACTAAATTTATCATGAGTACATAACATTCTCAAACATGAAAGGGCACAACAAATGCAAACTAAAATTACCGAGTCACTCTGTTCTGTTCTCTAAATTGTAATCCTGAATCCTTTGTTCAACTAAATAGCCCCCTGACTCATGCACAATACTAAATTACATTATTCATACAGCTTGTACCAGTGCTGCATGTTGCACACATGCTGGTTACATTTGTTGTTCTAATATCAAAGGAAAATTATTGTCATCCATCTTATTTCACACCTGCATTGTGTAGCGTTTTTAACACAAGTCAGTCTTTGTACAAGAGCTTCTACACGGCCAGTGATTATAATACCAAAGTGCTGACGGCACATACAAGCTTGTCAGGGTGACATCATAAAATTATACCCGAGGACGCTCATCACATGAGGTTCTTGTGACTTGGCGGGGTGTTGTCATTTTTCTATCTCAGAAGACAAATGTGTCTTGTTGCACTCTTTCACAAATGACAATGTAAGCACTTGGCATAGTACATAAGAACTACGAAAGAAGAGTTCACCTCATATAACCAGCAGTATTTCCTTCAGAAGGTTCACAGCCTTGACAAAAACATCAAGTCAAGTCTGGGACTGTGTGCTGGTGCCGTGCTTCAGCACTACCTTGGGTCCTGAATGGCAACCACCCCCCAAGAAAACAGCTGGTTCATCCCCACATCCTTAAAATGGTCACCTATCTGCCAGAGTGAGGTGAAATGTGGGCATCTCCTTGGCCTTCTCCAGCCACTGGGGTTCTCAGCACCTAGATATAAATTGCGGTCAGATGGTCCTCAGATTGCACATGGACTGGCAATGGATAGGTGTCCCATCTCGATGGCGTCCGGAGGATTTTGAACATGTACATCACACTTGGGGCCGCCGGCCGATATTGAACAACTGTGTGGACTCTCGCAGTTGGTTGTCAGTACATTTTGGAACTGAAATCCAGCACTTGTCGGATTGCAGCAGTTCATCATTCTGACACCATTCTGCGTAATTCTGGCTATGTGTGATGGGGGTATAAGGTGATCGCTGGCACTAGCCCTAAGCTTCACTAACAGACGCAGACTTTTGATAAAGTTGAGGCTGAGACCCGTTGTGTTTACTAATAAAATGAAATTCAAAGGGTAGGAACAGTGATGCCGGTAATGCGTTACTTAGTAATGCATTACTCTAATTTAACCACTTTTTTTAGTAACGCGTAATCTAACACGTTAATCTTTCCAAATCAATAATCAGATTAAAGTTACTTCTCTAAGTCACTGTGTGTTACTATTATTTTGGCATTGTGGGTCGATAGCAGCATTAAACTTGTTCCATGGGCAGGGGGTCGGGGTTTGACTGAACTACACACTTTAAGCGAGCTGTGAGCTTTTCATCCGTGGTTTTCTGCAGCAGCTACGACTCGTCCTCACCTCTTAAAGCGCCGTGACAACAGCACACCTACGCTGAGCTTTACAAAGACATTTTTATGCTTTTTTCTCCTTTATTTAGAATTCTGAGCTGAGCCGCTCCGTATCTGCTCATTAAAAACAGCTGATCCTCCACGACGTGTCAACAACTAACACTATTTTCCACTCAAATGCACCTAAACTCTCTCTCTGAGGACCACATGATGTGAAAACACAATAAAACTTTCTTAGCTGTAAATCTGGTCATGTTTTCTGCATAAATAAATGTTATCCATTCTTTGTGCTCAAACGCTAAAGCAGGGGCGAATCCAGATGGAATGGGGGCGTGGGGCAAGGATGTGCCCCCCCCACAACACCCCTAGATTAAAGGTCCAGTTTTGAAGCCTTTTTTACTACAACTACTATTACTACTTATAATAATAATAATTTCGACAAGTAAAATGTTTAGAGAGAATTTAAATGTTAGAAAAATGTTAGAAAGAATTTAATAGTTACATTTATAAACAATGTAGGTTAGAAATTGCAAGTTTTACTGTTACAGTGCTGTCAACAGTTAAATATGAGGTCAAGAAAGAGGTCTTTATTTTATTTTTTATAAAACAAGTATTTATTTTCATTGAAGTCAAGAAAGGGTGACTATAAAGTGAGTTTTGGCAAAACAAGTATCACTGTCATGTTGAGGTGGCAGAGGGTTGTTGTTGGCAGCTGGGGAAAGTAACTAAAAAAGTAACTAGTAATCTAACTTAGTTACTTTTACAATTGAGTAATCACTAAAGTAACTATGTTACTTTTTCAAGGAGTAATCAGTAATTGGACTACTTTTTCAAAGTAACTGTGGCAACACTGGGTAGGAAGCATAGTACCGTCGTTCTTTGAGTTCTTCTTTCAGCTGTTGCAGTCCTGACAGGTGGAAAGATCACATGACACCTGGGTTTTGCCATCATCTGCTGGCTTTCAAAAGAACACAGCTGCAAATAAATGAGGACAAACATTTGTGTTCTTTACACAAGGGTTTATAATATATCAGGTCAGTGCTCTGGCATCCACCACCCTTCAGAATCATGCTGGGCTTGAACTGGCAACCACCCAGGCAGACCACCAGTTCATCTCTTATAATATGAAGATCCTTCAGGAAATTCATAGTCTCATCCAGAATTAAGCAGAAAATCTCAAAGTTTCAGTATGATGCATGAGAAGTGTATTCTGGACACTGGTATGATCCCTCTTCTTCAGTCACTCAGGACATGAGCCAAAAGACATTTTACACAGTTATTTGTGCCTCTTGGCCTGCTCCCAACTGCTTGTCCTATAGGCCTCACTGATGCGTCAAACAAAACCCTTTGACTGGCTGAGTGCAAGGTGTACACAGAATGCTGTTTGTGCAGGTACCATCAATTAAAGTACAAGATCACTGGACAATATAATGCATCATCATTACTATCATGATATTATTCCAGACATTGAAGAAGACTGAAGCTGGTGTTACAAGAATCCTAAATTTAAAATATTATTTAAATCAGAAATATGTATATTGTGTGCATGTGGGTAGCTGCACAGTTGTCTTTGGCAGAGATCTCTCTTTTAAATTAGGATAAACATTTGAATCCAGTAGGACAAGATATATTTTAGTGTTGGGGGAGGTTCTTAATTCTGTTTTTCTATGGAGACACAAAGGAGATCTCCCCTCTAAGTATCCAGCAAATCCTACACACTGTTAGATATTATCACTTTAAATATGCCTGATTTTTTTTTAATAAAGATCCATGATATTTTTTCTTTATACATAAATGAAAAAGTCAAAATATTTGTAATTTGTAATGTTAAAAAATTATGGGGTGGGGGGATCCTGGTTCTGAGATCACCCCTTGTTGAGTTTGTACCTGAGCTTGGCCCAGCACCTGTGTCACCGACAAAACCCCCCCCCCCAAAAAAAAACAAAAATTGGCCCACCCTGCCTTCATTGCACATGCGTCATTTCGGACCACAGCAGAATGTCTGAGACTTATTCTCTAATGTGATTATTAACATCAGACGATAAAGTAAAACCTCTTAAATCATTCTCAAGTCAGTTTTAAGCAGAAACGAGGTGATATCGGTGAACTGTACTGACGCTCCAAAATAACATAGGTGCAGATGGCTGTCGTGCAGCTGCTGCGCTCTGATCACTCCCTCATCTTTTATTATGAAGTAGTGGGGAGGTGATGGTCTAGGGGTTAAGTGTTGGGCTTAAGACCAGAGAATCCTCAGTTCAAATCCCAGCCTGACCGGAAAATCACTAAGGGCCCTTGGGCAAGGTCCTTAATCCCCTAGTTGCTCCCGGTGTATAGTGAGTATCTTGTATGGCAGCACCTTCACATCGGGGTGAATGTGAGGCATTATTGTAAAGTGCTTTGAGTGTCTGATGCAGACGGAAAAGCGCTATATAAATGCAGTCCATTAAAATAATGCTGAATTTGAAGGCCAAAGTGGTGAATGATCTTCTGTTTACAATGGATTCGGACACCACTATGGTTCTGTTGCTGTTAGATCTCAGTGCTGCATTTGATACAGTGGATCATCATATTCTACTTGATAGGCTGGAAAATCATTTTGGGATTACTGGGAGTGCCCTTGCATGGCTGACGTCATACTTGACCAGTCGTTCTCACTGTGTTTTGTACAGTAACACTACCTCTAACCTTAGTGACATGAAATTTGGGGTTCCACAGGGGTCTGTCTTAGGCCCCCTGCTTTTCTCCCTTTATATAGCACCTCTTGGGCACATATTGCGACATTTTGAGGTTATCTTTCACTGCTATGCAGATGATACTCAGTTATACAGTAGTGTTCAGAATAATAGTAGTGCTATGTGACTATTATCATTTTCATGCCTTTGTATAAATATGCCAGATTTAGCTAAAAGCTACTTTCCATCTGTAGTCCTCAGACACACAACAACAAACAATTACAATAAATCAATTAAAACAAAACATGAGATTATATACAATACATCTCACCTGTGTTGACAGGTTTGATTGTTTTTGAGCCATTTTTTAAGATCATTTTTAAAAGCACTCAGGGTGGGACTGTCTCGTATCCTTGTTGGAAGGCTGTTCCAGTTTGTGCAACCCTTCACAGAGATGGTGTTTTGTCCTGTGGCAGTTCGTCTGAGGGGCACCTCACAGTCCCCTCTAGAAGCAGTCCGAGTCCCAAGGTTAGGATCTCTATGTCTAATAAATTTCTCCAGAGGAGGTGGGGCTAGGCCATAGAGAGTTTTGTAGATGAGACAAGCACGCTTAAACATTATAAAGTTGTGAAAACTTAAAGATGGTGTTGGGAAAGTGTCAGTACATGGACCCACAACAGGGGGCGCAATTGAACGGACAATGGAGAAAGTCAAATAACAAGGCTTTACTGTTGTGAACGTGCACAACGAATACAACCAATCACGAAATGGACAACAGTCAATTCACAAAAGTGTCGTGTGGGCAGGCTCGAAGATAGGAGACGCCTCTCCAAGGTAAGACCCGAACCACACGGCCTCCTCCGCCACAGGACCCCGGAAATACTGGAGCCGCCAAGTCCCGAACTCCCAGGTGGCCACTGCCTCCGCGTGTCGGACCTGGTACTGCTGGCGAGGAACAAAGAACAGTTAGATGGGGGCGCGTTTGCACCCAAGACTCCGAACAGCAGGGAAGTTACCTCCACCTCTCGTTGGAACAGTACTCCACAAGCTATACACTAATCCAAAAGGATACACTCCGTCAGCTTTGATACGTTACCTCGTAGGTAGAAACGATATCTCGGCAATGAGGTGGAGGTGCCGTCCTGCTGATATACCCCACAGATGATTGCCGTCAGCTGTCTCAGGTGATGGGTGACAGCTGTCACCGTAGCTGCTCACGTGAGGCGGCGGCGCCCTCTGGTGCCTGGAGCCCGCACTCCAGGCAGGGCGCCCTCTGGTGGTGGTGGGCCAGCAGTACCTCCTCTTCAGCGGCCCACACAACAGATGGTATTTCTCCAGAATTTCACAGTAATGAGTGGAATATGGCTTTTTAGCAAACACTTTGATGGCTTTTTTATAAAGTTGCTCTGAAGGTTTTAGTACTGTCATACCAGCAAATTACCATGTTGTGCAGCAATATTCAATATGAGACAGGATCATACAATGAAAGTATGATCTAGCAGCATCAGTCGAAATACAAAGCCTGATTTGTTTAAAGTTTTGAAGGTTAAATTTTACAGTGTTGACAACTTTTTCACATGTTTTTTGAAGGAAAGATTAGAGTCCAAGATGATTCCAAGGTACTTGAAATGGGATACCGTTTCAAATACCTCTCCACCTATCGACACTTTGACACTGTCCTCTCCTGGTCTTTTTGAAAATGTCATACAAACTGTTTTAGTTGTGTTAAGCATCAGGCAATTGTCATCAAGCCAGTCTTGTACCTTGTTTAAAATACTGGTAAGTTTGTAAGATATTATATCAGTTGTAGAACCATAGGTGTAAATGACTGCATCATCTGCATACATTCGAGTATTGAGACCACAGCATACCCCTGGAAGGTCATTTATGTATAATGAAAATAATAAGGGCCCGAGGACTGACCCCTGTGGGACACCTACAGGACAGCTACAAAAGGAAGATTTGACTCTGTCAACTGTAACACACTGAGTTCTATTTAAAAGATATGACTCAAACCACTGAACTGCACCAGGTGAGAAATTAAAGTATGTGAGTTTATTAAGCAAAACTTTGTGATTGACGGTGTCAAATGCCTTCCTGAAGTCAAGAAACACTGCACCTACATAGGAATACTTATCTAATAAACACTTAACCTTTTCAGTTAACATACAGTTGGCTGTTGCAGTTGAGTGGTGTGACCGAAACCCAAATTGCATTTGATGTAGTGGTGTGAAGCCTTTATCAAGGTGTTTGATCAGCTGATTTCCAACCCATTTTTCAGCTACCTTGGAAATAACTGGAAGAATACTGATTGGCCTGTAATTGGCGACTTGAGTTTTACATCCTGATTTAAAAATGGGAGTCACTGAAGCAACTTTCCAGGCTGTTGGGACTGTTTTATGATGAATTGACAAATCAACCAAATGAGCGATAGGTTGTACTAAGGCATTAGCATGTGTTTTTATAAAGTTGGTATCCATACCATATACATCTTTAGCTTTGGAACATTTAAATCCTTTAATAATTTTTAATACTTCATCTTCAGTTATTTTGTCCAGTTGAAAAAATGGGTTGGTCACAGTTTAGAACACAAGGTGCAAAAGAGGTGGGGGAAAACTGATTTGTTATATTGAGCACATTATTTAAAAAGTAGTCATTCAAAGTATTCACTATTTTTTAGGATCTTTCTCCAGAGCATTATCAATATCTAACTCAAGAGTGTTATTGTCATACAGTAGTGTTCAGAATAATAGTAGTGCTATGTGACTGAAAAGATTAAGCCAGGTTTTGAGTACATTTCTTATTGCTACATGGGAAACAAGGTACCAGTAGATTCAGTAGATTCTCACAAATCCAACAAGACCAAGCATTCATGATATGCACACTCTTAAGGCTATGAAATTGGGCTATTAGTAAAAAAAAGTAGAAAAGGGGGTGTTCACAATAATAGTAGTGTGGCATTCAGTCAGTTAGTTTGTCAAATTTGTGGAACAAACAGGTGTGAATCAGGTGTCCCCTATGTAAGGATGAAGCCAGCACCTGTTGAACATGCTTTTCTCTTTGAAAGCCTGAGGAAAATGGGACGTTCAAGACACTGTTCAGAAGAACAGCATAGTTTGATTAAAAAGTTGATTGGAGAGGGAAAAAGTTATATGCAGGTGCAAAAAATTATAGGCTGTTCATTTACAATGATCTCCAATGCTTTAGTAAATGAGCAAAATCCTGGTTCCAAACCAACAAAATTAATGCCTCACAGATGTGACAAAATCATGAAAAACTGTTGTTGTTATACAACTAAATACTAGTTTAGTGATTCACAGGATTTCTAAAAAAGCAGTTTGAACATAATAGGTTTGAGATTGTAGCGTCAACAGCAGAGGCTACTATTATTGTGAACACCCCCTTTTCTACTTTTTTTTACTAATAGCCCAATTTCATAGCCTTAAGAGTGTGCATACCATGAATGCTTGGCCTTGTTGGATTTGTGAGAATCTACTGAATCTACTGGTACCTTGTTTCCCATGTAACAATAAGAAATATACTCAAAACCTGGATTAATCTTTTTAGTCACATAGCACTACTATTATTCTGAACACTACTGTATTTGCTATTTTTACCAAGTAATTTATTTAGTGTCTCCCAAACTTTCTTCCCATTACCCTTTGAATCCTCAATAACTGAGATAAAAAAAAAATTGACTTTGGCTTTCCTTAAGGTTTGAGTAACTTTGTTTCGCAAATGAGTGAATTTTAACTGTAAGTTTACAAATAGAGCTTAAGCTGCATCTAGTTCTCATGAGATCTTTACTGGTTTGATCTAACCATGGGAGTTGTTTTTGACCTTTCTTGACCCTGAAGTTAAACTTCCTAGTAAAAGCAGATATTACATCTTTGATTTTCTTGTTAAAAAATTCACTACTTGTTTCTATGGCACATGATGTGAGAGTTTCCTCCCAATTAATTCTGTTTATTGCTTCACTAAAAATTTGTAATTGGTTTTTTTGGTATCATATTAACATAGGTGGGAGAGGAGGTTTTAAGTAATCTTGAAAATCTTGAGTTGGTGAGCTTCCTAGACAAAAATATGCAATTGTGATCTGAAATGCCAGTAAGAAAGTTATACGTATGTCATTGTAATTCTATCAGGCCTATTTGTAAACAAAAGGTCTATTCTTGTTTGTGATTTAGGAGTCAGTCTAGTTGGTTTGTCTATTAACTGTTCGAGGCTAAAGTTTTCTGTTGTTTGTTTAAGTTTTTTCTTTTCTTGTTTGCCAACCCAGTTGATGTTAAAATCACCAAGGATAATTAATTCTTTGTTTGGGTTAAGTGAGTTTAACATTGTCTTTAGCTCATCGTAGAACACAGCCTTGGCATTTGGGGGGCGATACACACAAATACAAACAAAAGACATTTCATTGGACAACTTGATTTTGACACCAGCACCATCAAATTCAAAAGCTGTTGGCAATTCCAACTGCTTACATGTTAAGCCTGCTTTTACATAGAGTAATACTCCCCCCACCCCCCCCACCCCCCACCCCCACCTTTTCCCCTTTCTCTATCCTTCCTAAACATTTGATATTTAGGCATTGTTACCAAGGCTTCAGGTAATGATGATTTCAACCATGTCTCAGAGATACCTAGGATGTCTGTATTAGAATCAGTCAGAAGATGCTCCATTTGTTCACGTTTGTTACACAGACTACGAATGTTCAAATGACCAGTTAACGCTCAACCTAGGCTTGTGTGTCATACATCACACTGACAAAGTGAGGAACCTTGGGGTAATTTTTGATCATTCATTGTCCTTTGGCCTCCACCTTAGAAATATTACTAGGACTGCTTTCTTCCACCTGCGAAATATAGCGAAGATTCATCCCATCCTGTCTATGGCTGATGCTGAGACCCTAATCCATGCGTTCATCTCTTCTAGATTGGACTACTGCAATGTTCTATTTTCTGGTTTACCGCAGTCTAGCATTAGGGCTCTCCAATTGGTTCAAAATGCTGCTGCCAGACTTTTGACACGAAGCAGAAAGTTCAACCACATTACACCCATTTTGGCATCCCTTCACTGGCTTCCTGTCCCAGTGAGATCAGAGTTTAACCCCTTAACGCCCATCGTCGCATATATGCTACAATCTCTGACTCAAATATGCAACTTACCAAATTGACCTGTATGCCCGTTGTCGCAAATTTGCAACATACCATCATTATTATTATAACATTATAACATAAAGTCATTACCAGAATACCCAATATTACTATCTAGTTTTTGTGCAAAAGTGAAATTAATAATCTCAACATTATTTACCATCTACTTAAAGGCAAAAACACACACAAAACATTTTTTTTATATACAGCTATATAAATTCGGGCGTTAAGGGGTTAAGGTTCTGCTGCTAACCTATAAAATTATTCATGGACTGGCACCTCCCTACCTAGCTGACCTAATTAAACCTTACGTACCGGCCTGGGCTTTACGTTCTCAGGGTGCAGGACTACTTTGTGTTCCTAAGGTGAATAAGAAGTCTGAGGGTCACAGAGCTTTCTCTTATCGTACCCCTGTTCTGTGGAATGATCTCCCTGCATCAATAAAACAGTCAGATTCTGTGGAGATTTTCAAGTCCAAACTTAAGACACACTTATTTTCACTTTCATATGGCTAGCATACTGGTGCAGTTTTGTTTGACACTTTTTACTCTTTTAATTCATTTTATTAGTAAACGGAGCGTGTCGCGCCTTCAACTTTACCTAAATTCTGGGTCTTTTAGTGAAGCTTAGGGCTAGTGGCCGGCGATCACCTTAGTATTTCTTCTGTTTTTCTTGTTGATTATACAAATTATACAATATTTTTGTCTTTGTGATGCCTGATTCTGTTTTTCTCTCTGTTTAAGGTGCAGCTCCATCCAGAGATGGGAGTTGTATTTGTGTTGGCGACCCTCCTGTCTTGTGCACCAACAGCATTTCTTGTATATTTGTCTGTGAATTGTTCTGTAATTTATGTTTGCAGCATGGCCCAAGCAGAGGGTCACCCCTTTGAGTCTGGTCTGCTTGAGGTTTCTTCCTCAGAGGGAGTTTTTCCTTACCACTGTTGCTCTAGGGGTTGGTAAGGTTAGACCTTACACGTGTGAAGCGCCTTGAGGCAACTCTGTTGTGATTTGGTGCTAGATAAATGAAAATAAATTGAAATTGAATTTATGTGGAAATGATTGTTGTACAAAAGCTTCAGATATCTGTCGCTGAGATAGATGATGACTGGAGTGCAGTTTTAAGCAGAAACAAGGTGATAATCGGTTAATTGCTGCTGACGCTCTGAAATGACGCATGCACAGTGAAGGCAGGGCGGACCAATTTTTAGAGGGAACCGTTCAGTCGGTGACACTGGCTTATTCAGTTCAGGGTAAAGTTTGAATGCTCTCGTGTGGTCTGATTTTGCCCATTCTCAGTTTAGGGTTTGGGGTAAGCGTTACGATGTGTGCACATGCATGCACACATGAAAATACCAATCCAGCACTGGTTTAATCTTAATACGTGACACCAGATCCACACCAAATGTTAATGAACTGCTCCTTGGCAGAGCTCTATGCTGTCTAAGTGCCACTCTAACTTTTTGTACTTTGAAAACAATGTTGATTTGTCACACTGTCTTCATCTGATAATTCATGCATGGGTATTTGGATTGCCATGTCATTATGGTAACACTATGAGTGTGTGTGGTGTGTAATGGCGAGTCTGCCTTTGCGCCAAATAAGGTGTTACTCTAAATAGGACATAAGGCAAATTATTACTCTTTGTAATCCATGCAGATTTCAGATTGGTAAAATCTTTTTATAGCCTTGGAAAACTATTTTTGGGTGCATGACATCACGGCATTACAAAGCCTGTGGGCCGAGTGGGTGAAGACCATGACAGGCAATGACCATGTGTCACAACAAGGAAGGAAACCAAAAGGTGAAAAATGTGAGCCCTTTTCACTGAAATGACCATTGGCCATTTAGGGATCAGATCTATTGTTTAGACATACAATGAGTAAACAATGAGTACAATGAGTAAATCAGCAAACAATGAGTAAACAACAACAATTCTGTTCTTCATGGCCAATGTGTGATTTGCTTGCATTTTTATAGGACAGATCCTCAGGAATTTAAATGTGCTAAAGCAGGGTATTCATGCCAATGTTATCAGGGATGTGTACATACATACATACAGATATGATATTCTTACATATTTAGTATAACCTGGTACACTTCTCTGTAAGTCTAAATCTTCTGAAAAGAAATGTAGTTGTTGTATACTCTTTCATATTTGGCACCTTACTGTCCCGGCTCACCCAGATTGGTTTGTTTCACAAACAATTGTGTTGTCGCTGTCTTATTGATTCCACAACCTCAGACTAGTCAACATATTGAGCCTGACCTTTCACCTGGCACAGAAGAGTGCACAGCCCAATTTCTAGCTTTGAGTTGTGATTTTCATGCCCAGTACCCAAGTCATGGAAATTATGAAGTCCACTCATCACTCAATAATAATAATAATAATAATAATAATAATAATAATAATAATAATAATAATAATAATAATAATAATAATACACTTTATTTAACATCATAGCTCATGACATAAAACATAAAAATGATAAGTCCTCTTTTCATGATTGTCAGTGCTCATCTGTGTGTCTGTAGATGTGTTGGAATGATAATAGGGCATGAAGAAGAAGAAGAAGAAAAGCCACTAGGAGCAGTGGGCAGCCACAGTCCGGCGCCCAGGGACCAACCCCAGATGTAGAGACACTGCCTTGGTCAGGAGCAGAGAAAGAAGCAGACCCTAAATAAGCATACGTTTTTGATTGTGGGAGGAAACTGACGCAGACATGAGGAGAAAATGCAAACTCCACACAAAAAGAACCAGGCAGGAAGCAATCCCATGAATGTCTTGCTGTCAGGCATCAGTGCTAACCACTATGCCACGAGCTGCTAGTGTGGTCCACACTGACCACATGTCACAGTGTGGTCAGTCACAGTGCTGGTGCATTGGTATTGTCTGTGGCAGAATGCAAATTTGTGTGCAGTATATTTGTTGCATTGAAAAGGCACAACACTCAGACATACAGTTAGTTGTATGCAAAGGTTTGGGCACCCCTGATGATTTCCATGATTTTCCTTTATAAATCAATGGTTGTTTGAATCAGAAATTTCAATTAAATATATCATAGAGCAGACAAACACAGTGATATTTGAGAAGTGAAATGAAGTTTATAGGATTTATAGAAAGTGTGCAATAATTCTTTAAACAAAATTAGACAGGTGCATAAATTTGGGCACCCCAACAGAAAAAATATATCAATATTTAGTAGATCCTCCTTTTGCAGAAATAACAGCCTCTAAATGCTTCTTATAGATTCCAATGAGAGTCTGGATTCTGGTTGAAGGTATTTTGGACCATTCTTCTTTACAAAACATCTCAGGTTTGTTGGTTTCCGAGCATGGACAGCCCGCTTAAAATCACACCACAAATTTTTTCAATAAGATCCAGGTCTGGGGACTGAGATGGCCATTCCAGAATGTTGTACTTGTTCCTCTGCATGAATGTGGTAGTAGATTTTGAGCAGTGTTTAAGGTCGTCTTGTTGAAAGATCCAGCCCCGGTGCAACTTCAGCTTTGTCACTGAGTCTTGAACATTGTTCTCAAGAATCTGCTGATATTGACTGGAATCCATGTGACCCTCAACTTTAACAAGATTCCCAGTACCTGCACTGGCCACACAGCCACACAGCATGATGGAACAACCACCAAATTTTCCTGTAGGTAGCAAGTGTTTTTCTTGGAATGCTGTGTTATTTTTCTGCCATGCATACCGCCTCTTGTTATGTCCAAATAACTTTTAGTTTCATCAGTCCACAGCACCTTATTCCCAAATGAAGCTGGCTTGTCCAAATGTGCGTTAGCATACCTCAAGCGACTATGTTTGTGGCGTGTATGCAGAAAAGGCTTTCTCTGCATTACAGCATCATACAGACAGGATCTCTTTGGGCAAAGTGCGCTGTATAGTTGAACAATGCACAGAGACACTATCTGCAACAAGATCATGTTGTAGGTCTTTGGAGCAGGTCTGTGGGTTGACTATGACTGTTCTCACCATCGTTCACTTCAGCTTATCTGAGATTTTTCTTGGCCTGCCACTTCGGGCCTTAACTAGTACTGTGTCTGCGGTCTTCCATTTCCTCACTATGGTCCTCACAGTGGAAACTGACAGCTGAAATCTCTGAGATAGCTTTTTGTATCCTTCCTCTAAACCATGATGTTGAACAATCTTTGTTTTCATGTCATTTGAGAGTTGTTTAGATGCTCCCATGTTGCCACTCATTAGAAGAAATGTAAAGAGGGGAAACATTTGCAAATGGCCACCTTAAATATCCTGTTTCATGTTTGGATTTACCTGTGTAAGGAGGTCAAGGGTCAATGAGCTTACCAAACCAATTTTGTGTTCCAATAATTAGTGCTAAATGTATTCAAATCAATAAAATGACAAGGGTGCCCAAATGTATGCACCTGCCCAATTTTGTTTAAATAATTATTGCACATTTTCTGTAAATACTAGAAACTTCATTTCACTTCTCAAATATCAGTGTGTTCATCTGCTATATGATATATTTACCTGAAATTTCTGATCCAGACAACCAATAAAGGAAAATCATGAAAATTATCAGGGGTGCCCAAACGTTTGCATACAACTGTACTTTACATAAGTGTGGTCATGAGACACATGCTCTCTACATATATATGTTGTGTTCCATTTACCTTAGAAGTCATAAACTGTAAGTGGGAATGAGGTCACACCTGAGGTAAATGCATTCCATTTTACATACAGCAAAAAATATATTTTGCCCACCAAAGAGACTTTGCTGAAAAGGACAGGTGGCGCAGAAGTTACATTAGTGTTTTAATTTACTGCTTGGTTTGTAGTGTGGTGTACGCCATCATTGTTATCAGTAACAGGTATTAGCGACACCTCTTGATAAACAATACATCATGTGTAAAAATATTGCAGCAACAAGCCCACAGGCAGCAGCGGGATAGTACTTTGTACATGATTTAATAAATTTAACACCAAAAAAAGGATTGTGAACTCAGAGTATGTGGGGTTCATACCAGTTGGAATTCTGAATTCACAGGGCATTCCTGGGGCACACAACTGGGAAATTCCATCCTCAAATGAAACTCACCACTACACAAAAATAAAATGAAAACTACCATAAAACAAAATAAAAGTAAATGTTCGTGGAAAATATGAAGGTTCATTGTGTTGCTTCACCACAGGGAATGTTGGTGGCCTCTGTCTGCTGGTTTGCTCTGACAGTTTGGAGCAGCTCCATTAAATTGCTCGGAAATTCACACTTGAACCTGCTTTCTAAATAGTACAGCACTGTTTAAAGGCCTAAAGGTGATGACAGATGACACTGAGTTATGTTATGTTATGATCAAACATCGTCTTGGTACATTTTATTAGCCTACACGGCATTTGGATCTGTCTTTTAGGTGCTTCAGTAAATCTGACTTTTCCTTTGGTCTGAAATACAAGATGGCACATTTGAAAATGGCATTTGCAAATCCTTTATTACGCTTCATCCGCTTCAACAGAAAGTCCCACTCTGTTCTTGTTAAAGAGTTGTAGCAGAGCTGTTTTTGCTGTTTTTTTTTTTGTTTGTTTTTTTTTAAACGACAGTTGTGGAAAAACTAATCACAGTTGCCGAAAAGGCATTCCAGACTGTTCCGGCCCACTTTAACCCCTGACGTTCCAAAATCAATATATTGTATTTGTTTCTTAGTGTCATGGCATATTCCTATTGTTGTGTTGGAGGGTTTGCTCAGTGTGCAGGCTCAGCTTAACTGATGACATTAGCATAATTGGTTTAATACGTGACTATCTGGGGATATTAGGCAGCTCAATTGTACCTTGTTTTTGTTGCCTTGCCCTTCCTGTACTGTCCATCTGGAGTCAGGACACTGAATGAATTCAATCCTGTTTAGTCATTCAACAAGGACAGAACATGCCATTTAAAGGTCAAAGGCCTCTTAAGCTCATATGGCCACCTTTCTTTTACAATTATGCCTGTCAGAGATGGTTAGCTTTTGCTAACACTGTAAATGTCAGAAGGTAAGTGGGTCACTCAGCTTTGAATGCAGGAATGTAGTCGTGTAATGAGATGTTCTGTGGGATGTGGAGACAGCCCCATAAACAAACAGGCAGCCAGGCTGAGAGGCACATGTGCACCAGTTGTCCAGTTTTGACAAAGGACATGAAAGTAGTTTATGTTGCATGTCACTCTCCGCTCAGTTTGATTACGCTCATTATGCTCAAATGTGTTTCCCCCACAAAGACTTGTTCATGCTATTTTTATGAAGGCTTGTCTTGTCTACACCTAAGCAACCCTTTTCCTGCTCACTTCTCTTTTCCAGTCACTATGACACGCTTCCTTTTACTATCTTTCCCACTCTTTCCACATTCCCCCACTTTGGTTTCCACAACTTCTCATTCCTGGCTACTTTGCAAACTAAGTAAATGATCGACACAATCCGGAAATAGTGTTCCAGCCGGCAGCGGTGGGAAAGGAAAATCCCTCAACTAGCTGTGACAGTGTTTTTTTCTTTTCTTTTCTTTTTCTCCCCCTCTCTCTTTTTTGCCTTGAACTCTGCAGTTTACCTTTTCTTTTTTTTTTTAAATTTTATATATATATATATATATATATATATATATATATATATATATATATATATATATATATATATATATATATATATATATATATATATATATGAGTTGGGACATGCCCAGCTCTCCACAATTTCTCTTATACTCACTGGGCTGGTAAGCATTGAAAGCCGAGATAGGCATGTCCCAACTTGTCCCCTGGCACTCCGAAACGGAGGTGTTCCTTTGTCTCGCTCGATCAGCGAATTGGTCGTGACACGCGAAGCCTCCGCTCGGCTTTCCATGACAAAATCTCTTGTTAAAAGTGAAATCTGCCGGAAAATGGCTGATGTCCAGCTCTTGTGATAACCAGAGGAATTGCACACGACGGTCCCGGCTCCACACAGCCATCCGTTTAGAAATGATGTGGTGGTTTCTGCCTCTCGATGGCGGCTCGGAGCGCGGCGCGCCGTGCACCATTGTGGGGCATCCTTAAAGCTGTAGTAACACTCCTTATTCTCTGTGAAGCCCATAAAATTTTCGCCGAAAGCCAGATAAATTTTTCAAATGGTTTCCAGCTGCCTGTCTCTAACAGTTTCTGAAAAAATTCTGATGGAAAAAAAGCCCAAATCATTCCGCCATTTCCTGACAATGAAAATCCAACGAGGGGGCTGGACCACTCCTCCCACAAGGCGTGCTCACAGGCGAATGACGCAACCGACAGGCGTGGAAAAACTCACGCATGTGCACGAAGGTTCAAGCTTGGCTGACGTAAAAACATATGAATCAAATCCATATAGTTTTTGAAAAAAATGAAAAGGTCCGTTACTTTTCTCACATATATATATATATATATATATATATATATATATATATATATGTGTTGACTCACGTGCCTACTCAACTTGGCTGCTGTACCCAACACAACACAAGTCTACCCACCTAAAGGAGGGAGGGCGAGGATTAGTGAGTGTCAGAGCAACAATCCAGGATGAGACGAGGAGCATCCATGAATACATCAGAAAGATGCCCACTGAGATCAGCTGACATCAAGAAGACCTACCAATGGCTAGAAAAGGCCAGCACAGAAGACGGCACAGAGGCTCTGATCATGGCAGCACAAGAACAAGCTCTAAGCACCAGATCCATAGAGGCAGGAGTCTACCACAGTTGCAGGCTGTGCAGATGTGCCCCGGAGACAATCCAGCACATACAACCCCTGGCAAAAAGTATGGAATCACCGGCCTCGGAGGATGTTCATTCAGTTGTTTAATTTTGTAGAAAAAAAGCAGATCACAGACATGACACAAAACTAAAGTCATTTCAAATGGCAACTTTCTGGCTTTAAGAAACACTATAAGAAATCAAGAAAAAAAGATTGTGGCAGTCAGTAACGGTTACTTTTTTAGACCAAGCAGAGGAAAAAAATATGGAATCACTCAATTCTGAGGAAAAAATTATGGAATCATCCTGTAAATTTTCATCCCCAAAACTAACACCTGCATCATATCAGATCTGCTCGTTAGTCTGCATCTAAAAAGGAGTGAACACACCTTGGAGAGCTGTTGCACCAAGTGGACTGACATGAATCATGGCTCCAACACGAGAGATGTCAATTGAAACAAAGGAGAGGATTATCAAACTCTTAAAAGAGAGTAAATCATCACGCAATGTTGCAAAAGATGTTGGTTGTTCACAGTCAGCTGTGTCTAAACTCTGGACCAAATACAAACAACATGGGAAGGTTGTTAAAGGCAAACATACTGGTAGACCAAGGAAGACATCAAAGCGTCAAGACAGAAAACTTAAAGCAATATGTCTCAAAAATCGAAAAATGTACAACAAAACAAATGAGGAACGAATGGGAGGAAACTGGAGTCAACGTCTGTGACCAAACTGTAAGAAACCGCCTAAAGGAAATGGGATTTACATACAGAAAAGCTAAACGAAAGGCATCATTAACACCTAAACAGAAAAAAAACAAGGTTACAATGGGCTAAGGAAAAGCAATTGTGGACTGTGGATGACTGGATAAAAGTCATATTCAGTGATGAATCTCGAATCTGCATTGGGCAAGGTGATGATGCTGGAACTTTTGTTTGGTGCCATTCCAATGAGATTTATAAAGATGACTGCCTGAAGAGAACATGTAAATTTCCACAGTCATTGATGATATGGGGCTGCATGTCAGGTAAAGGCACTGGGGAGATGGCTGTCATTACATCATCAATAAATGCACAAGTTTATGTTGATAATTTGGACAATTGAAAGGATGTTTGGGGATGATGAAATCATTTTTCAAGATGATAATGCATCTTGCCATAGAGCAAAAACTGCAAAAACATTCCTTGCAAAAAGACACATAGGGTCAATGTCATGGCATAGGGTCAGTGTCAATGAGCAGATCTGATTTGATGCAGGTGTTAATTTGGGGGATGAAAATTTACAGGGTGATTCCATAATTTTTTCCTCAGAATTGAGTGATTCCATATTTTTTCCTCTGCTTGGTCTAAAAAAGTAACCGTTACTGACTGCCACAATCTTTTTTTCTTGATTTCTTATAGTGTTTCTTAAAGCCAGAAAGTTGCCATTTGAAATGACTTTAGTTTTGTGTCATGTCTGTGATCTGCTTTTTTTCTACAAAATTAAACAACTGAATGAACATCCTCTGAGGCCGGTGATTCCATAATTTTTGCCAGGGGTTGTAGTAGCAGGATGCAAGCTGGGACAGCGTACACTGACAGGCACAACCAATTGTCTAGAATTGTGTACACGAACAGCTGTGCCGCATACAGATTAGAAGTCCCCAAGTCCTGATGGGAGGCACCACCAAAGGTAGTTGAGAACGACAGGGCTAAGGTCCTGTGGGACTTCAAATTCCAGACAGACAAGCAGCTGCTGGCCAACCAACCAGACATAGTGGTTGTTGACAAGGGAAAGAAGACCTCAGTTGTGATCGACGTGACAGTCCCAGCTGACAGCAATGTCAGAACGAAGGACCATGAGAAAATTGAGAAGTACCAAAGGTTGAAGGAACAACTGCAGTAGATGTAGATGGTAAAGGCCAAAGGGGTCCCAGTGGTAACTGCACTATATATATATATATATATATATATATATATATATATATATATATATATATATATATATATATATCGTATTTGTATGTTTTCCAGGCCTCTGCCTTCTGTCTGTTGGCTGAGTAGAAGTCACATGTTTATAGGCCTATTTACATAACAAAATAGACAGGAATATGTGAGAAAACAGCATTATATTGGGAATGCTTTGGGTTAGCAACTCACATTACAATTGGCACTGAATTATATTGACTGTTATATGTCAAATATGATTAAAATAAGGCACAACCACAAGTCGTTTAAGCCATAGTCTTACCAGTTTGAACTTTACTCTCATATTTCATTTTCGGCTACTTCCATGAGATTTGTTCAGGTGCAGGATTGCACCAAATGAAATCAATTTTAAGTTCATTCTCTCAGTTTCCACCTGTAATATTACACTTTTGATTAAATATAATCAAATACAAATAATCAATCCAACATATGCATTAACTCGAACAACCAGGTTTTTTTTTTTATCTTATGCAGTTTTCTAAAAATATCCTCATACTTGTCATATGATGGCATGAGGATTTCCAATTCCATTCATGTGAAATAAGATGAGCAAGTTTTTTTTTAGCAGTTGCCATGGTGAATCCCAGCATGGGGTCTCCATTAATGCTTCGTTTTTAACTCAGTGTGAACCTACTCTGAGTTGATTAACTCAAATCAGATTTTCTCATCTCAGGCTACATTAACATAAAATTCAGAGATAGACTCAGAGTTTGTTGAACCTCCTTTCTGAAACAAGCCCCTGAAAAAAAATCAGTAAGATTGCAAAGTTACATTTGTAACTTCTTTTTGGTAGCTTTGAATACAGTGTGCAGATTTATTTATTTCCCATCTTTAGTTTGAGTTTTAGCATCGGTGACAGGTTTTGCATGTGCATACCTTGCACTCTGTTTCACACAGTGCTGGAGCTTGTCCCAGCAGTCATTGGGTGAGAGGTGGAGTAATCCCTCGACTAACCCTAACCCTGGCCCTGAAGTGCAAAACACAACAGCGCCAACAGGCCGCCAACACCTACAGACAAACAAGTTTATTCACACTCTCACTCACATCAACAATCAATTTGGAGTCACCACATCTTCTAACCTGCATGTGTTTGGAAGTGGGAGGAAGCTGGAGCAGCCACAGACAATCCACACAAACATGGAGAGAACTTTCAACCTCCACTGAGAAAGGACCAGGTTGGAAGCGAACCTGTAGATCAGGGGTATTCAACTCCAGTCCTCCAGAGCTGGTGTCCTGCAACTTTTAGATGCATCTCTGCTTCAACACACCAATTAATGAGGTCATTAGCAGCACTCTGGAGAACGTGACTGCATGCTGATGAGGTAATTTAGTCAGTTGATTCAAGTGTGTTGGACCAGGGACACATATAAAGCCTCGGTCACACGTCACTAACGAAGGACACCAAAGCCAAAAGAAACAAAAAAAATCTGGACTTACATTGACTTTCAGAGACATTGTTTAACCGTTGTCCAGCTTCATTTCTGTAGCTGGCACTTTGTCAGAATTTTCAAACTGTTAAAAAATGTGAACGAATCCCGACGACAACTTCAATTCGTCCGTATTCCGTTTTGCTTTCTGTCTTGACGGTTCCTCATTGTTTCCGTAGTTTCCGTACCATCAGCATTCCGTTTGATTGTTGTCCAACTTTGTCCAACCTCCCAAGTCCGACATCTTGCACGAACACTGACGATATCTGAACGGATCAATAACTAAAGATCTGACGTGCTGAATGTGACTCGTCCGTGTGTGGGACGAAAAGCAAAGTTTTCATACAGAAACAATATCGGCAAGAACATCTGATCAACTACTTTAACTATTTACGCACACTTAACTATTTGCGCACACATTGTTGTAGTGAAGACAAACCTGTTATCAAGACAAAGCAACTGCAGGTGGCTGTGGAGAGCACAGACTCACTGCAGAAATGATCACAACATCAAGGTCGCCGCTTGCTTCGTTTTTCTTTTGTTAGTTTTTGTTTCATTTCGGTCTTTTATGCGCTCTGCACTCGCACGCTTTTCAGTGATGGGAGAAGTGCCGGCTCAGTCGTCCACTTTTTCTTGACGATTTGTGGCTTTGTGACTTTTTTCCCTTCGTTCAGCAAACGCTGTGTACCGTGCGACCGGGCCATATAAGGTGCTGGACACCGGTCCTCGAGGACTGGAGTTGAATACCCCTGCTATAGAACCTTCTCGCTGTGAGGCAGCAGTGCTAAGCACTAAGTCACTGTGCCGCCCCTGCAGATGTTAACTCACCTTTATTTTGTAAGGCAATCACTCACTACACAACCCATCTTTGGCATCTTCAGACGGGGTCTGGATGGACGTTTGATGACTGTTTGTTCAAGAAATGTTCTTAAAGTCATTCACAAAGCCTTTCTGAAGCAACACTTCAACACCATATGTAAGATCACGTCATTGTTTAATGAAGCTCCACCATGAATCCCAAAAGGTAAATGTACTTTGTTGGAGTAAGAAAATAACCTCTCAAGGCCCCGTCATGGATCTTTGGTTTCGTTTTACTTGGTGCCTGTTAAATGCCTTGCACACGTTTTACAAGGGGAGGACAGTCTGCGTGAGTACGTCTCACTATAACAGTAACATGAGATGGGGAACCACACAACCGCTAAATCAGTAAAATGGGAACCCAGAGTCACTGTAATTTGGGAGAGAGCTGGTTAACCACTCCTTATAATGGATGGTGTTTCTGTTTAGCCTAAGGCGTTGGGGCTGAGATCATATGCAAACAAGGCAGATCTTGAGCCTCAGCCATTAGTCAGCAAGAGATTTATTTATGCTATATGCACTTGAAGAAGTTCATGTCATACATTAGAGAGACTGTGCACTTATTCAGCTGTCCAATACACAAATTACATTTTCATTCACCTTCTCCAAACATGAAGTCCTTGTAAGGCGGTAAGCTGTTGCATTGTCAATACTCTTTTGTTTGACTGCCACTTTGCTTTAAAGTTTGCATATACGAGGTCTATTAGAAAAGTATCCGACCTTATTATTTTTTTCAAAAACCATATGGATTTGAATCACGTGTGATTACATCAGACATGCTTGAACCCTCGTGGGCATGCGAGAGTTTTTTCACGCCTGTCGGTTACGTCATTCGCCTGTGGGCAGTCTTTGAGTGAGGAGTCGTCCACCCGCTCGTCGATTTTTTTCATTGTTTAGGAATGGCTCAGAGACTGTTGCTTTGTTTGATAAAAATTTTTTCAAAACTGTAAGGCACAACTGAGTGGACACCATTCAATAAATTCAGCTGGTTTTCGGTAAAAATTTTAACGGCTGATGAGAGATTTTGGTCTGGTAGTGTCGCTTTAAGGACGGTCCACGGCGCCTGACGGCGATCTGCGCTTCGAGGCGGCAGCGTCTCGCCGTTTCAAGTTGAAAACTTCCACATTTCAGGCTCTGTTGACGCAGTAAGTCGTCAGAGAACAGAGAACTTTCAGAAGAAGTCGGCATGAGGAGTTTATTCGGACATTCCATTGTTAACGGTCATTTTGTAATGAAAGAACGTGCGGGCAGAGTCGCATGTCGGGCTGGACCCGACCGCGGGGGGTTGCGGCAGGAAAAACACCTCCGTTGGAAATCTTAACGGGCAAGTTGGAACATGCCCAAGCTGTTAAACAATTTCTCAGTTACTCACTTGTTGAAAGCCATTAAAAGCCACCTGAATTCTACAAATGGTTTTCAACACGGAGGTGTTTTTCCTGTCGCGGCGCACACAGATTTGCCGAGTCGTCACGGAAACGACTCGGCGAATTTGCGCGTACGTCTTTCATTAAAAAAATGTCCTTAAACAGTGGAATGTCCGCATAAATTCCTCATGCCGCCCTCTTCTGAATCTTCTCTGTTCTCTCACGATGTCCTGGGTGAATTAAGCCTTAAATTAGGATGTTTTCAGCTCGAAACAGGCCGACGACAGCGCCTGGAAGCGCTGCAGGACGTCCCGCTCCGTGGGAAGTCCTTACACCGACAGAAACACCCCATAATCTCTCATCAGCCGTTAAACTTTTCACAGAAAACCAGCTTAATTTCTCGAATAGTGTCCACTCGGATATTCCTCACAGGTCCAGAAAAAAGTTTGATAAAGCAACGCGCGCCGTCTTGAGCAGCGTGTGAAACAAAGGAATTCAGCCGAGAGGGCGGGACCACATCTCACTCAAGGCCTGCCCACAGGGAAATGACGTCACCGACACGCGTGAAAAAACTCACGCATGCGCACGAGGGTTCAAGCATGATTGGTGTAATCGCATGTCATTCAAATCCATATAGTTAAAAAAAAATAATAAAAGGGTCGGTTTATTATCTAAGAGACCTCGTATAGTTATAGTTTGCATATAGTTATAGTTACTCAACAAAAATATAAACGCAACACTTTTGGTTTTGCTCCCATTTTGTATGAGATGAACTCAAAGATCTAAAACTTTTTCCACATACACAATATCACCATTTCCCTCAAATATTGTTCACAAACCAGTCTAAATCTGTGATAGTGAGCACTTCTCCTTTGCTGAGATAATCCATCCCACCTCACAGGTGTGCCATACCAAGATGCTGATTAGACACCATGATTAGTGCACAGGTGTGCCATAGACTGCCCACAATAAAAGGCCACTCTGAAGGCCACCGAGCTCATCTCATACAAAATGGGAGCAAAACCAAAAGTGTTGCGTTTATATTTTTGTTGAGTGTATATATAGTTGCATATATAGTTATAGTTTGTATATAGTTAAAGTTTGCATATATTCAAGAAGTATTTTTGTGAGGGCAGTAAACTGCAAGCAAAAGTACTGCGTGGTGTATTTTGAAATATTTGTTTAGCAACTTGTTTAAAGTGTAAAACGAATTGGCGGTATGCTGTGTCATAGAGCAATATTCACTTTGCATGTCAGTTTTTTCTCTAATCTTAATCTTAGCCATTGCACGGAAGGGTGTAATTTTAATAATCTGGCATAAAATCAAAGCAATAGGGGGGTTGGGGATGTTAGTTCTGTTACATATGACACAGAAGTCTCAAATTAGCTATGGCAGGTTGAAATTGTGTTAATAGAAGGAGAATTTCTGTGAGCACAATCATACTAATTATGAGACTTTTACAACTTTTAACATGAAACCTCAAACACACAAAAACATATAATGTAATTAATATAAACTGATTTTGCACAGTATGACCCCTTTAATAATGAAATATCAGAAAACTGATGCATACCCTGTACATAGGTTTTTTGTTTGTTTATTTGTTTGTTTTTACTATGTATGACTTCTTATTTTGACTTCTTTGTGACTTTATCAGTATCTTTTGGGACTATGTTTTGCTTGACCTTGACCAATCTGTTCTAAAAAGTATAAAACTGCAGACACTAACCCAAGCAATTTTCACTGTATAGAAATGCTACACATAACAATCAATACGACAAGCATGTATTAATAACAAACAAACAAATGATCATACTGTTTAATTCCATTGTGATGGTGCACAGAGGCAAAATAACAAAAATGGTGTCACTGTCCAGCAGAGGGGGAAAAACCCAATTATAGTGAGTAAAAGACCTACTACATATTTGTTCTATCCACCTAGTAAACCAGCTAAATTTAATTAGGTCAATTCTTCAGGCGTGTAGATGAGCTAATCAGTGACATCACCTATTTTAGGTAGAAACAAAACATGGACTTTCACTCAGTTAGTACGGACGGCTCTAATGACCTGTTACAGAGAAGAAATAAATGTGACAACATCTGCATTTTTTTTCTGGATTTAAAGGATTCAACACAATCAGACCGTTTTATCTTAGCAGGCAGGGGATTCCACAGAAAAGGAGCACCATAAGAAAAAGCTCCATGACACACTGGCTTTTTCTTCACCTTGCAAACACCCAGAAATCCTGCATTCTGACAACCCAGAGCATGGGCCAGTATCTAAAGTTTTGTAAGAGCTACCACAAAAGCAGAGTGCCCCGTATTTAATGACCCGTATTTTCAATTTGTTTCACCCATCGTGCAACAGGTAACAGGAATCATCTTTTGAATGGTGGTACAAATACTAAATAAGTAACTAAACAAATACACTTCTTAGACAGTACACTTTTGAAAAGCTCACAGGTCCCTTTTGTTTTCAAGATGGAGGCTATCTTGAAAACTGGCTGCTCTTCTGGTACAACCCCTGGCAAAAATTATGGAATCAAGGAGGATGTTCATTCAGTTGTTTAATTTTGTAGAAAAAAAGCAGATCACAGACATGACACAAAACTAAAGTCATTTCAAATGGCAACTTTCTGGCTTTAAGAAACACTATAAGAAATCAGGAAAAAAAAAAAATTGTGGCAGTCAGTAACTGTTACTCATGAAAAACAAAAGAACGCTCCAACACATCACTAGTATTTTGTTGCACCACCTCTGGCTTTTATAACAGTTTGCAGTCTCTGAGGCATGGACTTAATGAGTGACAAACAGTACTCTTCATCAATCTGGCTCCAACTTTCTCTGATTGCTGTTGCCAGATCAGCTTTGCAGATTGGACCCTTGTCATGGACCATTTTCTTCAACTTCCACCAAAGATTTTCAATTGGATTAAGATCCAGACTATTTGCAGGCCATGACATTGACCCTATATGTCTTTTTGCAAGGAATGTTTTCACAGTTTTTGCTCTATGGCAAGATGCATTATCATCTTGAAAAATGATTTCATCATCCCCAAACATCCTTTCAGTTGATGGGATAAGAAAAGTGTCCAAAATATCAATGTAAACTTGTGCATTTATTGATGATGTAATGACAGCCATCTCCCCAGTGCCTTTACCTGACATGCAGCCCCATATCATCACTGACTGTGGAAATTTACATGTTCTCTTCAGGCAGTCATCTTTATAAATCTCATTGGAACGGCACCAAACAAAAGTTCCAGCATCATCACCTTGCCCAATGCAGATTCGAGATTCATCACTGAATATGACTTTCATCCAGTCATCCACAGTCCACGATTGCTTTTCCTTAGCCCATTGTAACCTTGTTTTTTTTCTGTTTAGGTGTTAATGATGGCTTTCGTTTAGCTTTTCTGTATGTAAACCCCATTTCCTTTAGGCGGTTTCTTACACTTCGGTCACAGACATTGACTCCAGTTTCCTCCCATTCATTCCTCATTTGTTTTGTTGTGCATTTTCGATTTTTGAGACATATTGCTTTAAGTTTTCTGTCTTGACGCTTTGATGTCTTCCTTGGTCTACCAGTATGTTTGCCTTTAACAACTTCCCAATGTTGTTTGTATTTGGTCCAGAGTTTAGACACAGCTGACTGTGAACAACCAACATCTTTTGCAACATTACATGATGATTTACTCTCTTTTAAGAGTTTGATAATCCTCTCCTTTGTTTCAATTGACATCTCTCGTGTTGGAGCCATGATTCATGTCAGTCCACTTGGTGCAACAGCTCTCCAAGCTGTGATCACTCCTTTTTAGATGCAGGCTAACGAGCAGATCTGATTTGATGCAGGTGTTAGTTTTGGGGATGAAAATTTACAGGGTGATTCCATAATTTATTCCTCAGAATTTAGTGAGTCCATATTTTTTTCCCTCTGCTTGGTCTAAAAAAGTAACCGTTACTGACTGCCACAATTTTTTTTTCCTGATTTCTCATAGTGTTTCTTAAAGCCAGAAAGTTGCCATTTGGAATGACTTTAGTTTTGTGTCATGTCTGTGATCTGCTTTTTTTCTACAAAATTAAACAACTGAATGAACATGTTCCGAGGCCGGTGATTCCATAATTTTTGCCAGGGGTTGTATATTGAATTGCATAGATTGACACCATGTGGAGCAATTCGGATGATGTTGGTGTTCAAAATAGGTTTTTAACTGTTAAGAAGTAAACCGTATATGGGCACTGAAGCCCCTTGGGCTTATCTCCAGTTATCATGGTGTGAAGTGGATGAGAGTCTACAATTCCCCCCTAATGGGACACCTGGGGATGTGATGGTCTAGTGGTTAAGCGTTGGGCTTGAGACCAGAGGATCCTCAGTTCAAATCCCAGCCTGACTGGAAAATCACTAAGGGCCCTTGGGCAAGGTCCTTATTCCCCTAGTTGCTCCCGGTGTGTAGTGGGCGTCTTGCAAGGCAGCTAGGGTTGCCAACCGTCCCTTGAAAAACGGAATCGTCCCTTATTTGGAAATAAAAGTGTGCGTTCCGTATTGACCTGAAACGGGACGCAGTTTGTCCTGTATTTCTGTGAGAATCAAAAAGTCTGTAAAATGTCAATGGAATTGACTTGCGCTTTATATGGAAACTTAGGGTAAATTTGATCCCAGCCTCTCTCCTGCTCTTCACCAATGAGCTGACAGACACGAGCTGACGATACAGAATCACTCTTATCTCATTGGTTGAGGGACATCTGCTCGCAAGAAGATCCTGGATGAGAATCATGAGCCGACGACGGTCGTTGGACGACCATAACAAAGTAGCATGGCTGATACCGACACAGACACCGACACTGACACTGCAGACATGCCTACGAACAGCAATGTCTGTAACGTCGTTACTCCTCCTCGAAAAAAACAAAACAAAAAAGAAAGCAAAAGTACATGGGCAAATGGGAAAAGGAAAATGGCTGGGTGGAAAAGGTGCGCGACAACAGCTATAAGTATTGTAAGTATTGTTTACTTTTTCAGACTTTCACTGTTACATTGTTTTGGATGATATTTTTTTTGTTAATTTATACACTTTTAAGTTAAGCAATAACACGACAGAGAAAGATTTATTTTTAAAGAATTTTTTTTTATATTTTGAAGCAGGACAGGATGCTCATATTGAAATTGTGAGTGAAAATTTATTTCGCACTAAAAATAAATTGCTAAATAATAATTTGTTTTCCGCATGTTCATATCATAACAAATGCGTGTGTGCATCTACTTAAATTCAGGGTCAAGTCAATAGTCAAATGGTTAAAAATCGTTTCACACACACGCTGGGAAGGGTGAAGCCAATGGTCAGTTGGCCGGTCCATGGAAATAGAGACTGGAATGGACGTCACGTGACTAGCGGCGTGCTGCACGGCGGCCATTACTGAGGGTGGAGAGAGACCTTGATCCTGTTAAACAGAAGTGATATGTGGAGAAAAAAGGCAGCCAGTGCTTCACCATCAACTGCACAAACCACAAAAACAAATTCTCCAATACTAAAATGAACTGTACAAGAGCCTTAATGTAATTATGTAAAACAAATGTCTATTTTAAAGTCATTATGCTGCAATTTAATGTCAATATACTGAGACTATAACTCAACGCCATAAGTTCTTTTCATTAAGCTGCATTCACATGCGGAAACAAAAATGTTTAAATATATTTATGTCTATATATATACTTGCAGCTGTTGTTTAATATGATATGTACATGGTGGTCACAGGAGGCATTTAAATTTGAACAGTATGGTTGGAGGGGATGGAGGAGGTACTTTTTACCCTGACTGAGGGTCAAAAGTCATAAATTCTGAATGGCTTTATATCTACTTGGAATAAAATGTTAGTAAAAATCATATATATGTTGTTGTCATTAAAAGACTAGCAGTAATATTACAGTGGAAAAAGCAACAAGATAAATGAGCACAATGGCAAGGCATACTTCAGATTAATATTTTAATACATAAGGATTGTTTATCCAGACATGTATGGGTTCATTAGACCTTTTAATTAGCATGAATACAACTTACAAGCGTCATTTATAAAAATCCATCAAGAATTATGACAGGAAAAAAAAATCACAGTAAATGAACAGAATGGAATATTTTCCACAAATTTCCACACTTTACATAAAACATTTTTTTCTACCTAGACATGTATGTGTTCATTAGAAAGAGCAATTAAAGGGCTTTAAAACAAGCCTACATTTATTAAAATCTGTTAACAAATAGCGACAATAAAGTGAGAAAAGCAGCACAGTTTGTTGTAATTTCCCCAGATTTCTGCATTTTACATAAAAGTTTTTTTTTTCACCCACACATGCATAGGTGCATTGGAAAGAGCTTTCAAAGGGCTTTGAAACAAGCCTACATTTATTAAAATCCATTAAGAAATAGTGACGCTAGTGCAAAAAAAGTGGTCAGTTTATTATTGATGAGCTGCACATTTCCACCCTTAGTAATGGCGCCTTCCTGTCCTGAGTGATGCTAATAGATAGAGGCGCGCATGTCCATTCCAGTCTATATTTCCATGGGCCGGTCAGCCCTGCCAGTGAGGTGTCCCTTATTTATTTTTCAGAGAGTTGGCAACCCTAATGGCAGCAGCCTGACATCAGGGTGAATGTGAGGCAGTGATGTGTAAAGCACTTTGAGCATCTGATGCAGATGGAAAAGCGCTATATAAATGGAGCCCATTTACCATCCCATAACAGCTTAGTTCCCCAGCCAAGATATCCATTTTCAGCTGCTTGGACGCTAAAGTGTCAAAGTGAAAGTGTCTTACACACTGACAGGTGAGGCGACAGAAAACCGAACCCACATATTGATGGTCCAACTCCGAACACAGAAACATCTGCTCCACTATCAACTAACTCCACAGCCTGCTGGGTAGGCAGCACGCTTGGCATGCTGAAATAATGCTGCTTGATTTGGGAAATGGTATCTGGGGTTCCACATTTGGACTCTACATGCCCAGAAAGATCTGAATTAATGATAGCATCATCAATTTTAGGTAAGTCTGTGCATGTTTATCACCGAAAGAAGAATTTCTGTACCAAGCATGGTGGCCATCATGGAAAATAGCTGTCATTTTAAAAATTTGAGTGGCTTATGGCCATTTCCTAAAGTGTAATGTCTAAGGAGTATTTTTGCCAAGTTTGGCACTTGTACCACCATTTGAAAAATTCCCCTGAAATATTCTGACATGCTGTAGTACTACGAGTTTCCCATTTTTGCGTTGCCTTCCATCAACTTGACCTTGCTAATGTTAAGCTAACAATCCACCTCAGAACGTTTATCATGTATGTTAATACCGTAGAGATGAAGAAAAAGTAGAGTGGACACTGACATTCACTGAAGCAGCCAATATCGACCAGGCCCAAGCATTGAATGATGTGACACAATGTAAACAAAGCAATGTGCGTATTTATTACACAACAAAAGTAGCAGAAACCCAGAGGAAAACACAATTAGAAATGAGAACTCTAAAAATGTTTCATGTATTACTTTGAGAGAAATATGAGGTCAGTGTGAAACCAAAATGAGACTATGGCTTATTTTTCCCATCTTAGTTTTGTCCCCAGAACAGAAAAATGCGCAAAATGTCAAATTAACCTGTTTTAATCTGGTGAAAATGTCATGTCAATAGCACCTGCATTTACTGAGAAAAATGGTGATGTGTTCAAAAAAGTGGTTCGAGAACAAATGTTGAATTGTTTGTTTGAAAATGAAAATTTGTAATAATCAGCATGGGTTTTTACCCAAAAGGTCAACTGTAACAAATTTACTAGAATGCCTGGAAGACTGGACTTCTAGTTTTGACAAAGGAATACAAACTGACATTGCATACTTAGACTATTCCAAATGTTTCGACAGTGTAGTACATTCTAAGCTACTTTACAAGCTGAATAGGTATGGTTTTCATGGATCTGCCCTGAGGTGGACTGATAATTTTCTTTCTAACAGAGTCCAGTGTGTCAAAGTTGGTGACAGTTTATCCACATGTAGAAATGTCATTTCTGGGGTTCTGGGGACCTTTGGTTTTCCTGTGTTTTTCATCAGATATGAATTCTGTTATTCTGAATTCTACCATCAGTATGTATGCAGATGATCCCAAGGTTTGTAAATCTGTTAGCTCTATAAATGATTGTGAAATGTTACAAGTTGATCTTTCTAGAATCTTTGAATGGGCCACCAGCTGGCAACTAAAGCTAAATGCAAGTAAAGCAAAACACTGAAGAATTGGTAATGCCAAATATGTACAGTGGGGAGAAATAAGTATTTGATCCACTGTCAGTTTTGCAGGTTTTCCCACCTAGAAAGAATGGAGAGGTCTGTAATTTTTATCGTAGGTAAACTTCAACTGTGAGAGACAGAATCCAGAAAATCACATTGTATGATTTTTAAATAATTAATTTGCATTTTATTGCATGAAATATGTATTTGATCCCCTACCAACCAGCAAGAATTCTGGCAGACCTGTTAGTTTTTCTTTAAGAATCCCTCTCATTCTGCACTGTTTGAACTTGTTACCTGTATAAAAGACACCTGTGCACACACTCAACCAATCACACTCCAACCTATCCACCATGACCAAGACCAACGAGCTGTCTAAGGACACCGGGGACAAAATTGCAGACCTGCACAAGGCTGGGATGGACTACAGGACAACAGGCAAGCAGCTTGGTGAAAAGACAAAAGCTGTTATGATTATTTATTAGAAAGTGGAAGAAACACAAGATGACTGTCAATCTCCCTCATCCTGGGGCTCCATGCAAGATCTCACTTCATGGGGTAAGGTTGATTCTGACAAAGCTCAGAACTATACAGGAGGACCTGGTCAATGACCTGAAGAGAGCTGGGACCACAGTCTCAAAGATTACATTAGTAACACACGACGCCATCATGGTTTAAAATCCAGCAGGGCAGTAAGGCCCCCCTGCTCAAGCCAGCACATGTCCAGGCCCGTTTGAAGTTCACCTGTGACCATCTGGATGATCCAGAGGAGGCATGGGAGGAGGTCATGTGGTCAGATGAGACCAAAACAGAGCTTTTTGGAATCTACTCCACTTGCCGTGTTTGGAGGATGAGAACAACCGCAAGAACACCGTCCCAACCATGAAGCATGGGGGTGGAAACATAATTTTTGGAGGTGCTTTTCTTCCAAAGGGGACAGGACGACTGCACCGTATTGAAGGGAGGATGGATGGGGTCATGCATCAGGAGATTTTGGCAAACAACCTCCTTCCGTCAGTAAGAGCATTGAAGATGGGTCGTGGCTGGGTCTTCCAGCATGACAGTGACCCCAAACACACAGCCAGGGCAACTAAGGAGGGGCTCTGTAAGAAGCATTTCAAGGTCCTGGAGTGGCCAAGCCAGTCTCCAGACCTGAACTCAATAGAAAATCTTTGGAGGACGCTGAAACTCCAAACCTGAAAGACCTGGAGAAGATCTGCATGGAGGAGTGGACCAAAATCCCCGTGGCAGTGTGCAAACTTGGTCAAGAACTACAGGAAACGTCTGACCTCTGTAATGGCAAACAAATGTTTCTGTACCAATTGTTAAGGTCTGTTTTTCTAGGGGATCAAATACTTATTTTATGCAATAACATCCAAATTAATTATTTAAAAATCATACAATGTGATTTTCTGGATTTTTTTTTTTTTTTTTTAGATTCTGTCTCTCACAGTTGAAGTGTACCTACGATAAAAATTACAGACCTCTCCATTCTTTGTAGGTGGGAAAACCTGCAAAATTGACAGTGGATCAAATACTTATTTCCCTAACTGTATATTCCTACCAGATGGATAACTCTGTGATTGACACTGTGGACAGTATTTGTCATGTTGGGGTTGTTATACAATCTAACTTGAAATTTTCAAACCACTGTAACTCTGTTGTTAGAAAAGCACATTTTGTGATCAAAAATATTTTCAAAGCTTTCAAGAGACATGATTATAAGTATTATGTGTCTTTATACAAAAGTTATGTCTGTCCAATATTGGAATTCTCTAATTGTGTATGGTCACCAAGATTGAAGACCAGTGTAGGTAGTATTGAATCTGTCCAATGATATTTCACTAGAAAATTGAATGTTTGTAAAGGGATGTCATACTGTGAAAGACTTTCACTTCTTAACCTTGAGTCCTTATAATGTAGATGCATAAAAGCTGATTTATTGCTGTACTAAAGGTGCTAAACGGTTTTATTTCATTAAATATTAGGAATTGTATAAAACCTTACTCAAATAGCCGAGGTCTCAATCACAGTTTGTATTTTTTATTGTAGAACGGATACATGTAAACATTTCTGGTCAAATAGAGTTGTAAATATTTAGAAAAAACTAGATACAACCATTGTTAATTCTAAAAGTCTCTCTTCATTTAAAAATGCTGTAAAAAAAATAAAATTTTAAGTTACATTTTTAAGGTGGGGAGGAGGGGGTTACATTTTTCTATAACCTAGTTTTTATGTTCTGTTTTATGCTTATGGTGAATAAAAAATATTATCTTATCTTATTATCTTATACTTATTTTACCTGCTGTATGTATGTATATACGTGTATATATGATAGTAACATAATTCTTGTTTTTTATTCATTTTATTTCAGAATACAATTACATGTACTGCTCTCTTAAACAATTGAGTGATATGGTGGACCGTTTCTAAAAATCCCAGTTAATGTCACTTAAATGAGAATTGAACCCCAAAAAGATAATCAAATAATCTTTTTTTGTTTTTATTTATTTATTTATTGACTCACCAGCCACATGGTGGGTTTTATGCAGTACATTTATCTGACCGGCGTTGTGGATCTCAGTGCTGCTGTCAGTACAGTCGTGGATCACAAAATCTTGACAATCCCTCTCTCCCACGTTGGTGGATGAAAATACTGTGTAATGTTGCTTGATGTCCACTCTAGTGTAGTTAATATTGGATTATTTTTGCCACAGGATAGTGTGTTAGCTTATAGAAAACATTATCACTCTGGGAACAGTACAGAAACAGCATTAGTGAAGGTTACAAATGATCCTCTTATGGCCTCGGACAGTGGACTCATCTCTGTGCTTGTTCTGTTAGACCTCAGTGCTGCTTTTGATACTGTTGACCATAAAATTTTATTACAGAGATTAGAGCATGCCATAGGTATTAAAGGCACTGCGTTGCGGTGGTTTGAATCATATTTGTCTAATAGATTACAATTTGTTCATGTAAATGGGGAATCTTCTTCACAGACTAAAGTTAATTATGGAGTTCCACAAGGTTCTGTGCTAGGACCAATTTTATTCACTTTATACATGCTTCCCTTAGGCAGTATTATTAGACGGTATTGCTTAAATTTTCATTGTTACGCAGATGATACCCAGCTTTATCTATCCATGAAGCCAGAGGACACACACCAATTAGTTAAACTGCAGGATTGTCTTACAGACATAAAGACATGGATGACCTCTAATTTCCTGCTTTTAAACTCAGATAAAACTGAAGTTATTGTACTTGGCCCCACAAATCTTAGAAACATGGTGTCTAACCAGATCCTTACTCTGGATGGCATTACCCTGACCTCTAGTAATACTGTGAGAAATCTTGGAGTCATTTTTGATCAGGATATGTCATTCAAATCGCATATTAAACAAATATGTAGGACTGCTTTTTTGCATTTACGCAATATCTCTAAAATCAGAAAGGTCTTGTCTCAGAGTGATGCTGAAAAACTAATTCATGCATTTATTTCCTCTAGGTTGGACTATTGTAATTCATTATTATCAGGTTGTCCTAAAAGTTCCCTAAAAAGCCTTCAGTTAATTCAAAATGCTGCAGCTAGAGTACTGACAGGGACTAGAAGGAGAGAGCATATCTCACCCATATTGGCCTCTCTTCATTGGCTTCCTGTTAATTCTAGAATAGAATTTAAAATTCTTCTTCTTACTTATAAGGTTTTGAATAATCAGGTCCCATCTTATCTTAGGGACCTCGTAGTACCATATCACCCCAATAGAGCGCTTCGCTCTCAGACTGCAGGCTTACTTGTAGTTCCTAGGGTTTGTAAGAGTAGAATGGGAGGCAGAGCCTTCAGCTTTCAGGCTCCTTTCCTGTGGAACCAGCTCCCAATTCAGATCAGGGAGACAGACACCCTCTCTACTTTTAAGATTAAGCTTAAAACTTTCCTTTTTGCTAAAGCTTATAGTTAGGGCTGGATCAGGTGACCCTGAACCATCCCTTAGTTATGCTGCTATAGACGTAGACTGCTGGGGGGTTCCCATGATGCACTGTTTCTTTCTCTTTTTGCTCTGTATGCACCACTCTGCATTTAATCATTAGTGATCGATCTCTGCTCCCCTCCACAGCATGTCTTTTTCCTGGTTCTCTCCCTCAGCCCCAACCAGTCCCAGCAGAAGACTGCCCCTCCCTGAGCCTGGTTCTGCTGGAGGTTTCTTCCTGTTAAAAGGGAGTTTTTCCTTCCCACTGTAGCCAAGTGCTTGCTCACAGGGGGTCGTTTTGACCGTTGGGGTTTTACATAATTATTGTATGGCCTTGCCTTACAATATAAAGCGCCTTGGGGCAACTGTTTGTTGTGATTTGGCGCTATATAAAAAAAATTGATTGATTGATTGATTGGGAATGTATTTTTAAGTTTGGGTACCGATGTGTCAGTGTTGACTTAATGCCTTACTGCTGGCACGTTACGAGTAAAGTTGTCTGTGGAAAGTACAGTATAGCATAGTGACTTCAGCTGGCAGCTACACGGTGTCCGTTATATCCACAAACACACATATTACCATCTGTTCCTTCATGTACCACATTATAATAAACACTGTATTTCTGTTGACGTCTCAGCTCTGAGGTGTCTGGTGTAGTTTTGTGTTTCCTTTTTGTGAATGTCCCTTTAAGGGATGACTTCATCTCTTTTGCTTCTTTTTCTCCTCACGACATTTCTCTGTGTTAAGCCTTTTCTGCCCAGAGACAATTGTTTAATTCACTGCAGTGTAACACTGCCACCTCCTGATCCAGGACACCATCTGTGCAGATGTCACTCTTCTTAGACGGACTGACACTTTGTCAGGACATTTTGTGACACACTTCACCAACTGGATCACAAAGCATCGCTGAGTCTAATTCCTTACTACGTTGAGTTCAACCAAATTTCCATCAGTGATGAAGAAGTCACACTGGTGTTTTTGCTTTTCAGCTGACCTGATGACACGGTGTGTTGTTAGTGTTGCTGCACCATCTAGAGGCGAAGGCAGAGAACCCAGGAGCTGTCGGTGTATTTTAGGTTCCATAACAATCAGGTTGTGGAGTGGACAAGCAGCATCTGTCATCATCAAAACAAAGAGGGGAAAAAAAGGACACGAAGTACCCAGATGTGCAATACAGAGTGTGTGTTGAGTGAATGTGGAGGCCAGGAGGCCAGAAAGCCAGAAAGAAAACAACAAGACAAAGAAATAAAAAGAAAAACCCAAGACAGACACAGCTGTTTGCCCTCTTTGATAATGACACAGCATGCTCCTTGTTGGCACACGACCAGATGTGAGTCCTCACTCTAGTTTTCATATATGTAACTCTATGCATTACACACACACACACACACACACACACACACACACACACACACACACACACACACACACACACACACACACACACACACACACACACACACACCACCACCACCACCCACAAATCCAAAAAAGTAAAACAGAGACAAATAATTTTGGTGCCTGTTGCTTTAAATGAAAAAGAGCTGATACCACAACCACACTCACTTTTGCTGGTGTATGTGTGTGTGTGTGGGGAGGGGGGGGGGGGGGTGTGTGTCTCCCCCCACTGTTTTTCCATATTACACAGAGTGCACATTAGCTTGGTGGGCGTGTCTTAAAGTGCAGGCACGAGAGTCTTGATATGGATTTCCTTTATGTATGTCAAAGAAGAAAAACTCAAGATGTGTAGAATTTCACTTTATGCAAAGAATTTCTACACCGTCATAGAACTGTGACAGTTTGAGGATGTTTGGATTGAACAGCTGCCCTTTTCTGGGTGGTGCATGTCACCCTCAGGATGGCTGTTTGTTTGAAGGTATGGGTGTGTGTCTGGAGCTGACAGCAGTGAGATGCTCTCTCTTTTAGCCTCTGGAGGTGCAGCTTCCACCTCAAGGGATCCTGTTACTGTCAGGAGTGTTACTTGTTCTTCATTGGGTGGTCTTTAGAGGCCAGGTCTGCTCCTGCATGTGGGATAGTTCAGAGTGCCTTTAAGTGCCTTTTAAGTTTAAAGAATTAGGTTTACCAATTTTGTTATTGTGTTTGGGATTGTGCACTATTGTTTGTTTGGTTGTGTTTTGAAATTTTAGTGCATTGATTAAGATATATTGTTTGTGCACATTTCTTTGGTATTGTTGTTATTAGTACAGTATATACATAACTGGTACTCATGGTACTCGTGTATGCTAAACATCACTGATGCACAGCAGAGGGAAACACTTTTCTACAATCTGTCATTGCTTTCTTCTTATAAAGCTCTTGCCTTGTGTTTTCTGCTGCGCATCATTGATTATTAGCATGCACAAGCACCATGAGTACCAGTTATCTGCATGCCTGAGTATATATATTTATATATGTATACATGTAAATAAAAACAGAATACAATGATTTGCAAATCCCCTTCAACCTATATTCAATTGAATACACCACAAAGACAAGATATTTAATGTTCAAACTGATAAACTTGGTTGTTTTTGTGCAAATATTTGCTCATTTTGAAATGGATGCCTGCAACACATTTCAAAAAAGTTAGGACAGTGATATGTTTATCACTGTGTTACATCACCTTTCCTTCTAACAACACTCAATAAGTGTTTGGGAACTGAGGACACTAATTGTTGAAGCTTTGTAGGTGGAATTCTTTCCCATTCTTGCTTGATGTACGACTTCAGTTGTTCAACAGTCCGAGGTCTCCATTGTTGTATTTTGCGTTTCATAATGTGCCACACATTTTCAATGGGTGACAGGTCTGGACTGCAGGCAGGCCAGTCTAGTACCCGCACTCTTTTACTACAAAGCCACACTGTTGTAACACGTGCAGAATGTGGCTTGGCATTGTCTTGCTGAAATAAGCAGGGACGTCCCTGAAAAAGACGTTGTTTGGATGGCAGCATGTGTTGCTCCAAAACCTGGATGTACCTTTCAGCATTGATGGTGCCATCACAGATGTGTAAGTTGCCCATGCCATGGGCACTAACACCCCCCCATACCATCACAGATGCTGGCTTTTGAACTTTGCACTGGTAACAATCTGGATGTTGTTTTTCCTCTTTTGTCTGGAGGACACGACGTCCAAGATTTCCAAAAACAATTTGAAATGTGGACTCATCAGACCACAGCACACTTTTCCACTTTGCGTCTGTCCATTTCAAATTAGCTCGGGCCCACAGACAGCAGCGGTGTTCTCTCTCTCTTTGTGGTGGGGTGGCCGTCTGATATTCATGTATATTAATAAGCAGAAAAAAGAAAAATAAAATGAAACTCCAACCGTATGTAATTGTAAAAGTAGGTAAAGTCTGCTTTTGCACAATTATCCCTTTTAACTGACTTATATCACACAGTACCTGCTACCATCACTTGGATCCATGCTGCTTGGGAAACCCCAGTAAGAGCTCAGGGAAGTTTTGGCTGCATAGAGGGAGTACAAAAAAAAGCTTTGATGGCACAGATATCATTTCAAGACAATTTGTGAAAAATTGTGTTAAGTATAAACAGTTTTGCTTATGCTACATATATGGAAATGGTTGTAATTAATGAATCTGGATATTGAGGATGTTAGTGGACCAATACAATCGCTCATACAAATTCAATTGCCACAGAATACAGATAACGCAAGATTCAAAATACACATCTCACGATGTTAACTCCCAGTATCAACAGGTATAATCATGGAAACCACCAGAAGAGGGCAGTGACTCAACCCCCATCACATCTTTAAGACGTTAAGAGGCAGGAATTTTTAAGAAAGTGATCAATGGATAACATATTGAGCAATGTTAAAGAAAAAAGAAAATGATTATTGTTATGTGTCGGACGCAGCTCGGAGAACCGACCAGCGTTTGAAGGACCCAGTATGAAATAAGCAGAGCACGGTACAAAGGCTAACTGAATTTAATACATAACAGTGATACAAAAAATAACAAAAGAAAGTGCGGTCTGGCGTGGTGCGCTCCCAGCAGCGCTAACGGTCCGGAGCCAGAAGCTGTTCGGACCCAAGGACCCCGCCGACACCCCCCAGGTGGCCGCAACAAACCGAGTCTGTGAAAGAAGGAACCATTATGTGAGTCCACACTCTACACACAGAGAGAACACTTAAAGGTGTACAAACAGCAAACACTTCCTGGCTTGATTACTAATCAGCTTCCCAACCTGCAGGCATGGAACATCCAGTTCACAAAACTCCACTGCAGTGGAAGCCGATACATGACTAACATACAGCTCAATATAATAAAGGTGTGAGGGACACCACATTTACTGACTGTATAAATGTTAGTCACAAAATCTAACGTACCTCAGGAAGTGTGCTGACGAGCGTGAGACCTCACCCCCTCCTCTTTCACAGACCGTGCATCAAACCCTGGACGTTCTCTGCATCCACTGATGATGAGATGGCTCCCGAGACGACGATCTCACCCGTCTGGTCACAAGGTCGAGTCTCTGGCAAATACACACTGTATACTCCAGTCTTAAATGCCACCATGTTCCAATCCATATAGATGCACCTCAGCTGTGAGTCCTGACGAGCCGCAGGTGATCAGGGTGAGGTCCTGATAACCTCAGCAACACAGCCACTCAGTCCCAAATGCAAGCCACCTGGAAGGAAAAACAAAAGACAGAAACAAAAAGGCAGCCAGGCCCCCCAGCCATACAACAGATTATAATAATTTTATAGACTGTATTTTGACCATCTGTGTGCACATAATTTAAAGTGCATAGTGCAAGTGTATTTGGAAGCCAACTCCATGTTGCTATTTAATGGCACTATATCAGAGTGCAAACTGAGATGCAGGATGCAGAGGACAAAAATATCTAAAGATAAAAATATCTATAGTCAGATATTTTTGATGAAACCTTTGTGAATCTGGTTGCTAATGCTGTTGGTATCATTTCCAAATACACTGTGTGGCTCAGTCGTAGACTGTATGGGCTCAAGGAAACTAATAAAAAGATAAAGAGAAAATGCATCATATAGCCACACTGCTAAACATTAAAATATCATAGTGATAGCACAGTCTCTTACTAACTAATATGTTCACAATAAAAAAAACCTGCCCATATTGTTGTGAAAGTGTAGTGACACGGACCCACAACAGGGGGCGCAAATGAACGGCCAATAGATGAGCCAAAAAGGTAACAATTTAATGTTGTGAAATGTGCACAACGAACATACAGACAATCTCAGAATATAATTACAGTCCAATCACAAAGGTGACGTGTGGGCAGGCTCGAGGATAGAAGACGTCTGTCCTGAGAAGAGCCGGAACCACACGATTTCCGCAGCCACAGAACCTGGTGAATACTGGAGCCGCCAAGTCCCGAATTCCCAGGTGATCACCGTCCCCGACTGTCGGATCTGGTACTGCTGGCGAAGAACAAAGACAGTTAAGTGTGGGTGTGTGTACACCCAGTAACAACAGCGGTGGGAATGCCACCTCCACCTCTCACTCAATACTTGCAGCGCGTCCTCAGAGGAAAAAGAGTGCAGTATTGCACAGCCTCCACAAAAGGACCGGTACTCCTGCAAACACTCACAATAAACAGATTTTCAATATTACCACAAAGGCTGAGGATATTACCTCCAATGAAGTATGATATCTTGGCAACAAGGTGGAGATGACGTCTGGTCTTTATGGAGTGAGAGGACGTTGAGTAGATGGGTGACAGCTGTCAAGAGGTAATGACTGACAGCTGTCACCCCAGGCTGTGTCCATGGCGGCAGCGCCCTCTCGTGCCTGAAGCCCGCACTTCAGGCAGGGCGCCCACTGGTGGTGGGCCAGCAGTACCTCCTCTTCTGGCGGCCCACACACAACAGGACCCCCCCCTCAACGGGCGCCTCCTGGCGCCCGACCCGGCTTGTTGGGGTGTCGACGGTAGAAGTCGGCCAGGAGGGCCGGATCCAGGATGAAGCTCCTCTTCACCCAGGAGCGTTCTTCGGGTCCATACCCCTCCCAGTCCACCAAGTACTGGAACCCCCGGCCCATCCGACGGACGTCCAGGAGCCGGCGCACCGTCCAAGCCGGCTCCCCGTCGATGATCCGAGCAGGAGGCGGCACCGGTCCGGGAGCACAGAGGGGTGAGGTGTGGTGAGGTTTGATGCGGGACACGTGGAAAACCAGATGGATCCGCAGTGAAGCCGGGAGTTGGAGCTTCACTGCGGCAGGACTGAGGACTTTGAGGATCCTGAAGGGGCCAATGTACCTGTCCTGAAGTTTCGGGGAGTCCACCTGGAGGGGGATGTCCTTCGTGGAAAGCCACACCTCCTGCCCGGGCTGGTAAGCAGGGGCCGGGGATCGCCGGCGGTCTGCATGGGTCTTTGCCCTCGTCCGGGCCTTCAACAAGGCAGAACGGGCGGAGCGCCACACCCGACGGCACTTCCGCAGGTGGGCCTGGACCGAGGGCACACCGACCTCTCCCTCCACCACGGGAAACAACGGGGGCTGATACCCCAAACACACCTCAAATGGGGAGAGGCCGGTGGCAGAAGACACCTGGCTGTTATGCGCATACTCGATCCAGGCCAGATGGTTACTCCAGGCCGTCGGGTGCGCGGATGTGACGCAGCGGAGGGTCTGTTCCAGTTCCTGGTTGGCCCGCTCTGCCTGTCCGTTCGTCTTTGGATGGTACCCGGACGAGAGGCTCACGGTGGCCCCCAGTTCCCTGCAGAAGCTCCTCCAGACGTGTGAGGAGAACTGGGGACCACGATCAGAGACGATGTCGGAGGGTATCCCATGCAGACGGACGACGTGGTGGACCAGGAGGTCTGCTGTCTCCTGGGCTGTTGGGAGCTTCGGGAGGGCCACGAAGTGGGCCGCCTTGGAGAATCGGTCCACTATCGTGAAGATGGTGGTGTTGTCCTGGGACGGCGGGAGGCCCGTGACGAAATCCAGGCCGATGTGGGACCAGGGGCGATGAGGCACCGGCAGCGGCTGGAGGAGTCCTTGGGCCTTCTTATGTACTGCCTTGCCCCTGGCACAGGTGGTGCAGGCCTGGATATATTCCCGGACGTCGGCCTCCATAGACGCCCACCAGAAGCGCTGCTGGACAACTGCCACGGTCCTTCGCACCCCTGGATGACAGGAGAGCTTGGAACCGTGACAGAAGTCCAAGACTGCAGCTCTGGCCTCTGGTGGGACGTACTGACGGTTCTTCGGACCGGTTCCGGGGTCCGGGCTCTGTGCCATGGCCTCCCGGACGGTCTTCTCCACGTCCCAGGTGAGGGTGGCCACGATAGTGGACTCCGGAATGATGGGCACCGGTGGATCCGACAGCACCGTTTTGACTTCGTCTTCGTGTACCCGGGACAAGGCACCCGATCTCTGGTTCTTGGTCCCGGGGCGATAGGTGATCCGGAAGTCAAAACGTCCGAAGAACAGTGACCAGCGGGCTTGCCTGGGGTTCAGCCGCTTGGCGGACCTGATATACTCCAGGTTCCGATGGTCAGTGAAAACCGTGAACGGCACAGACGCTCCCTCCAACAGGTGTCTCCACTCCTCAAGAGCCTCTTTCACCGCAAGGAGTTCTCGATTGCCGACGTCATAGTTCCGTTCAGCCGGGGTCAAAACCTGCGTGAAAAGTAGGCACACGGGTGAAGAACCTTATCGGTCTCTCCGCTCTGGGATAGCACGGCTCCTATCCCTGAGTCAGAGGCGTCCACTTCAACCACGAACTGGCGTCTAGGGTCGGGCTGCACCAAAACTGGCGCAGTAGAGAACCGTCGTTTCAACTCCTTGAACGTGGCTTCGCATCGATCCGACCAGGTGAAGGGGACTTTTGGAGAGGTTAGGGCTGTCAGGGGGCTAACTACCTGACTGTAGCCCTTAATGAACCTTCTATAGAAATTAGCAAAGCCGAGGAACTGTTGCAGCTTCCTACGGCTTGTTGGTTGGGGCCAATCTCTCACCGCCGCAACCTTGGCCGGATCAGGGGCGACGGAGTTAGAGGAGATAATAAACCCCAGGAAGGACAAAGACGTGCGGTGAAACTCGCACTTCTCGCCCTTCACAAACAGTCGGTTCTCTAATAACCGCTGCAGGACCTGATGTACATGCTGGACATGGGTCTCAGGATCCGGAGAAAAGATGAGAATATCGTCCAGATATACGAAGACGAATCGGTGCAGGAAGTCCCGCAAGACGTCGTTAACCAAGGCTTGGAACGTCGCGGGGGCGTTGGTGAGGCCGAACGGCATGACCAGGTACTCAAAGTGACCTAACAGGGTGTTAAATGCCGCCTTCCATTCGTCTCCCTTCCGGATCCGAACCAGGTGATATGCATTTCTAAGATCCAGCTTAGTAAAGATTTTGGCTCCATGCAGGGGGGTGAACACGGAATCCAACAATGGCAACGGGTATCGGTTGCGAACCGTAATCTCATTCAGCCCCCTGTAATCAATGCATGGACGGAGTCCGCCATCTTTCTTGCCCACAAAAAAGAAACCTGCCCCCATCGGGGAGGTGGAGTTCCGGATCAGCCCGGCAGCTAATGAGTCCCGGATGTAGGTCTCCATTGATTCGCGCTCAGGTCGTGAGAGGTTGTACAGCCTGCTGGACGGGAACTCAGCGCCTGGAACCAAATCAATGGCACAATCGTACGGACGGTGCGGGGGAAGGGTGAGTGCCAGATCCTTGCTGAAGACATCAGCAAGATTGTGGTACTCAACCGGCACTGCCGTCAGATTGGGAGGGACTTTGACCTCCTCCTTAGCCTGTAAACCGGGAGGAACCGAGGATCCTAAACACACCCGATGACAGGTTTCGCTCCACTGAACCACCACCCCAGACGGCCAATCAATCCAGGGATTGTGCTTCAACATCCATGGGAAGCCCAAAATCACGCGGGAGGTAGAAGGAGTTACAAAAAACTCAATCTCCTCCCGATGGTTTCCAGACACCACCAGAGTTACTGGTTGTGTCTTGTGTGTGATTAAAGGGAGGAAGATGCCATCTAGTGCCCGCACCTGCACTGGCGAAGGAAGCGCCACCAGAGGGAGCCCTACCTCCCTTGCCCATCTGCTGTCTAGCAGATTCCCTTCTGACCCCGTGTCCACCAGTGCTGGGGCTTGAAGGGTTAAATCCCCGCTCAGGATTGTGACTGGGAGTCGTGTGGCAATCTGTGTGTGTCTCACTTGAATGTTTTGACCCCCCCTTAGCCCAGTCTCTAAGGGCGAGTGTTGTCGTTTTGGCCGTTTGGGGCAGTTTTTCTGTATGTGCTCCTTTGAGCTGCAGAGAAAACACTCCCCGCGGATCAGCCTGCTCATTTTGGCCATGTGCGTTTCCCTAACAACGTCAGCAGGGGGAGCTGTTGCCCCACAGAGCGCTGCGGCTGTGGAGCGTGGGGAGGGCGGCCCCTTTTCGAACCCGGAAGGGAGAGGGGCGGCGCGTATCCGGTCACGTCCTTCGCCTCGCTCCCGACGGCGTTCCTCCAACCGATTGTCTAACCGTATAACGAGATCGATAAGCCCATCTAAATCCCGCGGTTCCTCCTTGGCTACCAGCTGCTCCTTCAGAACCAACGACAGTCCGTTTATGAAGGCGGCGCGGAGCGCAACGTTATTCCAGCCAGACCTCGCAGCCGCGATGCGGAAGTTGACTGCATAAGCGGCTGCGCTCTCGCGTCCCTGTCTCATTGACAGCAGCACAGTTGAAGCGGTCTCTCCTCTGTTAGGGTGATCAAACACTGTTCTGAACTCCCCCACAAACCCAGTGTATGCTGATAACAACCGTGAGTTCTGTTCCCAGAGCGCCGTAGCCCAGGCGCGTGCCTTACCCCGAAGCAGAGCAATCACATAAGCTATTTTACTAGCATCTGACGCGTACATGACGGGACGTTGTGCGAAGACGAGCGAACACTGCATGAGGAAGTCCGCGCACGTCTCCACACAACCTCCGTACGGCTCAGGAGGGCTTATGTATGCTTCAGGGGATGGTGGGAGGGGTTGTTGAACCACCACTGGAATGTTCATATCCTGCACAGGGTCGGCAGGAGGACGAGCTGCAGCAGCGCCCTGAGCGCTCGCCGCCATCTGTGCGGAGAGAGCCTCCACCCTGCGGTTCAGGAGGATGTTTTGCTCAGTCATCTGATCTAACCGAGCCGTAAAGGCGGTGAGAATGTGCTGCAGCTCACCAATCACGCCTCCTGCAGACGCCTGCGCTCCCTGCTCTCCCATTGGTCATTCAACAGCCGGGTGACGCCCCTCGGAGTCCATGACGCTGGCCGAGATATCCTGTTGTGAAAGTGTAGTGACACTTACCCACAACAGGGGGCGCAAATGAACGGCCAATAGATGAGCCAAAAAGGTAACAATTTAATGTTGTGAAATGTGCACAACGAACATACAGACAATCTCAGAATATAATTACAGTCCAATCACAAAGGTGACGTGTGGGCAGGCTCGAGGATAGAAGACGTCTGTCCTGAGAAGAGCCGGAACCACACGATTTCCGCAGCCACAGAACCTGGTGAATACTGGAGCCGCCAAGTCCCGAATTCCCAGGTGATCACCGTCCCCGACTGTCGGATCTGGTACTGCTGGCAAAGAACAAAGACAGTTAAGTGTGGGTGTGTGTACACCCAGTAACAACAGCGGTGGGAATGCCACCTCCACCTCTCACTCAATACTTGCAGCGCGTCCTCAGAGGAAAAAGAGTGCAGTATTGCACAGCCTCCACAAAAGGACCGGTACTCCTGCAAACACTCACAATAAACAGATTTTCAATATTACCACAAAGGCTGAGGATATTACCTCCAATGAAGTATGATATCTCGGCAACGAGGTGGAGATGACGTCTGGTCTTTATGGAGTGAGAGAACGTTGAGTAGATGGGTGACAGCTGTCAAGAGGTAATGAGTGACAGCTGTCACCCCAGGCTGTGTCCATGGCAGCAGCGCCCTCTCGTGCCTGAAGCCTGCACTTCAGGCAGGGCGCCCACTGGTGGTGGGCCAGCAATACCTCCTCTTCTGGCGGCCCACACACAACACATATATCTAAAAGGCATTTGATATATCAACTTTGGACGCTTAGTAGCTCATGCAGCCTTTATGAACACACATGCACACAGTTAAGTGACAATTCCAGCTCTGCACGAGTGCGGGGCACACATGCGCGCGTGCCACCTTTACTGAAAGTTTGCAGCAGTGTCACACCATGCGTCAGACACAGCCTTTCCAGCAAACTTTAATTTCTTTTTTCTTTTTTGCTCAATTCAGATTGGATTATCACATGGGATTTAATTTTTGTGTGGTTATTTGCAGCACACAGCCACCTGGTGAGAGGCTAGTCACCACAGGCTGTGGTTTGATTCTTGTGTGCTCTGTGCTGTCCTGGTTCTATGCTGGAGGTGAGTTTCATGTTTAATAATGTTGTCATGGCCTGGGATACAGTTCCACGTCACACCTCCTATAGAGTTTAGATGGTGAGCAGGTAATAATATGTATATTACAGGGGTGAGATCCGTTCAGCTCCTTGCGCTATGAGAAGCATTACTGTGCATGAGAGGCACAGCGGCACACAGTACTTTTGCTTTGACTGCACACTGTTCACACCCACTGTATATGATGAATGCCTGCCACATACATGTTGGATATACACGTGGCACTCGATGCCGGCAGGCTTTGCTGTGTCTGATCAATCTCAGAGCTCAATCAACCGAGATCAGATTGTTTCAAATGCTGTTTTGATGCCGTCAGAATATGTAGACTGCGATCAGATGATGGAAAACTGCATATAAACCTCCCATCTCAATGGCGCCAAGAGTGTTTTGAACATGTGCAACACACTCGGGACAGCTGAGCGAATGGGACCAAATATGTAGAGTGCTTATAGACTGCTGTCCGTAGGTCTTCAGACTGCACCTCAATATCTCCCGATTGTGGCCGGATGTGTCATTCTGACACAATTCGGCATCAATAGGCGTATGTATGATGCGGGTATAAGTGACTGTGCAAAGAACAGACTAGTGAGGGCAGCTGTCAAGACGACTAGAGAATAGGGCCTTTCACACCAAGGGCGCAAGTGAGGTGTGCATCACTCTAAACCCATTATTTTCAATGAGAAACTTTGCACGAACACCGTGTCACACTGCAATGTTCAAAAACTGAGCTTGTGCAACACTCCATGATCAAAGTTCAACTCAATCCAACTTTCACCGCTCTGCGCTGTGATGTAGCCTCATGCGCCCAGTAGAAATGACACATCAGGCCAAAATACAGAAGAGAATAGAGTGCAGAGATGTGTAGACTCTTAGTTGAACCTCAGATTCAGGAGGAGCAATGCAGGTTCCAACTTGGTCATGGAACGGTGGACTAGCTCTTTACCCTCACAAGGATATTATTATTAAGGATCTTGGGAGTATGACCAGTCAGTCTACAGACATTTTGTAAACTTGAAAAAGGCGTACAACCGAGTCCTTGAGGTGTCCTGCGGAGGAGCCGTGGGAGTATGAGGTACCAGATCTGCTGTAACACAAGATTCAGTCTCTGTACGACTAAAGTAGGAGCTGTGTCTTCATTCTCTGCATTTTATCAGACCTGTTCCTGGTGGATGTTGGACTCCGCCAGGACAGCCCCTTTAACCAATCCTATTCGTGATGTTCATGGACCGGATTTCAAGCCGCAGTGAGGATCTAGAGGGTGTCCAGTTTAGTGACCTCAGATGTTCATTTTTGCAGATGATATGGTTCTGTTGACTTCATCAAGCAGTGACCTCCGATGCACACTGAGCAGGTTTGAGGCAGAGTGTGATGACAATCACAACCTCCAAATCTGAGACCATGGTCCTCTATTGGAAAAGGGTGGATTGTCCACTCTAGGTCAAGGGAGAGTTATTGTTGAAGGTGGAGGAGTTTAAGTATCTTGGGGTCTTGTTCCCGAGTGGGGATAAATTGGAGTGTAGGATTGACAGGAAGATTGGGGCAGTCAGTGTCTCATGTTTTACGGATGCTGCACTGTACTGTCATGGTGAAGGACTTGAGTCAGAAGGCAAGACTCTCAATTTACCAGTTGATTTCCACTCCTATCCTCATCTATGGTCATGAACTTGGGTAATGACTTAAAGAATAAGATCGTAGATACAAGTGGCAGAAATGAGATTCTTTCATCAGGTATCGGCTTATACTCCTGGAGAGGCTCATAAGCTCGGCTATCTGGGAGGGACTCTGAGTAGAGCCGCTGCTTCTTGGTTCGGGCATCTAGAGAAGATGCCCCCTGGTGGTCTCCTTGGGTAGGTCTTCCAGGCACGTCCAACTGGAGAAGACCCAAGGCACACTGGATGGATTATGTCTCCCACCTGGCTTGGGAACACATCGGGATCTGTTCTCTCGTGTTTGCATGGGTTCCCTCCTCTTCCTCCGGCTTCCAGCCACTTCCAGAGACATGCAGGTTAGGTGAACTGGAGACTTTTAGACAGGTATCCTGTACAGGTTGTACCCCTCCTCATTCCCTATAACTGCTGAGATAGTCTCCAGCCCCCTGTGATCCTTGATTGGAGTAATCAGGTTTAGAAAATGAGTGAACATTTAGCAACACAAGAGTGTCCGTACTCAGAGCTCTGTCTCTGTTTGTATTTTGCTCAGCCTGCTGTGACCTTTGACCTGCGGATGTCATCTTACATCAGGATCTAGTTAAGGAAATCACATGGCAGCAGCCTGCAGCCTCCCGCGCCGGCATAGGTAAGCTCATTAACAGTCGCTTCAGCTACAAATAAAACCAAGAGGTGCCAAAGTGTAAACTATGAGACAGCGGTCCATGAGTCAGTCAGAAAGGAGAACAGAGAGAAGTGACACCACAGTCAACTTTAAGTCAGCGTGAGTATTATTATTATTTTTTTTTTACATTTGTTCGCCTAATTGCCTTTCCCTGAAGATTTGGAATAACACGTGTTCTTCAGCAATTACCTGACAATAATCATGACAATGAAACCTGCCCGTTTTCTTGCTGAAGTATAACTCAGAAATGAGGACGAGTCTGTCCTTGTTGCTCTCTGCCTACACGGCCACAGTGTGAGTGAGGAAGCTCCTCCTCTTCTATCGCGTGACTTTATGATGAATAATGACAGTGTGTGCTCTGCAGTGCAAAACACACTGTTGTCCTCCAGGACAACAGAAAGAAATATTACAAAGTAACTCCATGTAATATTTGTAATATGCAGATTGTGCTGTTGGACACAGCTTTGGATTCATTTGGTTTCCTGCAGGCCAAATAAAATGGACTTGTTTTGATTCAATGATGATATGTAATTCAAATATGTATATGTTTATTTTACTTTGTCTGGATAAACCCAGACATGAACTGTGTAAAATACAGTGAGTGATAAATGAGTCCACTTTCTCTGGGTTGTTAACATGATAAATCATAAACCATAAATCTTGTCATCTTGTGTGTCTCCAGATTAAAAGGGCATACAATGAGGATAAACCTGTAGTGAAAATGTGATAAATGTTGATGGACCACATCAATCCAACAAGTAAGTTTGTTTTGCTTGTGTAATATACTATATACCTGTCTGTCACCTATTGGATGGATGTGAGATTGTTGAAGGGAATAATCTTATTATTTGCATGGTTTAAATTAGGAGCAGCTGTAGTTGAAATTACATATAGCTTTAAATTAGTTTATTTTCTTTCATTTCCAAAGCCTACTGTAGATCTGGTAGCTACTAGAGGGTGACACGGGAGGAGATTTTCACTTCTGTCCCATCCCACACCCACAGAAAAATTCCTGTTTCATCGCACTCCTATTCAGAATGACTCCCGCTCCTGTACCGCTTCCATGTTTTTCCTTAATTTAGATTTTAGGCAGTACACCGAATTTGATTTGATCTTCTCCCAGTTTTTTACAACCCCAATTCCAGTGAAGTTGGGACGTTGTGTGAAATGTAAATATAAACAGAATACAATGATTTGCAAATCCTCTTCAACCTATATTCAGTTGAATACACCACAAAGACAAGATATTTAATGTTCAAACTGATAGACGTTTTTGTTTTTGTGCAAATACTTGCTCATTTTGAAATGGATGCCTGCAACACATTTCAAAAAAGCTGGGACAGGAGCAAGAAAAGACTCTGAAAACTGATGTATGCTCAAAGAACAGCTGTTTGGAAAATTCCACAGGTGAACAGGTTAATTGGAAACAGGTTAGTGTCATGCTAGAGTATAAATGGAGCATCCCCAAAAGGCTCAGCTGTTCACAGGCAAACATGTGGTGAGGATCACCACTTTGTGAACAACTGTGTGAAAATAAGTTCAGCAGTTTAAGTACAATGTCTCTCAACATTCAATTGCAAGGAATTTAGGGATTCCATCATCTACAGTCCATAATATAAACAGAAGATTCAGAGAATCTGGAGAACTTTCTACACGTAAGCAGCAAGGCCGAAAACCAACATTGAATGCCTGTGACCTTTGATCCCTCAGGCGTCACTACATTAAAAACTGACATCAGGATCTTACTGCGTGGGCTCAGGAACACTTCCGAAAACCATTGTCAGTTAACACAGTTCGTCACTACATCTACAAGTGCAAGTTAAAACTCTATCATGAAAAGCGAAAGCCATACATCAACAACATCCAGGAACGAAACCACCTTCTCTGGGCCCGAGCTCATTTGAAATGGACAGACGCAAAGTGGAAAAGTGTGCTGTGGTCTGGTGAGTCCACATTTCAAATTGTTTTTGGAAATCTTGGACGTCGTGTCCTCCGGACAAAAGAGGAAAAAGACTATCCAGATTGTTACCAGTGCAAAGTTCAAAAGCCAGCATCTGTGATGGTATGGGGGTGTGTTAGTGCCCATGGCATGGGCAACTTACACATCTGTGATGGCACCATCAATGCTGAAAGGTACATACAGGTTTTGGAGCAACACATGCTGCCATCCAAGCAATGTCGTTTTCAGGGACGTCCCTGCTTATTTCAGCAAGACAATGCCAAGCCACATTCTGCACGTGTTACAACAGCGTGGCTTTGTAGTAAAAGAGTGCGGGTACTAGACTGGCCTGCCTGCAGTCCAGACCTGTCGCCCAATGAAAATGTGTGGCACCTTATGAAGCGCAAAATACTACAACAGAGACCCCGGACTGTTGAACAACTGAAGTCGTACATCAAGCAAGAATGGTAAAGAATTCCACCTACAAAGCTTCACCAATTAGTGTCCTCAGTTCACAAACACTTACTGAGTGTTGTTAGAAGGAAAGGTGATGTAACACAGTGGTAAACATACCACTGTCCCAGCTTTTTTGAAACATGTTGTAGGCATCCATTTCAAAATGAGCAAATATTTTCACAAAAACAACCACGTTTATCAGTTTGAACATTAAATATCTTGTCTTTGTGGTGTATTCAATTGAATATAGGTTGCAAAGGATTTGCAAATCATTGTATTCTGTTTATATTTACATTTTACACAACATCCCAACTTCATTGGACTTGGGGTTGTAGATTACTTTGTGTTCTGCAGTTTTATTTCAAAAGATATGGCAACAGGCACAGTTCATCTGTGGTAATATATGGAGGCACTTATTGCCTTAATCCAAATAAAAAAAACTTGACTAAAAGGCACAAAACATACATAATACATGGCCTGTGGTCCCTATAGTTTTTCAACGGGGAGGTGATGGTCTAGTGATGGTCTAGTGGTTAAGGCGTTGGGCTTGAGACAAGAAGATCATCGGTTCAAATTCCAGCCTGACTGGAAAATCACTAAGGGCCCTTGGGCAAGGTCTTTAATCCCCTATTGCTCCCAGTTTGTAGTGAGCACCTTGTATGGCAGCACCCTTACATATGCAAATAGAAAAGAAAAAAAAACAACAGTACCGATTGCTTGCCTTGCTCTTGCTTGCCTCTACTGGTGGTTGGCTCTCACTGCGGTATTGTATCACTTCCTGTTCTGGAGCACAGCAGTGTTTTGCTGTATCTGTTAGCTGTTTAATCTGTGCAGTTAGATTGATCTAGTTACCTAGATAACGATTTGTTTCACAGTGTAATCTTCGCGTGCCTTAACTAAAGCACTCCCTCTGCTGAATCACCTCTAAATTATTTACACATTATTCACTTTGTGTGTCTTTAGGAATCCGCTAGCTTAGCGCAGCTACTAGCTCTTAGCCGGTTTAGCATGGCGGCTTCTCCTGTCTCTCCTGCACTTTTCTGCTCTGGGTGTGAAATGTTTAGTTATTCCTCGGCCTCCTTTAGCAGTAATGGTACTTGTAATAAGTGTAGCTTATTCGTAGCTTTGGTGGCCAGGCTGGGCGAATTGGAGACTCGGCTCCGCACCGTGGAAAATTCTACAGCTAGCCAGGCCCCTGTAGTCGGTGCGGACCAAGGTAGCTTAGCCGCCGTTAGTTTCCCTCTGGCAGATCCCGAGCAGCCGGGAAAGCAGGCCGACTGGGTGACTGTGAGGAGGAAGCGTAGTTCTAAACAGAAGCCCCGTGTACACCGCCAACCCGTTCACATTTCTAACCGTTTTTCCCCACTCGACGACACACCCGCCGAGGATCAAACTCTGGTTATTGGCGACTCTGTTTTGAGAAATGTGAAGTTAGCGACACCAGCAACCATAGTTAATTGTCTTCCGGGGGCCAGAGCAGGCGACATTGAAGGAAATTTGAAACTGCTGGCTAAGGCTAAGCGTAAATTTGGTAAGATTGTAATTCACGTTGGCAGTAATGACACCCGGTTACGCCAATCGGAGGTCACTAAAATTAACATTGAATCGGTGTGTAACTTTGCAAAAACAATGTCGGACTCTGTAGTTTTCTCTGGGCCCCTCCCCAATCGGACCGGGAGTGACATGTTTAGCCGCATGTTCTCCTTGAATTGCTGGCTGTCTGAGTGGTGTCCAAAAAATGAGGTGGGCTTCATAGATAATTGGCAAAGCTTCTGGGGAAAACCTGGTCTTGTTAAGAGAGACGGCATCCATCCCACTTTGGATGGAGCAGCTCTCATTTCTAGAAATCTGGCCAATTTTCTTAAATCCTCCAAACCGTGACTATCCAGGGTTGGGACCAGGAAGCAGAGTTGTAGTCTTACACACCTCTCTGCAGCTTCTCTCCCCCTGCCATCCCCTCATTACCCCATCCCCGTAGAGTCGGTGCCTGCTCCCAGACCACCAATAACCAGCAAAAATCTATTTAAGCATAAAAATTCAAAAATAAAAAATAATATAGCACCTTCAACTGCACCACAGACTAAACAGTTAAATGTGGTCTATTAAACATTAGGTCTCTCTCTTCTAAGTCCCTGTTAGTAAATGATATAATAATTGATCAACATATTGATTTATTGTGCCTTACAGAAACCTGGTTACAGCAGGATGAATATGTTAGTTTAAATGAGTCAACACCCCCGAGTCACACTAACTGCCAGAATGCTTGTAGCACGGGCCGAGGCGAAGGATTAGCAGCAATCTTCCATTCCAGCTTATTAATTAATCAAAAACCCAGACAGAGCTTTAATTCATTTGAAAGCTTGACTCTTAGTCTTGTCCATCCAAATTGGAAGTCCCAAAAAACAGTTTTATTTGTTATTATCTATCGTCCACCTGGTCGTTACTGTGAGTTTCTCTGTGAATTTTCAGACCTTTTGTCTGACTTAGTGCTTAGCTCAGATAAGATAATTATAGTGGGCGATTTTAACATCCACACAGATGCTGAGAATGACAGCCTCAACACTGCATTTAATCTATTATTAGACTCAATTGGCTTTGCTCAAAATGTAAATGAGTCCACCCACCACTTTAATCATATCTTAGATCTTGTTCTGACTTATGGTATGGAAATTGAAGACTTAACAGTATTCCCTGAAAACTCCCTTCTGTCTGATCATTTCTTAATAACATTTACATTTACTCTGATGGACTACCCAGCAGTGGGGAATAAGTTTCATTAAACTAGAAGTCTTTCAGAAAGCGCTGTTACTAGGTTTAAGGATATGATTCCTTCTTTATGTTCTCTAATGCCATATACCAACACAGTGCAGAGTAGCTACCTAAACTCTGTAAGTGAGATAGAGTATCTCGTCAATAGTTTTACATCCTCATTGAAGACAACTTTGGATGCTGTAGCTCCTCTGAAAAAGAGAGCTTTAAATCAGAAGTGCCTGACTCCGTGGTATAACTCACAAACTCGCAGCTTAAAGCAGATAACCCGTAAGTTGGAGAGGAAATGGCGTCTCACTAATTTAGAAGATCTTCACTTAGCCTGGAAAAAGAGTCTGTTGCTCTATAAAAAAAGCCCTCCGTAAAGCTAGGACATCTTACTACTCATCACTAATTGAAGAAAATAAGAACAACCCCAGGTTTCTTTTCAGCACTGTAGCCAGGCTGACAAAGAGTCAGAGCTCTATTGACCCGAGTATTCCTTTAACTTGAACTAGTAATGACTTCATGACTTTCTTTGCTAATAAAATTTTAACTATTAGAGAAAAATTACTCATAACCATCCCAAAGACATATCGTTATCTTTGGCTGCTTTCAGTGATGCCGGTATTTGGTTAGACTCTTTCTCTCAGATTGCTCTGTCTGAGTTATTTACATTAGTTACTTCATCCAAACCATCAACATGTCTATTAGACCCCATTCCTACCAGGCTGCTCAAGGAAGCCCTACCATTATTTAATGCTTCGATCTTAAATATGATCAGTCTATCTTTATTAGTTGGCTATGTACCACAGGCTTTTAAGGTGGCAGTAATTAAACCATTACTTAAAAAGCCATCACTTGACCCACCTATCTTAGCTAATTATAGGCCAATCTCCAACCTTCCTTTTCTCTCAAAAATTCTTGAAAGGGTAGTTGTAAAACAGCTAACTGATCATCTGCAGAGGAATGGTCTATTTGAAGAGTTTCAGTCAGGTTTTAGAATTCATCATAGTACAGAAACAGCATTAGTGAAGGTTACAAATGATCTTCTTATGGCCTCAGACAGTGGACTCATCTCTGTGCTTGTTCTGTTAGACCTCAGTGCTGCTTTTGATACTGTTGACCATAAACTTTTATTACAGAGATTAGAGCATGCCATAGGTATTAAAGGCACTGCGCTGCGGTGGTTTGAATCATATTTATCTAATAGATTACAATTTGTTCATGTAAATGGGGAATCTTCTTCACAGACTAAGGTTAATTTGTTCATGTAAATGGGGAATCTTCTTCACAGACTAAGGTTAATTATGGAGTTCCACAACGTTCTGGGATAGGACCAATTTTATTCACTTTATACACGCTTCCCTTAGACAGTATTATTAGACGGCACTGCTTAAATTTTCATTGTTACGCAGATGATACCCAGCTTTATCTATCCATGAAGCCAGAGGACACACACCAATTAGCTAAACTGCAGGATTGTCTTACAGACATAAAGACATGGATGACCTCTAATTTCTTGCTTTTAAACTCAGATAAAACTGAAGTTATTGTACATGGCCCCACAAATCTTAGAAACATGGTGTCTAACCAGATCCTTACCCTAGATGGCATTATCCTGACCTCTAGTAATACTGTGAGAAATCTTGGAGTCATTTTTGATCAGGATATGTGTTTCAAAGCGCTTATTAAACAAATATGTAGGACTGCTTTTTTGCATTTACGCAATATCTCTAAAATTAGAAAGGTCTTGTCTCAGAGTGATGCTGAAAAACTAATTCATGCATTTATTTCCTCTAGGCTGGACTATTGTAATTCATTATTATCAGGTTGTCCTAAAAGTTCCCTGAAAAGCCTTCAGTTAATTCAAAATGCTGCAGCTAGAGTACTAACGGGGACTAGAAGGAGAGAGCATATCTCACCCATATTGGCCTCTCTTCATTGGCTTCCTGTTAATTCTAGAATAGAATTTAAAATTCTTCTTCTTACTTATAAGGTTTTGAATAATCAGGTCCCATCTTATCTTAGGGACCTCATAGTACCACACCCCAATAGAGTGCTTCGCTCTCAGACTGCAGGCTTACTTGTAGTTCCTATGGTTTGTAAGAGTAGAATGGGAGGCAGAGCCTTCAGCTTTCAGGCTCCTCTCCTGTGGAACCAGCTCCCAATTCAGATCAGGGAGACAGACACCCTCTCTACTTTTAAGATTAGGCTTAAAACTTTCCTTTTTGCTAAATCTTATAGTTAGGGCTGGATCAGGTGACCCTGAACCATCCCGTAGTTATGCTGCTATAGACCTAGACTGCTGGGGGGTTCCCATGATGCACTGTTTCTTTCTCTTTTTGCTCTGTATGCACCACTCTGCATTAGTCATTAGTGATTGATCTCTGCTCCCCTCCACAGCATGTCTTTTTCCTGGTTCTCTCCCTCAGCCCCAACCAGTCCCAGCAGAAGACTGCCCCTCCCTGAGCCTGGTTCTGCTGGAGGTTTCTTCCTGTTAAAAGGGAGTTTTTCCTTCCCACTGTCGCCAAGTGCTTGCTCACAGGGAGTCGTTTTGACCGTTGGGGTTTTTACGTAATTATTGTATGGCCTTGCCTTACAATATAAAGCGCCTTGGGGCAACTGTTTGTTGTGATTTGGCGCTATATAAATAAAATTGATTGATTGATTGATTGATTGACCCTCACATCGGGGTGAATGTGAGGCATTAATTTGTCTAGCGCTTTGAGTGTTGTGTGGGCCGCTGAAGAGGAGGTACTGCTGGCCCACCATCACCAGAGGGCGCCCTGCCTGGAGTGCGGGCTCCAGGCACCAGAGGGCGCCGCCGCCTCACGGGAGCAGCCTCGGTGACAGCTGTCACCCATCACCTGTGACAGCTGACGGCAATCATCAGTGGGGTATATCAGCAGGACGGCATCTCCATCTCATTGCCGAGATATCGTTTCTACCAGAGAGGTAACATATCAAAGCCTACTGAGTACACAGTTTTGACTGAGCTAGTTATTGGTTTACTGTTCCAACGAGAGGTGGAGGTACCTTTCCTGCCGTTCGGAGTTCTGGGTGCAAACGCGCCCCCATCTAACTGTTCTTTTTCCCTCGCCAGCAGTACCAGGTCCGACACGCGGAGGCAGTGGCCACCTGGGAGTTCGGGACTTGGCGGCTCCAGTATTCCCGGGGTCCTGTGGCGGAGGAAGCCGTGTGGTTCCGGTCTTACCTTGGAGAGGCGTCTCCTATCTTCGAGCCTGCCCACACGACACCTTTGTGTATTGACTTTTGTCCATTTCTGTAATTGGTTGTATTCGTTGTGCACATTCACAACAGTAAAGCGTTGTTATTTTGACTTACTCCATTATCCGTTCATTTGCGCCCCCTGTTGTGGGTCCGTGTTCCTACACTTTCCCAACATTGAGAGTCTGATGCAGATGGAAAAGCACTATATAAATGCAGTCCATTTACCATTTCAGTGGAGGACCAGCTGCTAAGTCTCTGTTTCCAGCTCTTTTTGAGGTCAGTTACAGCAAAAAATAATAATAATAAACAGAAAACACAGGTCACACCATGCTTACCTTAGTTGAATAAACCCAAACATAACACATGAAGATGCATTTTACTAATTTACTGAGCAATTGTTTCCCTTAAAACTGTTTCATTACTTTTATGTTTTAAATTGCTAAAACAACATCAAAAAACTGTGCCAAGCAAGAGAGAACTGTCCTCAATGAACATAAAGGCATCATTACCTTCACAATTCACGTACTGTATCTGAGTTTTAGAAAAAGAAAAAATTGCATATGATGCAAATATTAAATAAAAAATACAACGGACATATCAGTCTACTTCCTCACTCTTCAGCACACTTGAATATTTGTCTATTTGCAAGAAAACACTGCCCAGAAACTAATTTGGGCTACTAACTTTCAGAATCATCATGTTCAACTAACATCTAACATGTTCTTACCTTAAATGTTGCTATGTAGGAAAAAAGTGCATCTACTGTACATTTTCTGGACTAAGGGTGACGCACCGCGTCTTGCGTTTTACAAGCAGCATACAGCTTGTTAACACCGTCAACTCAACTCTCCTGAAGTTCAGTAATATTTGTGATCTTAATAGATAAGTCGTTATTTCTCACTTTGCATTGCAAATCACTTTTTAACACACTGGTTTCTCCGCTGGTGTTTGCTTTCTCCACTGCTCTTCTTTGAATTCCAGCGGAAAGCAGCAGCCGGAAACACTGTTGGCTTCTGGGCTGTGTAGTTCTTTTGACTTGTGTTACAGTGTAGGCTTACTGAAAGAAAACTACAGACTGGCGTCACCCGTGCTTTGTTTTCTGTTATTTTTTATGTCCGTTAGTTGGTTCCCACTCCCGTCTGCTCCCGTTAACCTTTTATCCTGTACCATCCCAAAAATGTCAGCCTCTAGTAGCTACCAGGGCCACTGCTGCTTGACTGTTGTAGTTTTTCTTTTGAAACCAAACCAACCAAACCAATATTTGATTTTTTTGACTAGTTCCACTAGTTCTCATCCAATTCATCTTTTGTTGTATTATGTTCTGTTTTGTAAAACTTTGCAAAACCTTTTAGCTATTAGAATGGCCTGAGCAGAGGGCCACCCCTTTGAGTCTGGTCTGCTTGAGGTTTCTTCCTGAATATCATCAGAGGGAGTTTTTCCTTACCACTGTCACCTGTGTGCTTGCTTTAGGGGTTGGTAAAGTTAGACCTTACTTGTGTGAAGCACCTTGAGGCTTTGTTGTGATTTGGCGCTATATAAACTAAATAAAAATAAATTTCAGCATCCGACTGTAAATTTTTTTCTATTTTATGTCACTTCAAATTGTATACATTTTGCGGTAAACCTGTTGGATGTGGATAGGTAATTTCAAGAGGGCTCTGGGAATTGCAAAAGCATAAAAAAAATATGTGTAGTATGCTATATGTAGTATCTGTTGATGTGTTTTGGGGACAGTATTCCTCATCTTATGAACTGCTGGTTGTATGGTCTTCAAATCTGTGTGAAATGATGTGTAAGATACATACCGTCTAAAGTAAAATACAACTTTCTTTACAGGTTTTACCACTGTAATGACCAAGAACAACAAACCTCACCCTCAACTGAGATATCAGTGAAGACTGAGACCAGAAAATATGCTTTAGATTTAAATTACCAAGAAATCCCAAGTTTCTATTTTGATCCATCTGAATATATTAAAATAGCTGTAATTAGCGGTGTTTAGCCTGCTGTCACTGGACACCGTTGCTTGCTGTTTGCTTGGTTTGCTAATTGTGTTTTGACTTTAGGCCTGGTTTTCTCATTTGCATTCTTGCTCCTAATCACATGGGCATTTTTGCTTTGTGGACTGCCTACACTGTGTTACTGGACATCCTGCTGGTTTCTCTGGTTTACTCGCCTGCCTATGCCCTTAGGAATGCTGTTTCTCACTGGATCCCTCGTCTGCAGCTATGTACTCTTCACCCATTGTTCAACGGCTGCAAGTAAAGACGGCGACTTTTATCTACTGGCTTCTATCTCTACTTTGGAAGTTCTTGAACCGTCACACTGCAAAGGTGTCGGCATTGCTCCATAAGGTCTTTCTAGGTATCTTTCAATCTCAAGGGCCAAGGAACCGGACATGGAAGTCACAGCTGAGATAAATGGACCTCTGTACTACTTAAACATGGGTACACTTCTGTTGATCGAGTCCAGGTAGTCATTGATCTTAGTCTTGATCCAGGACTCAGGACTTCTTACTCAGCTTCTCAAGTGATGCAATGTCTTGACCATGTCTTTATGGACTTCCTTTGCGGGGTTCATTTCTTTATGCAAATACTTAGCACGGGTTTCTTGATGTTGAATCTTGCCATTTTATTCTCTTGTGCAAACTTTCAAAATGCCTCAACTGCACATGAATAAACCAAACATTTCAGTTGATGCTTATATTTTTATGACACTCAAATAGCATTTCTTCATGCTCAAACATTTTATTTGTTCGCCTAATTTCTGACCGACATAGTGAACTTTGAGATCTATTCTAGCAAATTTAAAACCAAATGATAAACTAATAATCAAAAATTGAATCCACAATGAAGTGAATAAATGAAACCCTGATGGAGCGCCTTGGGGTGACTATGTTGTGATTTGACACTACATAAATAAACTGAATTCAATTTGTTGTCTTGTTGTCGACTATGTTGTGATTTGACACAACATAAATAAATTGAATTAAATTAACTTGAATGGAATAGTTGTAGTCCTGCTCTGTTGGTGTCTTGTGTCACAGACAAACTGCATTATGTTTTAAATGCTCCTTAAGTAAACTAAAGTAAAAATAACTACAAATTATTAATCTCTAATCTGAGATGAAGCTGTGATTCTTTTATTTATTTATTTATTTTTAAACATGCCAAGGTGAAATCCAGCTACACCTTCACCTAAAATTTAGCAATAGTCAATGAATGCATAAAATACTGTGACAGGTGACAGGATGTGTTCCTCAGATCACATTATGTGAGACTGCGTATGTTATATGTGTGTATTTGGCTGTGGAGTGTCTAAAGTACTGAGAGGCATCAGGGGACAGCAGCCACGTGACCACGGTTACAGGGATTGGTTTAGTGCAGATGTGACATCAGCAAGCCTCCCACTCTCCCTGCTCTCCTCCCTCTCTGTCTCTCTTTCTCTTCATATGTGTGTGTGTGTGTGTATACGGCTGGGTTTTTTTTTCCTCCTTTGCCTTTCCTCAGCATCCCCCCTCCTGTCAGAGATGATGTGTTGTGGTGATGTTCAGGCGTCTGAGGCCTAACAGAGAGGACCAGTTTGCTGTGGAAGCCTTGTGTTTCCCTGTCAGATCTTCAACCCCTTCCACTCGAGTGTCTGGGGTTTGGGCCTTCAGGGATGGAAGGAATTCATTGGGGAGCACTGCAGAATTAGCTATGCCCTGCCCAGGCGTCATCTAACCGGCTTAATTTCTCAAATTTGTGCCCGCCTGTCCTGCTGTGGGCCTGTGCACGGGGGGGGAGCAACATAGGATGAAAATCTGCAATCATGATGCAAGGTAAGCTGTGCCCTTCTCCTCCTTTCCATTTGGTGTTTGTGTCCTCCTGGTGCCCTCTTGTATGCAGCAGTGCCAGTGTGATGTGTTGTGTTGTGCTGCTGTGTTTGGACTTATGTGATGATATATCAGGTCATCAACATCATATCAACAGGACAAGTGATTATTAAGCATATTTGTTGTGTAAATTGAAGCAAAAAGTGCAAATGTTGACAGTGGTGGAATAGAATAATAATTATAAAAAAGAAGCTAAATCATAGCTGTGTGCGTGACAGATGTCCACTCCACTGTTACCATCCTTTAATGCCAATGTAATAATGACAGATGGCTAATAACAGCAAAAGGCCTACGGTTTGTTTGCCTTCATAATGTACATAGATTATGAGTTGGAGAGGAAAGCCATCATTCATGTTCCATGCTAACTGCTACATCCGTGTGCAGTGCCTCTCGGGTGGAGTTATATTCTGTGCATTTATAGACATTGCTGCAATGACACCTTTGGTTATGCATTATGTGTTTTATGATTTCTGCAGTATGGTTCAGATATCTTCAGAAACATGAATAATAATGCAAGACTTGTATTTTAAAGCTTTGGTAATAATGATAACACCCCATAAACACAGAAGTGTGCATATGGGGTTTCTTTTTTAATCACTTACTTTTTTAATGTTGTGTGTCACACTCTCTTTATCTGAAAGATGTGAATCTGTCTGAGAACCGCCATCACAAGAGCACAGAGCAGCTGGAGCCCACATGTGGACTTCTTTGACATATGTCACAGAAGTGTAAAATGAGCCATTTTAGGACAATGTTTTGCTTATAGTAGGGCTGCAACCAACAATTACTTTCACCATTCATTCACTGGTATTTTTTATTCATTAGAAATTAAATAAATAAAATATTGCTTAAAAAATTATATTTTTAGATTATTTATCAATCAATCAATCAACTTTTTTTTTATATAGTGCCAGATCACAACAGACAGTTGCCCCAAGGCGCTCTATATTGTAAGGCAAGGCCATACAATAATTATGAAAAACCCCAACGGTCAAAACGACCCCCTGTGAGCAAGCACTTGACTACAGTGGGAAGGAAAAACTCCCCTTTAACAGGAAGAAACCTCCAGCAGAACCAGGCTCAGGGAGGGGCAGTCTTCTGCTGAGACTGGTTGGGGCTGAGGGAGAGAACCAGGAAAAAGACATGCTGTGGAGGGGGGCAGAGATCGATCACCAATGATTAAATGCAGAGTGATGTATATAAAGCAAAAAGAGAAAGAAACAGTGCATCATGGGAACCCCCCCACAGTCTACGTCTAAAGCAGCATAACCAAGGGATGGTCCAGGGTCACCTGATCCAGCCCTAACTATAAGCCTTAGCAAAAAGGAAAGTTTTAAGCCTAATCTTAAAAGTAGAGAGGGTATCTGTCTCCCTGATCTGAATTGGGAGCTGGTTCCACAGGAGAGGAGCCTGAAAGCTGAAGGCTCTGCCTCCCATTCTACTCTTGCAAACCCTAGGAACTACGAGTAAGCCTGCAGTCTGAGAGCGAAGCGCTCTAATGGGGTAATATGGTACTACGAGGTCCCTAAGATAAGATGGGACCTGATTATTCAAAACCTTATAAGTAAGAAGAAGAATTTTAAATTCTATTCTAGAATTAACAGGAAGCCAATGAAGAGAGGCCAACACGGGTGAGATATGCTCTCTCCTGCTAGTCCCCGTCAGTACTCTAGCTGCAGCATTCTGAACCAACTGAAGGCTTTTTAGGGAACTTTTAGGACAACCTGATAATAATGAATTACAATAGTCCAGCCTAGAGGAAATAAATGCATGAATTAGTTTTTCAGCATCACTCTGAGACAAGACCTTTCTGATTTTAGAGATATTGCGCAAATGCAAAAAGGCAGTCCTACATATTTGTTTAATATGCGCTTTAAATGACATATCCCGATCAAAAATGACTCCAAGATTTCTCACAGTATTACTAGAGGTCAGGGTAATGCCATCCAGAGTAAGGATCTGGTTAGACACCATGTTTCTAAGATTTGTGGGGCCAAGTACAATAACTTCAGTTTTATCTGAGTTTAAAAGCAGGAAATTAGAGGTCATCCATGTCTTTATGTCTGTAAGACAATCCTGCAGTTTAGCTAATTGGTGTGTGTCCTCTGGCTTCATGGATAGCTAAAGCTGGGTATCATCTGCGTAACAATGAAAACATAAGCAATACCGTCTAATAATACTGCCTAAGGGAAGCATGTATAAAGTGAATAAAATTGGTCCTAGCACAGAACCTTGTGGAACTCCATAATTAACTTTAGTCTGTGAAGAAGATTCCCCATTTACATGAACAAACTGTAATCTATTAGACAAATATGATTCAAACCACCGCAGCGCAGTGCCTTTAATACCTATGGCATGCTCTAATCTCTGTAATAAAATTTTATGGTCAACAGTATCAAAAGCAGCACTGAGGTCCAACAGAACAAGCACAGAGATGAGTCCACTGTCCGAAGCCATAAGAAGATCATTTGTAACCTTCACTAATGCTGTTTCTGTACTATGATGAATTCTAAAACCTGACTGAAACTCTTCAAATAGACCATTCCTCTGCAGATGATCAGTTAGCTGTTTTACAACTACCCTCTCAAGAATTTTTGAGAGAAAAGGAAGGTTGGAGATTGGCCTATAATTAGCTAAGATAGCTGGGTCAAGTGATGGCTTTTTAAGTAATGGTTTAATTACTGCCACCTTAAAAGCCTGTGGTACATAGCCAACTAACAAAGATAGATTGATCATATTTAAGATTGAAGCATTAAATAATGGTAGGGCTTCCTTGAGCAGCCTGGCAGGAATGGGGTCTAATAAACATGTTGATGGTTTGGATGAAGTAACTAATGAAAATAACTCAGACAGAACAATCGGAGAGAAAGAGTCTAACCAAATACCGGCATCACTGAGAGCAGCCAAAGATAACAGTACATCTTTGGGATGGTTATGAGTAATTTTTTCTCTAATAGTCAAAATTTTGTAAATATATTTATAAAATATATTAATAAATTATAATGCAGTCAAAGGGGAGGGATCTGAGGTCTCAGTGAGGTGACCTTATGTACCAAGTTTCATCTTGATATTCAAAGTCTTTGTCAAGATATTTTATGTACATTGTTTCTAAGACGGGCAGCATGGTGGCTTAGTGGTTAGCACTGTTGCCTCACAGCGAGAAGGCTATGGGTTCAATTCCCACCTGTGGCCTTTCTGTGTGGAGTTTGCATGTTCTCCCCATGTTTGCGTGGGTTTCCTCCGGGTGCTCCGGTTTCCTCCCACATCCATAGACATGCGGGTTAGGTGGATTGGAATCTTTAAATTGTCCATAGGTGTGCGAGTGGGTGTGAATGTGTTTGTTTGTCTGTTTGTGGCCCTGCAACAGACTAGCGTCCTGTCCTGGGTGTACCCCGCCTCACACTCTATGACTGCTGGGATAGGCTCCAGCCCCCCGCGACCCTTAATTGGACTAAGCGATTGAAGATGAGTGAGTGAGTGAGTGTTTCTAAAACACTGCCTCTGGTGGTCAAATCTACAATCAAAATGTGCCTAAAGCTGAATTTGTTCAAGATCTGGGCAAAAAGATGACTTTTACAAGAAAACTGACCAAATCTTGGTTTCAGTCTCCTATATGTCTTCTGGAGAATTATTGCATGTTTTCTTGTAGGAAAGTGTTTTCTATTTGTCAGTCCACCATGAAGCTATGAGTGGCAGTCTTGTATAAAGTACTTCAAAGTGATACTTGAGTGAAAGTACAAGTATCTTGCCATAAAATTACTTTGGTAAAAGTTAAAGTCTCTGGCTTACTTTCACCTCTGCAAACAGGCATTGCCCAGTCAAATTTCTTCTACTTTTATATTGTAGTAACAAGTAACGAAGATGTTTAAGGGAAGTGTATTGAAGTAAAAGTATACATTTTACTGAGGAAATGTAGTGGAGTAAAAGTCGCCAGAAATGTAAATAATGAAGTAAAGTACAGTCCAGTAACGAAGTAGAAATACTTTGTGACATTACAACACTGATGAGTGGTGATGCAACAGTCAAACACTGCATGATGCATACCTTTTCCAGTGACAACCACAGAAGCCTATCTTACTAGCCTCCTTCCTTGCACATTCACTCAATGTTTGAGAACTGCCCACTGCAGACAGATTTCCCACACAGTGCCAAACTATTTGCATTTCTTAATTACTGATGTTAATGAAGACCAAGAACATCGTCACACTTAGTATGAATGAGCAGCAAGCCAACTCAGGTGCAATGTCAAAAATGCCCACAATTCGTGCAACATCTGGGAGGGAATAAGTATTGTGGAGGACAACCGTCCGAATATCCAGACTACGCTCTGACCCGCCCCAACTGAATCGTGCACCATCTGCGTGCATCAGCTCTCGACTGCAGTCCAAATGTATTCTGGAACACAGTACGAATACCAAGAATGCTATTAAATTGCAGTAAGAATATTAGGAATGCACCTTGAATGCCATATGACCACAGTTCAAATGCCACCTGAAGTCTGGGTGGAGTGCAATTAAGGGGAGGGGTGTAGTAGAGTGAGCGCTGCAGTCCAACCTATGAAATGATGACATGTAAACCAGGGTCCACTGACTATTGCATCAGTGTAGCGCATGTACAAACACTAGGATCACTCACTTTCAGCACAACTAACCTCCACACAACCAAGTGCATGGGTGTAAGCAATATATTTTGATATATGCAGCATTTAATGTGCATGCTTATTATCAGAATCCCCCAGCCAACAAACTACCATTCTGATCAAATTAAAAATCACAAAATTTCATAAGTGTTTTAATGACACTTTGTCTTTAGCATCACAGCTGTCTGGTGTAAAACAGGAATTACAGAGAAGGAGTTTTAATGACACCCATCGATCATGCTAATGGTGAGAGAGTGTTTCATAAAAATCAAAATCTGTGATGTAGATGTCAGATTCTGACATCTCAAAGTCTTTGACTGAAAGCTCTGACTGCTTTCAACTTTAACTGAAATGGACAGCAGCATTAGTTTTTAACGTCATGCTGCTGTCAGTCGACTGTCGATAAACAGCTGGTGATGACTGTTGTCATGATTTGGCACTATATAAATAAAACTGAATTGAAGAAAGTAATAAGAATAATATTAAGCCAATTATGGCACTGTCAAATCATTATAAAAATAACAGTTATTACATAGAATACTGTTTGTGTGAGAAAAAACCAGAATCAAAGTGCTAAAATGAAACCAGATCGAATGGCCATTAAAGATGAGGTTGTACTGCTGTCTGACCATGGTCGCAACATTCATACGGCATGTTGTACACAGGTCGGACCATTCAGACCGCAGTCAAGGAGCTGCACGAAATGATCGGCCACATCAATCCCTGCCCGAATGTTGCAATCGAGTGAGCCTTCACACCAGCGGCCGAATGAGTGTGAATGGCGCCCGAATGGCCTTTCGACCCACATTCGGCCAGAGTCAAGGTGCCACCCATGAACTTCCAACAGCAGTCACGGGACACTTAGAAAATGCAGGCCCATTCGCATGGCCAGCACGAATGGAGTGACCAGGACATCACTGTCGAGGTGAGGTCAAGATGGCGACAGCTCAAAGGGTGGTCAGTGTGTCATGTCCACCCCTGAGCACCACGAATAGCGTGCAAGTGTGTCATGTCCCCCCTATCCAACATTATTGAGATGTGGCTGAGGAGCAAAAGCTCAAATGGCGGCCGGAGTGCAGTGCGATCGCTGTCCAGTGCAGCGCGCACAGCTGTACGGGCTGTCATGTCCATAATGGATGTCATTTAACAAATACATTGTCATTCCCTTCCATGGGTTACTAGGGGTGTATCAATACACAAAAATCACTGTTCAATACGTACCTTGGTTTTGAGGTCACGGTTCTGTTAATTTTCGGTACAGTATGGGAACAAAATGCAAAACCGAAATTTGCTTGTTGTCTAAACCTACAATTTATTGTAACATTATACAAACAGGAAAATAGAATTATTGCAAAGTGCTGCCTGGTAATAAGTTAAATAAAATGTTCTCAAATAAACAACAAATGTATGAAATATTATAAAAAATAAATACCTACTAAACAGCTTTTAACAAAACGTTTCCACAAGTAAAGAGCAGCACAATGGTTCCAGCATGAAGCCCTGTTCAATTTTATTCAACCTTCATATTTTTTCCAGAAAAATTAACTTGTCCAAAATCGTCACACTCTATAAGGAATTTTTAAAAGAGAATTAATGTTAAAGAATCCCTTTGCATTTGTACAATTTATTTTATTTTCTATCTATTTCTATTCATAATAATACTGTGAATGTTATTGTGGCCTTAACTGTTCGTTTAATGTATAATATATCTTTTTAAATAAAGTTTTGAAAACAAAAACAATGTGGAGAGGCAAAAAAGTGAGTAAAACCACCTTAAAAATATTTAGAACCACAAATAAACTTGATTCTTGGTTTGTTTATTTATTGTGCTATTAAAATTGGCCTTCACTTATTAAAATAAAATAACTTCTCAAGACTAGGGCTTCTCAAAATCTGGGGACTATTTAATCACAGCTCACCAAACAAGATCAGTAGCCTGAGCGAGTCCGAGTGAGGAGAATTGTAGATATCCCTCCACTCAGTGCTTTACAGGCTGCTGCAGGCAATGGAGGAGTGGGAGACCCGCTGCCGCTTGGTGACAACAGAGACTTTCACTTTCAGTCGCCAAACATCAGAAGGGTCTCCAGTAAGGGTCTCCAGGAAAAGTAGCTAGATTTGTCGGTAGTTGCTTTTGAGAAAATAAGTCATCAAGAGGGTTTGGAAAGTTGCAAGATTTAGCGGGCAAGTCGCCAAGTTGGCAGCACTGAATGTAAACACGCGAAATGTGAACTCACCCGTGAACAGCCCTGTACCGAACCGAATGTCCCGTACCAAAACAGTTCAATACAAATACATGTATTGTTACACCCTTATGGGTTACAAAATGTATATGAGACATTATGGTCATCACAGCTGTAATAAGAGATGTGCAGGTGTGCACAGCATGCTGCCTGCCCACGGTCAGTTGATGCATGTGACAGGCTCAGCGTGCTGCCACCAGACATAGCTAAGCTGGATATGACAGCTGTCAAACACCCATCATGACATATACAGCATGTCCCTCTGGAGGTAGACTTAGCAGGCAGCAGTGTGCCCATGCTACCACAACAGAGATAAAAATAAAAATTCAGCTGTGGAATGGCTCTAAATGTGTGTCACAGCAGACACCAAGCACCCTGTGCTGTACATCTCATCCTGCTGACAACTCCCAGCGTCAGCTCACAAAAGCATTGTCCCATATGAATCCCAGATCCCATATAAACCCCATATGATGCGGCGTTCAGTGGCCTGCTGTGCATTACCCCACGTAACACGCGATCGCAATGTCCACACTGCCCGTCCGTCATGTGGACATTAACTGACAGCCAGGACGCATGAGTATACCCGTGTGGACAGCTCATGAGCCCCAGATCCTGGAGAGGGGAAAGCCGTGAGCCCATTCATGTGAGCGCATTGCTGCAGCACCAGATGGGGGCATGTGATGCTCGTCGGTGATGTGATGTGCATATTGACATGATCACACGTGATCACATCCATTACACTTATGCGTTTGTCAGGAGACCGTGGTTGACATGTAATCATGTCATGGGTTGGATGTCATTTGAAATCAAGTGGGAGCTGACCATGGCCCACGGCCAGTGACTGCATTCCTGTGGCTCTTTGCACTGCTCAACAGCGCAGCTGCCTGCCACATCAGTGCAATGAAAGCTGGGGAACACATATTGCTACATGTGCTCCAACCACTCATGTACAAGGCATGGTGGTGCATGAGTGTGTGCAAACAATCGAAAGGAGTCAGTTGAGGTGGCTCGGGCATCTCTTACGGATGCCCCCTGGACGCCTCACTGGAGAGGTGTTCCGGGCACGTCCCATTGGGAGGAGGCCCCGGGGAAGACCCAGGACATGCTGGAGGGACTACATCTCTCGGCTGGCTTGGGACCGCCTTGGGGTTCCCCCGGAGGAGCTGGGGGAGGTGTGTGTGGATCGGGAGGTCTGGGCGGCTTTGCTTGAGCTGCTGCCCCCGCGACCCGACTCCGGATAAAGCAGACGAAAATGGATGGATGGATGGATGGATGGATGGGAAAAATAAAAGCAAAAGAAATCGCCTTTGGATAGCCTTCAGCTATGCCTCAGCACACATGGCGATGACCATCCAGCGAGGTTGGGTCATCTGAAATTATCCCTGTGTGTCAGGCTTTGAGTTTTTGTCTTGCTATCTGGTTTTATTTTTCTGGTCTATTTTGTTATTTTTTCTGATTAATTGGTTTTCTGTATGGTTTTCTCTGCTGGGTTTTTCTCCTTGGGTCTGTCTGTCTCTATCTCGCTTGTCTGTCTCTTGGTTCCTGGTGGTGGGTGTTTCACTCTCTCTGGACACGCCCTTGTTCTGGTGGTTTCCATGCACACCTGTTCCTGTTATGCAGCTCGCCACCTGGGGTTATATAAGTTCACTGGGTGCTTTAGTCCCTCGCCAGATTGATGTGCCTTGTGCCTCTTTCCAGCTCTGCTCATTGTATTCCATAGTCCTGCCTGCCTCATAGTGTTCCTGACCTCCTGCCTGTTTGTTCGACCACTCCTCAGCTTGATGATTTTTGTACTGCTGTATTTCTGGACTGCCTACTCGTGTACCGACCTCTGCTATCCTCACAAGTAAAGCTTTTTTACAACTAGAGCTGTTTGTTTGAGCCGTGCATTTGTGTCCAACCATTTTGGACCAACCAGCTTGATAGTGTGAGATTTGTGATCAGCCAGCTGGCGAGGCTAATGTCACATCCACCACATAAGTTATAGTCCACATGATACAGTGTCCTTCAGCGCGCCATGTGCCAAGTGGCCAGAGACAGCTGGATGCGCGTACCCTCCAGCCGGCACCTTTCATCTCCGTGTGGCTGGCTGATGTGTTGTGGCTGATGAGCTGTTCCAGGCAGCCATAAACATCACTGGCCTGACCTTCGGTCAATGCATGTGCGAGGGAGAGAGGGATGTTCTATTTCATCTCATTCATGTAATTTCATTAATTCCTTGTTTACTTCCATGGGCATGGTTCATCAACAAAAAGGATCAAAAGGATGATAATTCTTGTATTCTCTGCTCCTTATAACAGGAATTAAATATTTTAACAGACAAAAATGAATCCATTTGTTTCTTCAGTTGCAACACAGATGCCATCCCAGTGTCAAGTCTTCAAGCATCAATTAAACATCATTACCAACCTGAGCCTGCGTCTCAGAAAGGCCCCGGTCACATGGAAGACATCCTGTGTCATTCCAGTTCCTAAGAAGGCACACCCGAAGGAGCTGAATGACTACAGGCCAGTCGCTTTGACATCCCACGTGATGAAGACCATGGAGCGACTGCTGCTGAGCGTCCTCAGACCTCAGGTCAGACATGCTGAGGACCCACTGCAGTCTGCATACAGGGAGAATGTGGGAGTGGAGGACGCCATCCTCTACCTCCTTCACAGGGCCCACTCTCATCTGGACAGGGGTAACAGCGCTGTGAGGGTCATGTTTTTTGACTTCTCCAGTGCCTTCAACACCATCCAGCCCCTGCTACTGAGAGACAAGCTCATGGAGATGGAGGTGGACACTCATCTGGTCACCTGGATCACTGATTATCTAACTGGAAGACCACAATATGTCAGACTCAGTAACTGCACCTCGGACACAGTGATCAGCAGCACTGGAGCACCACAAGGAACTGTGCTCTCTCCAGCTCTGTTCACTCTGTACACATCAGACTTCGATTACAACTCGGAGTCGTGCCACATGCAGAAGTTTTCAGACGACACTGCTATTGTGGGATGTGTGCGAGAGGGACAGGAAAGACAGTACAGGGACCTGATACAGGACTTTGTGGAGTGGTGCAAATCAAACCACCTGCAGCTGAACATTGCCAAAACAAAGGAGATGGTAGTGGACTTCAGAAGGTCCGGGCCCACTCTGCAGCCAGTCTCCATTGAGGGGGTCGATGTGGAGGTGGTCCAGACTTACAAATATCTGGGGACACTTATGGATGATAGGTTGGATTGGTCAGCCAATACTGACACTCTCTACAGGAAGGGACAGAGCAGACTGTACTTCCTGAGGAGGTTAGGGTCCTTCAGGATCTGCCATAAACTCCTGCGAATGTTCTACCAGTCTGTGGTAGCCAGTGTCCTCTTCTCTGTGGTGGTCTGCTGGGGGAGCAGCATGAAGAGGAGGGACGCCGGGCGACTGGACAGGCTGGTGAGGAAAGCTGGTTTAGTGCTGGGAACAGAGCTGGAGACACTAACATCAGTGGCAGAGAGAAGGACCCTCTGTAAACTGCTGGCCATCATGGACAATGTTGAGCACCCTCTGCACAGCGCCATCATCAGGCAGAGGAGCTCATTCAGCGGCAGACTGCTGTCCCAGTCCTGCCACACGGACAGATTCAGGAAGTCTTTTGTCCCTCAGGCCATCAGACTGTTCAACTCTTCCCATCTCAGTAAGAAATAATCCTGTGACACATCTGTTTGACCTTTTATTGCTTTCTTTTGCACTACCAACACTGTTTACATTGTGTACTGTTTACATCTGTGCTACCTCCTCACTACTGCACTACTACATTTACTCCTCCGTCATATTCTCTGAGACTGGATGCTGCACTTGCACACACATTTTATTTGTATTTTTAGTTAGTAGCTTTTATTGATTAGTCCATTTTTCTTTTATTTACTTAACCCTATTTTGTGTGTCTGGTGCAATGTGTGTGTCTTGTCTAATGTGTAAGCTGCTGGATGCCTTGAATTTCCCTCTGGGATCAATAAAGTATCTATCTATCTATCTATCTATCTATCTATCTATCTATCTATCTATCTATCTATCTATCTATCTATCTATCTATCTATCTATCTATCTATCTATCTATCTATCTATCTATCTATCTATCTATCTATCTATCTATCTATCTATCTATCTATCTATCTATCTATCTATCTATCTATCTATCTATCTATCTATCTATCTATCTATCTATCTATCTATCTATCTATCTATCTAAATCTAAATCTAAATCTAAATGTTACATTCATTGTTCTTATAATGTTCTATAGTCTCTCATATTTTGTCCTTACAAACATTTGTACAACATTTAATTGCTTCCACTGCTGTGAGAGCATGATGTGGTATCACACCTCTTACGCTGTGTTTTTGCACGTGCATCGTCACAGTGGGATTGTACAGCATCCGAACGCGGATGTCCGACCGTCTGTTCCTCCCAAATGCGGCTGTAAGTTTTTGGATTTCGCTCATTCGGCTTGTTGCGGCCCGATTCACCCAACTTGCTGTGATGTGTGTAATGTCCTTAAAACATTCAGGGCCTGATTTTCTAATAGCGTGGGCAAATCAAACTTTCCCACATTGGTGTGGAGACTGCGCAAATGATAATGGCTGTACTTAAATGAGCCAGTTGCAGGTATATGCATCGTTACATATGAACTCTGCCACATAACTGAACATGTTCATGCGCTGGCAATTGAAAAAAGAAAAAAACTATCTCACATTTCAGGCATTTAATTATTCTTCCATTCCTTGCATTTAAGCAAACTCATGAATAATTATGCATCATTCAGCTGGCACACATACAGTTGTGTATTCAAAAGCTGTATACAGCTGTCTGTGCACACTGCATGTGCGGTGTGCTTTGTACATTTTCTGCTGTGTATACCGGCAAAACACACACAGCAGAATACATATGCAGTGCACACAGATGTGCGTGCATCATCCCACACAGACTCCATGTGTGTGATTTCTTATGTGACACAGTGCAACACATCAGTGACAGTAATGATCATGATTTGCACCAAAATGTATTCTGGTCCGTGTTTTATTTTTCATGAAACAAACATAAAGTAAACGGTTTGGCTCTTTAAATGTGCCTCTCCGGGAACCATCACCTTATCGTGGTGGAGAGGTTTGTGTGCCACTATGAACTTGAGAGCTGTGTTGTCTGGAGTCTTTGTGTTCCTGGTAGGGTCTCCTATGGCAAATTGGCCTCAGGCGAGGGGCCAGACTAAGAATGGCTTACAAGACACCATGACAAAAAGAGGCAGAAGAAATGTGACTGGGCCTGGAGGAAGCACAGGGCCCCCATCTGGAGCCAGGCCTGCATGGATTGGAAGGCCTGTCATCAAGTGCCTGGTGGCTGGGCTTGCCATGGAGCCTGGTCGGGCACAGCCCAAAAAGGCAATGCGGACCTTCCATCTCCACCCTGTGGGCTCATCACCATCAGGGGGATCTGCTGGTGTCGGGTGTGCTGTCCCATGGGTGGCAGTGAAAGTCGTGGGCCTCGGCAGACAAGACCTGGGTACCAGGGGCTAGATCTAGGGGTGTGGAATGTCACCTCGCTGTGGGGGAAGGAGCCAGAGCTTGTGGAGGAGTTGAAGCAATACCAGTTAGATTTGGTGGGCCTCACTTCCACGCACAGCCTCAGCTCTGGAACCACTCTCCTTGATAGGGGTTTGACCTTATCCTTCTGTGGAGTTGCCCAGGGTGTGATGTGCTGTGTGGGAGTGGGGATACTCACGAGTCCCCGGGTGAGTACCGCTACATTGGAGTTTACCCCGGTAGATGAGAGGGTCGCCTCCCTGTGCCTTTGAGTGGTGGGGGAGATAGCTCTGACTGTTGTTTGTGTGTATACACTGAGCAGCAGTCTGGCATATTCAGCCTTCTTGGAGTCCCTGAATGGAGTCCTGCATGGGGCTTTGGGGGGGACTCCATTGTTCTGCTGGGGGACTTCAATGCACACGTGGGCAATGACAGAGGCACCTGGAGAGGTGTGATTGGGAGAACGGCCTCCCCGATCTAAACCCAAATGGTCGTTTGTTATTGGACTTCTGTGCTAGTCATGGACTGTCTATAACGAACACCATGTTCGAACATAAAGATGCTCGTAAGTGTACATGGTACCAGAGTACCCTAGGCCGAAGATCAATGATCAATTTTGTGATCATATCATCTAATCTGAGGTCGCATATTCTGGACACTCGGGTGAAGAGAGGGGCAGAGCTGTCAACTTTGGACAGACCTGATAAGCCCAAACGGATAGTGCGGGTGAACTAGGAACGTCTGAAGGAGCCCACTGTCTGACAGAGCTTCAACTCACACCTCTGGCAGAGCTTTACTAGCATCCCTGTGGAGGTGGGGGCAGAATGGGCAATGTTCAAAGCTTCCATTGCTGAAGCTGCAACAGGGAGCTGTGGTCTGAAGGTCTTAGGTGCATCAAGGGGCGGCAACCTTCAAACACCATGGTGGACACTGGTGGTCAGGTCCGACTGAAGAAGGAGTCCTTCCGGGATATGTTATCTCAGAGGACTCCAGAGGCAGTCGCAAGGTATCAACAGGCCTGAAGGGTGGCAGCCTCTGTGGGAGGCAGCGGGTGTGGGAGGAGTTCGGAGTAACCATGGAGAAGGGCTTTTGCTTCTGGCAGACCGTGAGGTGCCTCAGGAGGGGAAAACAGGGAACCATCCAAACTGTCTACAGTAAGGATGTGACTCTGTTAAACTCAGCTGAAGATGTAACACTTTGAACACTTTGAAGAACTTTCATCAGACCGGAGCGCCCTCTATAGTAGGGGCAGAGCTGGAAGCTGATGGAGGATTATCATCAATTTCCCTGGTGGAAGTCACTGAGGTTGTCAAACAGCTCTGCAGTATCAATGCCCTAGGGGGTTGATGAGATCCGTCCAGAAATGGTGAAGGCTCTGGGTGTGGAGGGACTGTCCCCCTGTTTTTCCCATTCAGGCTGATTCATATGGCATTCAGCCTCATTCCTGCTCTAGTGAGACATCTCTTCAACATTGAAGTCTGGGACAGTGCCTAAGGAGTGGCAAACTAGGGTGGTGGTCTCCATGTTTAAAAAAGGGGACCAGAGAGTTTGTGCCAATTACAGGGGCATCACACTACTCAGCCTCCCTGGTAAAGTCTACTCCAGACTGCTGGAAAGGATGGTTCGGCCGATAGTCAAACCTCTGTTTCAAGAGGAACAATGCGGGTTCCGTCCTGGTTGTGTAACAACCGACCAGCTCTTCACTCTCACAAGGATCCTGGAGGGTGCCTGGGAGTCTGCCCATCCAGTCTACATGTGTTTTGTGGACTTGGAGACGGCGTATGATCAGGTACCCCGAGTATGGAGTATGGAGTGAGGGGGTCCCTTCTCAGGGCCATCCAATCTCTGTACTCACAAAGCGAGAGCTGTGTTCGGATGCTCGCCCATAAGTCGGACTCATTTCTGGTGGGGATTGGCCTCTGCCAGGGCTGCACCTTGTCACCAATCCTGTTTGTGATGTTCATGGATAGGATATCAAGGTGTAGACAGGGGGGATGTGGGTTTCCAATTTGGTGGGCTCAGGGTCTCATCACTGCCTTCTGCAGATGATGTGGTACTGTTGGCTTCATTGGCCTGTGATCCCAACAATCACTGGATTGGTTCACAGCTGAGTGTGAAGCGGCTGGGATGAGAATCAGTACCTCTAAATCTGAGGCCATGGTTCTTGGCAGGAAACCAATGCATTGGCTACTCTGGGTAGGGAATGCGGTGTTGCCCCAAGTGAAGGATTTCAAGTACCTCGGGGTCTTGTGCAGAAGTGAGGGGACAATGGAGCATGAGATTGGCTGGAGAATCAGCGCAGCAGGGATGGTACTGCATTTACTCTACCAAAAAAACTGTCAAAAAATCTGTTCTATTTTGTGCATTTGACAAATGCTATGCTCATTGTGCAGTGTTCATAATTCATAATGCAGGTGCAGGCTTTTACGCACTTTTTTCCACACGTAAACATTTACTAAGTCAGACCCTCAGAAACCTTCTGGGATCATTAGAAGAAATTCTCACTTGAAACAGATGCCAGGTAGTGTGACTTCTTGTTCATGCTACCTGCCTGGACTCCTTGGAAAAGACACTATCTACATTATGCCAGTCCACCTAGCTGTAAATGTGTACCAGGGTTGGCTGGTGAAGTAACCTGTGATGGACTGGCATCCTGTCCTGAGGGACTCATAGACGTCCGTCTAATTCACACTATGGTATCCAGGGATAAGCAACAGCACCAGCACTTCTCTATTTCTCTTCCACTAGAAATATTCAGATGAAGTTCTTAGAAACACAAATTGCGATATCCCCCATTTAAATAACTTACATCCTCAGGGGAGAAATGTAAATGGGCTTCAGAACGACCAGTCTTCAGTGAATGCACAAAGTAATTTTAGACCTTATACACAGTAAAATCACCAGTGTTAATTTAAAACTGACAGTGAACATATGGTCCCACTCTGACCAGAGTAGGACCATATGATCACTGGTAGTGTTAATTTAACACTGTCAGTGTTAGTTTTACACTGGTGATTTTACTGTGTAGCATACTTGTGGTTACAGTGACTTGCATCATCCTGGAGTTGGTGGCAAACCATATATTTCAAGCTATGTCTGTCAGGAATAATGATCCAGTTTTACTTATCAAACGTGCAGGATAAGACTGAACTAAAGGCTCATAGTACAAATAATGCAGCAGATAGGCAAAATAATTGTGCATATTTGTGATAAAACATGACATTTGGCACACATATTCTAAATTAACTAAAATTTATTTTCAGACATGGAGGTATCCTGGAGCTGACCTCTAATGACCTATAGGGATCAATGAAGAATTACACAGAGGTCAAAATTGAAAAGTGATAGAAATGTATTGAAAAGTATACGTATAACTTGTGGGGTGACATCAGAAATGCTCTTTCTAAGGCAAAACAAAGAAATGCAGAGGAATTGTGGAAAGTAGTCCAGTTGTCCTGGAATACCTGTTCACCGGTACCAGAAGTTGGTCAGCTCAATGCAGCACAGATGTGAGGCAGTTCTCAGAAAGAGTGGTTATACAAGTAAATATTAGCTCAGTGATTGACAGGAAAGATAAATCCTCAAGCATTTTTCAGTTTATACAATAAATGTTTGCATTTGGGGCAGCATGGTGGCTTAGTGGTTAGCACTGTTGCCTCACAGTGAGAAATGTCATGGGTTTGATTCCCACCTGTGGCCTTTCTGTGTGGAATTTGCGTGTTCTCTCTGTGTTTGCGTGGGTTCTCTCCAGGTGCTCCGGCTTCCTCCGACGTCCAAAGACACGCAGGTTAGGTGGATTGGAAACTTTAAATTGTCCATAGGTGTGTCTGCGGGTGTGAATTTGTTTGATTGTCTATGTGTGGCCCTGCGACAGGCTGGCATCCTGTCCAGGGTGTACCCCGCCTCACACTCAATGACTGCTGGAATAGGCTCCAGCCCCCCGTGACCCTTAATTGGACTAAGCGGTTGAAGATGAGTGTGTGTGTGTGTGTGTGTGTGTGTGTGTGTGTGTGTGTGTGTGTGTGTGTGTGTGTGTGTGTGTGTTTGCGTTTGTAAAGAAAAATACAGACAGTGCTATTTTTTTGAACAACCTAATGTTCCTTTTCTTCACTTTCTGTAAAGTAATAACAGATTTGATAAATTTTTCTTCATGTTTTGATTTGGAATAGAATGTGCAGTGTTCACAATGCATTTGCGTGTATGGAAATAAAAGCTATTATAAGAATTTTAAGATTTACTCACTTTTTTTAAACATACTGCTATGATTTTGAACACAGCTGTATTTTACAGTTTTAACACAGTTCTTGATTCAGCTCCTGGCAACTTTGGATATCACAAAGCAGAAAAAAAAAAGAGTGACAGTAAAACTCCCTGCAGCATAATTGATGCAAAAATGTGTAATATGTTTCATATATTTAATTCTATGGCAAAAACCAAGTTCAAGTGTTAGTTTTCTACGTTGTCCTGATTCCAGTGCTGCATGGTGCCAGGCGTCGGTGCTGCGGGGCTTTACCTTTCAAAACTGGTTCCTTTCGCCTTGTACTCTCTTAAATCTCACTAATGAAGAGAGCAAATTGATTACTTTTTCCAGGACAGTTTTTTTCCCCATTGGTGTCGTCAGGGAGGGGACACTTAAGGCCGTTATGGCTGGAGAACCTAATTTTATGTGAAAGATGGCTTTAAACTTCAGGATGTTTGGGTCTCAAATCAATACACACTTCCACATGTTGGTGTGTTTTACTTTGTTGTTTCTCCCGTTATGTCAGCTGGTTACGCTTCTGTTACTGTGACTTCAAGTGCCTTTTAATGACAAGTCAGTTAACATACTTCTGTCTCTCTACCCCTTTGTCAGGACTGAAAAACCGAACGAGGAAAGCCCTGGGTTTACGAAGGAAAGACAAGGAAACAGACTCAACGTGAGTTTGCTGTGAAACATTCAGAGACCTGGAAATGCACTTTAAATAAATCAGCTAGAGATGTGCTTTGAGGCACTAGGAGGCATCTTAGGAGATATTTCACCGCTTTGTCATCTCTCAAAAACAGGAGCTCACCTGACAAAGAAGGGACTGGAAGTGGAAAGAGAGGAAGTGTATGTGCATTTAAACATTTTTATATTTTTTATGATACATTCTATAACATTTTCTGATTGTTCTTGCTCCTTTTGACATGATTTGTGACACTGTGTGGTGCTACTTTACGTCACAAATAACAAATAGCAAAGTGTAAAAAAATTGTTTGGTCACGTTTGTGCAGCTGTTTTGCTGGATCAGGGCCGGTCCTAGCCATTTGGGTGCCCTAAGCCATGGGTTTAGTTCTCCGTCACCGCGACGGATTTCCGTCATTTGGAAAATTTAACCACACATACGCGTGCGCACGTGGTGTCATGCGTGTTTTGGGGTCGAAATATGATAGTCTCACTGTCAAAGCAACATCCCATTCTGCGCTAATCAAAACAGCAGCAATGTCAGCGTGGACTGCGGAGGAAGGGACTGTGTGAATTTTCACTCCTCTCCGCTCTGTTTACTGCTTGCTATGAGCCACGGTCCTTCTCCTCTCTGTCTTTGTGGGAACATTGGCAGACACTCCCCAAGTAGAGCGGGGCGTGGCTTTGCTTTAAACCAATGAAGCAATGATCCGACTCTGCTTTGATGGTTTGTCGGTTTATCTTAATTTCCCCCGCTAAAACCCTAAAGAGCATATGTCTGTGAGTAATATTTACCTTTTTTTTTATATTAAACCGACGTGTTATGGTCTTCTAAAACAGTTGATAGATGTATTTTAGAACTTAAAAACGGGACCGATGCTAACGCGTTAGCATGTCTATGGCGTTTTCAATGATAAAGTTAGCATTAAGCAGTTCGCATCTCAGCACAGTTTGTGTGCATGTTTTCTGTATAATAAATAATGGCTTAGTGTTTGTTGTCGTAAAAGAGTCAAATGTATTACGAATTATAATTTATTTATTTTTATTTATATATTAATAATAAGAATAATCAGAAGAATCAGAATCGCCTTTATTGTCATTGTAATTTCCATTACAACGAGATTTGAGTGCAATTCCAAAAAGGTGCTTTCCGTGGTGCGAGTAATTTTTAGCCAAATGAAAGATCGTGAAATTTAACGGTAAAATTTCAGAGTATATGCACAACTAATAAGGTAAAATAAAATAAAATGAAATGTGGACTAAGTAATGTAAAACGATAATTATATACAACTGGTTAAGTTTAATGACAATTTGTTTCAGCCAAACCACATCTAAGCTGTGTTTTTACACAAAAAAATAAAATGCAGTAAATTGCACATTTGTGTCTTTTTCATGAAAATAACTTATTAAAGATCACATATTACACTTTAGTCAGGCCTTTAAAATACTTCTGTGGACTCTTGCTGTAATATGTTGTCAGTGGTTGATGATGGAAACCACTGATGGACCTGATGGAAATCTCTCAAAATAAAACAAAACATTATTCGAGGTATGTTTTTGACGAGAATATAACATCATAACTTTATTACAAGGTCAAACGTTGATGTTGCGTGATAAAGGCTTTTTAATAATAGCTCACTTCAAGAAATAATGGCAAAACTCACATGTAAGTAAAAAAACAAACAAACAACAACAACAAAAAAAACATTAATCAATTGCTAAACTAATCGTTACTTGCAGCCCTAGTTTGTTTTAGGAGTGAGAGCATTTTACAGATTAAATGTGAATAAGCCAGTTTTGAGTTTCTCAGTGCACATGCGTTTTCAAAACTGGTGACAGTGTTACTTTGTGCACAGCAGAACAATGTTGTCAGTTGCTTTAGGCCCTAACTTTGTATTTTATTGACTGTACAGCGATACAGCACCCATTTGGTGCATTCACCGGATTAGAACAAATCAAAATACTACAGAAGACAAAGAATTTTTACTTGACAATTTGAAGTGCGTTTTCTTTGTTTCAGAAGACTTCATACCCATTAAAATTCACCAGAATATACAAAATTTGACTTGCTCTTTTTGACTTGCTCTTTTTAAAAAATTCTGGGTTAGGACCCCCCAGACCCCCCAGAATCAATAGTGTGTTTTTACTTCACAGTTTGAAGTGACTTTTCTTTGTGTCAGTGGGCTTCATACTCATTAAAATTCACCAGAATATACAAAATTTGACTTGCTCTTTTAAAAAAATTCTGTGGGAGATCCCCCAGACCCCCATAGTTTGAAGTGAGTTTTCTTTGTTTCAGAGGGCTTCATACCCATTAAAATTCACCAGAATATACAAAATTTGACTTGCTCTTTTAAAAAAATTGTGGGGGAGAACCCCCAGACCCCCCATTATCAATACTGTGTTTTTACTTCTGAGATTGAAGTGAGTTTTATTTGATTCAGAGGGCTTCATACCCATTAAAATTCACCAGAATACACAAAATTTGACTTGGTCTTTAAAAAATGTTCTGGGGGAGCACCCCCAGACCCCCCAGAATCAAGACTACACCCACCCCCACCCCCCTTTTATGTACCTTTATGTTCAGGTTTTGCATTCTTTTTATGCTTTGTCTTTCTCTCCTTAGAGGCTATTTAGAATAGATTTGTATGATGTATAATGTGTTTATTGTATTTATTGAGGAAAAAACAGTGTGTGCCCCCACTACGCCACATTTTAGGGAATTGCTGGCATTGATTTTTGGCAGGAAAAAATTTCAGTCAGATGAAAATTTATTGCTTTAACCCATGCCCTAAGCACAAATGCTTTGTGGTGCTCCCCTGCCCGAACTGAACAATAATTCAGAATTTGTCAGTGCAGTTCTCTTTATTTCCAAAATAAATTCTCAATACTCAATATTAAATTAATATTGAGTTAGTATTTTAATAATAATTTATTAATGTTTTGAAAACAGCTGCAAATAAATAATTTTGCATTAACAATGGCACCAAACATGATAAGAAATAAATCTAAAATTTTAAATAAATAAATGCCACCGCCGTTATTTAAAAAAAATGATTTGTGCAACCACAGTAGACTGAATAGTGCACTGAACTTTGTGAACACAGAACAAAATGTTCAAGTATTTAGCCTTGTAAAGAAACTTTTTAATCTCAACCTCGCACATCTGTCCATAACATGGTTGAGAGTCCAGCAGGCACGGTGTTGGCGGGGGAGCAAAGGGGAGTCAGTGCTTTTTAGTGCTGTGTGTCCATGACAGGGAGGGGAACAGGTTAAAGTGCGCTAACGGTTAAGAGATGAGCAACTCCAGGCCACCTTGTTGACCCCCAACGGGATACCTGGCCGCGGGGACAGATGGGTAATCTTGTGCGTAATCCAGTGCATAAAGTCTCCAAAATGAATTCTTATGAGGAAAAGAACAGGGTTGTGGGTCTGTCCTTGCGCAGACAGGAGCAGGAGTCCAGTTTAGTCCCCGCAGGGCAGGGTCAGCCGCTTTTGGAGCTGAGCTCGCTGCACTGGCTGATGGAGGAAACTGTGAGCTGGAGACGGGGGCTCTGCGGGTGCAGCACAGCGCTGCTTTGAAGGTCTCAATGAGCACAGTGGTCTCCATCACCAGTAAGTGGAAGAAGTTTGGGTCCACCAGGACTCTTGCTAGAGCTGGCCGTACGTCTATACTGCGTAATTGGGGGAGAAGGGCCATAGTCAGGTAGGTCAGAGCTCCAGCATCCCTCTGTGTAGAGAGGAGAACCTTCCAGAAGGACAATCGTCTCTGCAGCAATCCACCAATCATGCCTTTATGGTAGAGTGGCCAGATGGAAGCCATTCCTGAGTAAAAAGCACATGGCAGCCCACCTGGACTTTACCAAAAGGCACCTGAAGGACTCTCAGACCATGAGAAACAAAATTCTCTGATCTGATGAGACAACGATTGAACACTATAGTGTGAATGCCAGGTATTATGTTTGGAGGAAACCAGGCACCATCCCTACAGTGAAGCATGGTGGTGGCAGCATCATGCTGTGGGGATGTTTTTCAGCGGCAGGAACTGGGAGACTAGTCAGGATTGAGGGAAAGATAAATGCAGCAAAGTACAGAGATATTCTGGATGAAAACCTGCTCCAGAGCGCTCTTGACTTCAGACTGGGAAGACGGTTCATCTTTCAGCAGGACAATGACCCTAAGCACACAGCCAAGATATCAAAGGAGTGGCTTCAGGACAACTCTGTGAATGTCTTTGAGTGGCCCAGCCAGAGTCCAAACCTAAATCCAGTTGCACATCTCTGGAGAGATCTGAAAATGGCTGTGCACCGATGCTCCCCATCCAACCTGGTGGAGCTGGAGAGGTGCTGCAAAGAGGAATAGGACAAACTTCCCAAAGATAGGTGCACCAAGCTTGTGGCATCATATTAAGATAACTTGAGGCTGTAATTGCTGCCAAAGGTGCATCAGCACAGTACTGAGCAAAAGGTGTGAATACTTATGTACACGTGATTTCTTAGTTTGTTATTTTTAATAAATTTGTAAAATTTCAAAGAGCAAAATAAACAAGTGATAAACAAAAACACAGAGAATAAACCATGATGAAAATAAACAACAAATAAATTCAAGCTGGGGAACATGAAGGGAAAAAGCAAGAGGGAAAAACCGAATCAATGCTCAGAGCCGGCCAAAATCGTGACAGGAATAAGGAAGCTGTTACGGTTTGGAGGCAGAGTCAAAGTCAAACCCCAGGATGCAGGCAGCTAGGAGAGAAAATGTAAGGTGTAAAACCATGGTACTTTAATTATCCACCACAGTGAATAAACCATCCAAAAGACACCAGTGCCGGGGCAAGCATACAAAAAGAGTTTAAACAAAAATACAGGGCGGAGATACACGGTAACGAACAAACACAATATACTTACACAAAAAGTGATCACATGAGAGACTAACATAAACACATAACACTGGCAATCAACTGGCAAAGTGGCAAAGGAACAAGTAGTCAGGTGTGACTTAAAAGCAAACAGAACTAATGAACTCAGGTGTGAGGAATAAGTGAGGGCTGGAAGAACAGGGACACATGAGGAACTAATGGAACATAAGGTGACTAAAGACTAAACCAACATAAAAACAAGCGTGAAAATAAAACCTGAACATGAAACAAAACCTGATACATAAAACGAAACATCAAGTACATAAAATGCAATGACAACCGTGAAACAAAAGTGTGAGTGAAACAAAGGACAAATTGATAAGAAGGACTCAGATAAACAAGAAGGCATTCAGAACAGAAACCGCAACAACCAGAACTAAACAATAACCAATAACTAAATCCACAAACACACAATAAGACTCATGGAACTCAAATGGGGCACTGAGTGAAACACATGAACAAAACCTAAGAACACAGAATGAGCAAAACACAAAGCCAGAATGACTTTGAGACAGGGGAGACTAAGAGAATACAGATGGTGGACTGATCACAAAGACAGAAACAAATGACCAACACAGACAGGGGACTAAAGACAACAGATTACAAACACGCACACACACGCACACACACACACATACACACACACACACACGGCACAGTCCTAACTAACAAACCACACACAGATCAGGCACAGGCACGGCACGAATGACAGATGAGGGAGGACACACACTGAAAACCAAGGAGGGTGCAGCTGCAGATAACAACACATAAAGTGAATATACAGAAAAAAGACTGAACACAAACCCACAAACAAAAGGAACAGACAGGGCAGATGGACACACACACAATAGAAGTGCTGTGAATACTTTCCGGATGCAGCATAAGACACTAGTACAAACAATAGAGATATTTACATTCAGCTTGTCTTTTCTTTTCTTTTCTTTGATCAGAATTAAGAATTTGCACTAATGTGTAATAATTGCTTATGCTGCAGCAGTCTTGCTGATAAATAATCCTTGTTTTTATTTTGTTGTTCCCCTGTTTGATAGAAAAAGACTAATGGGGCACCCAATGGTTTCTATGGGGAGATTGACTGGGACAGATATGTAAGTTTGCACAACCACACACACACACACACACACACACTCAAAAGTGTGTAGACAGTGTCCTGTGCTATTGCTGGAATTTGATCGATCACCTCAAAATTTATGGTCGGCCATTGGTGTCTTCTTCAATTGGATGTAGTCATTTGACGAGTATGTACAGTGCATGTTGTTATTTTACAGCCTTATTCCAAAATGAATGAAATAAATTTTTTCCTCAAAATTCTACACACATTACCCCATAATGACAATGTAAAAAAAGTTTTTCTTTTTTATTTTTGCAGATTTATTAAAAACTAAATTTACTAAATTCAATTTATTAAACTAAAAAAACCTTCGAAGAAATCACATGTACATACGTAAGTATTCACAGCCATGGCTGTGAAGCTCAAAATTGAGCTCAAGTGCATCCTGTTTTCACTGATCATCCTTGAGATGTTTCTACAACATAACTGGAGTCCACCTGGGGTAAATTCAGTTGATTGGATGTGATTTGGAAAGACACACACTTGTCTATATATAAGGTCCCGCAGTTGATAGTGCATGTCAGAATCGAATTTTGAGGAAAAAAAATTTTTTTGTTCATTTTGGAGGCTGTAACATAGCAAATGAGGAAAAAGTGAAGTGCTATGAATATTCTCTGGATGCACTGTATGCTCTCGAGCAGAGCTTGCCCACAACTGTTCCTGGAGTGCACCTTCCCTGCACATTTTTCATGTCTGCCTGCTGTACTCACACCTGATTGTTTACTCTGGTGTTTCCCAGTGTTTTTTTGGCTGAGCAGATCTGTCAGAGTTGTTTAATATAATCATGGAGCAGGGAAAGTGAAAAACCACATAGGGCAGGTACCCTCCAGGAGCTGATTTGGGCAGCCCTGTGCTAGAGGCTGTTGCGTAATTCATCACATAGTTTATCTGTCAAAAGAAGCCAAAATCTTGTGCTTTTCACATTGAACAAACAGGAGGTGCATCTGACAAACTCTGTAACTTTCCTTCTTCAACACCTAAACAGTTGCATCAGCGCTGTAGCAGCAGTCTGCCAGAAGTATTTCTTTCTGTGTTGAACTTTATTCAAACTATTTACCCAATGGGTGGAGACAAGACAACAGCCAACATTAAAAATGGATTACAGTAATAACAAAAATGATTAACCTGTTTGAAACTCTTCACATATAATCCTTTCTTTGAGGAGCAGTAGTGTAATTAAATTTCATCCTCAAGTACCTTAAGCTTGAGGTGATAAAAACAGCATACCTACCGTACACAGTCCCATCCAAAAGTACTGGATTAGTACAACCCCAATTCCAGTGAAGTTGGGACATTGTGTAAAATGTAAATAAAAACAGAATACAATGATTTGCAAATCCTCTTCAACCTATATTCAATTGAATACACCACAAAGACAAGATATTTAATGTTCAAACTGATAAACTTTATTGTTTTTGTGCAAATATTTGCTCATTTTGAAATGGATGCCTACAACACATTTTAAAAAAGTTGGGACAGGGCAACAAAAGACTGGGAAAGTTGATGAATGCTCAAAGGACACTTGTTTGGAAACAGGTGAGTGTCATGACTGAGTACAAAAGGAGCATCCCCAAAAGGCTCAGCCGTTCACAAGCAAAGTTGGGGTGAGGATCACCACTTTGGGAACAACTGCGTGAAAACATAGTCCAACATTTTAAGAACAATGTTTCTCAACATTCCATTGCAACGAATTTAGGGATTCCATCATCTACAGTCCATAATATAATCAGAAGATTCAGAGAATCTGGAGAACTTTCTACACGTAAGCGGCAAGGCTGAAAACCCACACTGAATACCCGTGACCTTCGATCTTTCGGGTGGCACTGCATTAAAAACCGACATCATTGTGTAAAGGATCTTACCGCGTGGGCTCAGGAACACTTCAGAAAACCATTGTCAGTTAACACAGTTCGTCGCTACATCTACAAGTGCAAGTTAAAACTGTAACATGCAAAGCAAAAGCCATACATCAACAACATCCAGAAACACTGCTGCCTTCTCTGGGCCTGAGCTCATTTGAAATGGACAGACGCAAAGTGCAAAAGTGTGCTGTGGTCTCATGAGTCCACATTTCAAATTGTTTTTGGCAATCATAGACATCGTGTCCTCCGGACAAAAGAGGAAAACGACCATCCAGATTGTTACCAGCGCAAAGTTCAAAAGCCAGCATCTGTGATGGTTTGGGGGCGTGTTAGTGCCCATGACATGGGCAACTTACACATCTGTGACGGCACCATCAATGCTGAAAGGTACATCCAGGTTTTGGAGCAACACATGCTGCCATCCAATCAATGTCTTTTTCAGGGACGTCCCTGCTTATTTCAGCAAGACAATGCCAAGCCACATTCTGCACATGTTACAACAGCGTGGCTTCGTAGTAAAAGAGTGCGGGTACTAGACTGGCCTGCCTGCAGTTCAGACCTGTCACCCATTGAAAATGTATCGCGCATTATGAAGCGCAAAATACAACGGAGACCCCAGACTGTTGAACAACTGAAGTTGGACTTACATCCAGATTTTTAGAACATAGCACTTTTTTTGTTAGACATTCCAGTTATTCGATGAGCAAAAATATTGGAACAGATTAGCCTTAATGTAAATATTTGGTTCAATATCTCTTGCTTGTAACAGTGTTGTCATGCAGTGGTTAATACAGCTGCAAACAAATTAAATTGTTTAAAAAAAACTTGATAATTAGATTTGTCACTTAATAATTCACTGGTTTATTTATTTATTTTTAAATCACATTTGATTCTTGTTGGAATGGGTCTCGGACCAAACACAACACTGCAGCTTCAGGTGTGAAATATCACATGCCACTCAGTGTCATGTAACACTTGATTTGAATCTGCTGAATAAAGTGTGTGACTGTACAGAGACAGCTGCATGTTCTGGGAGTCAGCAGGAGCCTTTAGCAGCCAGGATGCGGACATCGAAGATGCAACATCTGTGAAATCTGATCCACTTTCCAATGCAGCATTTGCAGGAATGACAAATGTTTACCAGTGCCTCTGTCACAGCGCGTGATGAAGCATAAATAAGCATTACTTTCCTTGCTTCTCCTTGCAGGCATCTCCTGATGTGGACGAAGAGGGTTTCAGCCTCCGGCCTGGCGAAGTCGGTGATGATATCCTTTATGTGAATAGTGGAAGCAGCAGAAGCTTTGGGACTCACACCTGCAAAACTACTGACCTATTTGCCTGACTGACAGCCTGAGTGCTTCTCAGTATTAAATGGTCCATCTATGTCTTGCCACAGCATGTCCTTGTAGCAGCAGAGAGGAGCAGTAGGACATCCGGGCAATTCGGCTTTGTACTAATACACACTGATTGTTTTTGCTCGTGTCAGCACCTGGTTTCTAGGTGAGCTACAGGACTAGTTGACTAGGATGGAGTGAGGTCAGAGTGAGTGTGTCAATCCCAGCAGGTGTAACGATGTAATGTGGGACACAGCGGACACAGCTGACGTCTGCTCTTCTACATTGTTCTCTGTGTCCACTACATGGGTGACTTTGCACTGGAGCTTTGGGAATGTTGTAGAAGGTTGATTTATGTCACACTAACCAGTGAGCAGCTCTTTGATTTTTTTTTTTTTTAATTTGTGTTTTAAATTCCTGTACTGTGTCCATTTCATACGCCATGTCCTTGACAAATGATCACTGTCTGCAAAGGGGAAACATTTTTTCTCCTCCAGCGATTCAGAAGACGACGATGAAAACAAGAAAAAATTCAAAATAAAGATCAAGCCGCTGGTATCAGACAGCGCTAAGTGTGTCCCTCCATCTATGGATGAGCTAAAAGCCTCTGTGGGAGGCCTGGCACTCTCTCCTTCTCTGGTGAGTGGTGCTGATCTGAACTACTATTCTGCTTCACAGTACAGACAAATTAGACTTAGAATATAAATTAGAATTTATATAATGTACTTGTCATTTCATATCTACTCAACCCACCTCCCAGCCTGAATGACAGAAGGACAAAAATTAAAAAACAAAACCTCTTTCTCACTCTATCTATCTATCTATCTATCTATCTATCTATCTATCTATCTATCTATCTATCTATCTATCTATCTATCTATCTATCTATCTATCTATCTATCTATCTATCTATCTATCTATCTATCTATCTACCTACCTACCTACCTACCTACCTACCTACCTACCTACCTACCTACCTACCTACCTACCTACCTACCTACCTACCTACCTACCTACCTAGGTGAGTTCACATGTTTATTTATGGTGTCATGGGCTGGTGAAACAGTTACACTGTCATTCCTCTGACAGAGTTCAATGGTAAACATGTCATAATTTGTGTATTATGGGGGTGGCAACCCATTCAGCTGCTTTGCGGGCGCCGCACCGAGCCTCAGACACGCACAATGACGCGTTGACAGACAGTGCTTTTGGTTTGATTGCACAATGTCCACGACCACATCACATGATAGATGCATGCCACATACATGTTGCATATCAACATTTCCTTTGCGCTCCCTGAATAGGATCCAGTGGAGGTGCACGTATGTGGCATAAGCAGGACATGCCACATGTTTGATGTGCCCGATTCATTTCAGGTTTCCCCTGACTGTGATCAGATTGTTCCAAATGCTGTTATGATGCCATACAAATATGTATATTGTAGTGGGATTGCGCTCACACTGCAGATAGACTGCCATTCGATGGATGTCCCATGTGGACTGCGCCATGAGTGTTTTGCACATGTGCAAAACTCTCGAGGTAGCCGTGCAAATGGGCCCACCCGTATTGACTGCTCTGAGACTGCTTTCCAAGGTTTTCAGACTGCACCTCGTGCTATGTGTGACGGGGGTCTAAAGCAGATGCTCAAAGCACTTTACAATGATGTCTAACATTCACTCATTGACACACACACTTACACACTGATGTCATTGTGCTGTCTTTGCCAGGTGCTCACTTCCACACCAGGAGCGATTTAGAAATTAAGGGACCTTGCTCAAGGGCCCTAAGTGAGTTTCCAAACTGCTGCGATTTTGAACCGAGGATCCTCTGGTTGCAATCCCACCTTTTTAACTACTACACCATCAGCCCCCCCGCCATAATTAAATGTGGCAAAGAATAACATGTTGTAGCATTCTGAATGCTTAATAAACATGGCCTCATTACATAATTACTTCTCTCTCACTTGAGCTCTGGTATCAACCACAGATGGGACAACCTGTACAGTGCTGCACAGATCCCACTCCCGCTTCACTGCACAAATAGAGGCACACAACAAAATGTGGACAATGTGTTCTGCAGTTCATCTACTCCTGCATAATGTTGATTTGCACTATGTTCTGAACTCACAAACACGTCCGTAACACAGATGAACCATACACACCATTTATATCATATCATTGCATACTGTGCAGCTGGTGTAAAGTGGCATTGGGCAAAGTCTTTAATCACCAAGCAAGGTGCTCACTACACAACAGGAACAACCCTTAGTGATTTTCTGGCCTGACTGGGGTTTGAACCTCTGGTCTCAAGCCCACCAGTCAACCACTACATCACCACCTCCTCACTTGTATGTGGGTTTGACAGCAGAACTCAGAATACTCAAGCTTGTGTTTACTGTAACTTTTTAATTAGGGGAAATTACAAGGTATTTACCAGGCTAATATATTTGAATAGGTGCCTGCCGCAGTTTTGTAGACAGCAAGGTTTTAATTTTATTGATAACTGGCCATCTTTCTGGGGTCATCATGGCTTGCTTATGATGGATGACCTTCACCCTACTGAGGAAGGCGCCGCCGTCTTATCTGTGAACATAGATAGAGTCCTACAGGGAGGATAACATTCGGATGCTACAGCAGGTTACAGAACAGATTAGAGAAACTGCAGGGCCTCGTATTAATGTGGTATGGAGTCCATTAGCATAGCAAGGAAACTAATGCAGGAAATCCACTACAGGCAGGGAGACTGTGGCCTGTTTCGGCAGAGATACCCATAAAAAGTGTAGAGGGATATGTTTTGCCAATTTAGTGGCTGTTACAACACTGGATAATACTAAAATTAAGGATGCACCACTGGCTGTTTCTGCAATATCAAATATTCTGTGTCTGCTATCTTCAGCCTGTGAGGAATTGCACAACTCAAGCCTAATCTAAGGCATATTACATATATCACTTTAGAAGCACCCCCAAATCCACAAAGTCAAAATGCCAACTCTAGTGAAGTCCTTAGTTTGTGTCTCATAATATAAGGTCACTGTCCTCAAAATCACTGCTGATAAATAATCTAATCATGGAACACCACCTAGATATGATCGGTTTATGTGAAACCTGGCTGAAACCTACCGTTGTCCTCCCCTTAAATGAAGCCTGCCCACCTGTATACACACTTTGTCACGTCCCTCACAATACAAAGCAAGGAGGAGGTATTGCTTTTATTCATAAATCTGGGTTTAGCTTACATTTGACTCTCTCACCATATATAGTCTCCCGGGCCTATATTCTAAATTATTTAAATGAATTTGGTGAGTTTGTTTCTACTTTGGCAACCTGTGTAGATAACATTGTGATTGTTGATGACTTCAACATTCATGTAAACAACCCTTCTGACCCCCTTTGCAAATCATTCATGGACATTATAGATGCATTAGAATTCCAGCAATGCATTCAGAGTTTAACACACATTAATGGAAATACCCTGGATTTGGTCCTCACTCATAGTAGAGAAGCTGAATCTTCGACTGGACTGGGTTGCTTGAAGTGAGGACGTTTTGCTTCTAATCTCAGAAGCTTCCTCAGCTAAAATTCTTACTCTGGTTGTCTGACTTATGTCTTGACTCTTGTAGAGAAGAATAATAGAAGCCAGTAAAAGCTGAATAAAGTGCAGAAGTCCCAAAGAACAAAGAGACCAGACAGAAAGGAGACAGAGCCAAGAAGAAGAGGAGTGTCTCTCCCTTATTTAGCAGGACTAGTGGAAAAACTACAGAGGATCTTCAGACAGCACAAAATCCCAGTTTAGTTTAAACCTCTTAACACCTTGAGACAGAAATTAGTTCACCCTAAGGACAGGATCCCTAATTACAAACAGAGCAATGTGGTGTATTCTATCAGATGTCAGGAAAACTGTAACAATCACTACATAGATAAGACTAAGCAGCTGTTGCACAAAGGCTATACCAGCACCACAGAGAGGGTGCCGGTGGACCTCAGTCTGCAGTTCATCTCCACCTTAAAGACACTAACCACACGTTTGAGGACAAGGAAGTTAAAATCTTAGCCAGAGAAAATAAATGGTTTGAGAGGGGAGTGAGGGAAGCATTGTATGTGAAACAGTTGAAACCCAGCTTTAACCGGGGAGGGGGTCTGAGACACGCTTTGTCCCCTGTTTACAATGGGGTACTCAGGTCAAAGCAGTTTCAGTCTTTTGTTCATGGTAATGAGTCATTCACGTCATCAGGAGAACCGTCAGGAGAGTCATCAGGAGAGTCGTAAGGAGAGACATCAGTCACATTGTTAGGAGGGACAGCTACCCTGTCATTAGGAGGGTGCTAAGTAGAGCACAATAGGTGCTAATTAGAGTAGTTGTTAGTCACTAGCCAATAGCAGGCTGCCTCTTGGTAGGAGGGGTCTGGTTAGGTTTAAAACTCCAGCTTTTGCTGGCTTCTGTTATTCTTCTCTACAAGAGTCAAGACAGAAGTTAGACTACAAGAGCAAGAATTTTAGCTGAGAAAGCTTCTGAGATTAGAAGTGAAACATCCTTGCGTCAAGCAACCCAGTCCAGTCGAAGATTCTAGTTTCTCTACTATGGAAACCACCTGGACAACTGAGAGCCTTCACAGAAATCCTCACTCATAGTATTGCTGTCCCAAATGCAATTATAAGCTTTTGCTTCAGCCTACACCCTTTCGGCCGCACAAAACTGGGAAATTGTTTGAGTTTTTCTTTTCTTTTGTTTTATGAGAGATTCTTTTGTTAAGTGTGTGTGTGTGCGTGCCAAAAAAAAAAAAAAATTCATTAATTAAAAAAATTCATTAATTCAAATATTAATATTGTGTCTCTTGCGTTGGTGGTTTCAGATCACTTGGTTGTTACATTTGCAGTCTCTTTGTCTTGTCCACTGGCATGAGACACTTATTTATCATCATGGTGACGCATCAACTCCTCAACTACAATTGAACTTGGAGCCAGACTGCCTTGATATCTTAGCGTCACTTCCGGAACATGATCATTCAGTAGAGAGCCTTGTGGACAGGTTAAACTCAATAGTCACATGCACATTGGACATGATCGCTCCGCCTAGACTAAAACTACATACTCTCCTTGGTTCAATGATCATTTATGTAGCCTCAAGTATAGGTCTAGAGGTCTTGAGCGAAAATGGCTTAGCTCAAAAGTAGAAGTATTCCACCTTGCGTGACACAATACTATTCTGGACTATAAATATGCACTATTGGCTACAAAACGGGCCTACTACTCTGATTTGATTAACAAAAACAAATACAATTCAAAGCTCATGTTTGACATGGTGGCAACACTTATTCAAGGATAACAACCTGTAAGTCAAATTCAAGTTTAAGAATTTCTATAGCGCCAACTCACAAGATCGCCTCAAGGCGCTTTACACAACACAATACCAAAAACAGAGAAAAAATTTGAATAAAAAGTTAAAAACACAATAAAAAGACAAAACATTAAAGCGCACAGGAATAAAAACACATAAAGCACAATTAAACTAATGACAAAACAAGGAAAATAAATGGTTTTTCAGTCTGGATTTAAAAGTCTCCACTTTATCCAACTGCCATATATGTGCTGGGAGATCATTCCAAAGAGCTGGGGCACGGTCGGAGAAAGCTCTTTGTGTCCCTAAGGTTAAAAATGGTTGACAGGCCACAGAGCCATCTCTTATTGTCCACCTGCCTTGTGGAATGATCTCCCTCCAGAGTTAAAACATTCAGATTCCATAGAGACTTTAAGTCCAAACTAAAAACTCATCTATTCTCTCTCTCTCGTATGTCTAGCATACCAGTGTCGTATGGAACTATGCTTCTTCTCCTTGTAATTCATATTATTAGCAACAGAACAGGTTTCTGCCTCACTACATGTAAATTTTGGGTCTCTTAGTGAAGTTCAGGGCTAGCTTCTGGCGACCACCTTAATAATCTCTATGCTTCCCTGTTGATTTACTGTTGGTGAACTAATGTCTCAGGTGCAGTTATTTCCAGCCAACTGATACAGCTCTTTTTCTCTCTGTCTGAGGTACTGATGAAACCCTCGACAGATGCTGGCCCTGTGCCCCAGAGCACTGGACTGACCTCAGGATGCGCTGCTTGTTGCACCAATGACTGGAAGTCATACTTTGGGACCTAACCGGAACAGGACATGGACACTAATAGATTAAAGACCCAAGATGGACTGCCTTTTAGTTCAATTAAGGACTCTGTTTTTGTTGCTTTTCTGTTCTTTCTGTTTCGGTTTTTCCTTTTCTTCTGTTTCTTCAGAAAGTCTTGTAAAATCTGTAAAAACCTTGTAACTGTTAGAATGGCCTAAGCAATGGGTCATCCCTCTGAGTGACTGAGTCTGATTTGCTTGAGGTTTCTTCTCCATTATCATCACAGGGAGTTTGTCCTTACCACTTTTGCCTGTGTGCTTGCGCAGGGGAGGATTGGTAAGGTTAGACCTTACTAGTGTGAAGCGCCTTGAGGCAGCATTGTTGTGATTTGGCACTGTACAAATAAAATATGAAATCCTAAATTGAAGGTGTTTTCCCCCCTAAAAATAACCAGAAATTCTTGTTCAATCTTTGAACCAGATGAAATGCCCTCCTCTCTCCATTTCAGTGCTATGTCACCAAATTGTTCCACCAAGGACATAAACGTAAGAGAACATAAAGAATTCCACTTTGAGGATGGCTGTTTTGTGCTGGGAATAATTTGACAACAAAAGCAGAACTATACAACCAGTCCAAAAATGTGTCACACACTGTGCACTGTCCCAAAATGGTTTGCCTTGTCTGTTTGACATTTTTCTCTCTTTTTTTCCAAACTCTCTTGTGCTGATTTATGCATGATGTAGAAGAGAAGTCCGGTAAGAATGTCTCATATTTTCAGTATCTCCACCAAAAGAAACTGTTCACTCTGTGGAGATGCTTGATAATGTTTTGTTGATTAATTTAATTTGGAAATTGCTTTTAGTTATATAGCAGGGGTATTGTGTTGTTGTTGTTGTTTTGTTTTGTTTTTTTTGCATGCAGTCCTCATTTTGTGTGTCTGTGTGTGTGTTATTTTTTGTATAGCTACAGCTTTACTCGAACCATAGAGCACTATAGAAGAACTAGAGAGCACACTTCGTATACTGCTTCCATAGTACAAATGTGCCCAAAAGAAGACTCGTGCGACACAATAAGAATAGGCAAAACATGGCGCAAAGTACCGCGATGTGTAAGCACAGTGCATACAGTTTCAATGAGGAATTAAAGGACATGTTGCATGTTTTTTAACATCCCAGTTAGCAAGACAACATAAAAATACTCATGATTGTAAGTCTCTCTACACACATGTAAACAACACCTCTGTGTTGGAAGTCTCACAGGACAAGTTGGAACATGCCCAGCTGTTAAACAATTTCTCGGATACTCACTCGACTGAAAAGCCACCAAAAGCCGTCTGAATCTTACGAATGGTTTCCAACATGGAGGTGTTGTTTGTCCCGCGCCATGAGCAGCTGCGTCCCGATGCGCGAATCCATCCGCACATCTTTCATTACAAAATCTCCTTTAACAGTGGAATGTGCCGATAAAGTGCTGATCCCGACCTCTTCTGAAACTTCTCTGCTAGTCACATGACGTCCTACATCAACAGAGCCTTAAATTTGGAAGTGATCTGCTCGTTCCAGCCTGTCGATGGCCGCTCGGGGCGCGGTGCGCCCTCCACCGCTGTGGGCCGTTTTTAATCCAGTTTTAATGGTCCTTAATCCATGTGATACCAATAGAATCTTCACCGAAAGCCATCTGAATCTTCCAAATGGTTTCCATCTGGCTGTCTGGCAGAGTTTCTGAAAAAATTTTGATGAAACAAAGCGGCAGTCGCTCCGCCATTCCTAAACAATAAAAATCCGATGAGGGGGGTGGACCAGTGCTCACTCAAAGCCTGCCCACAGGCGAATGATGCAACTGACAGGCGTGAAAAAACTCACGCATGCGCACGAAGGTTCAAGCTTGTCTGATGCAAGCGCACATGATTCAAATCCATATAGTTTTTGAAAAAAATAAAAAGGTCGAATACTTTTCTCACAGACCTCGTATATGCATGCATAACAGGGACTTTTCTGACTTTCTCAAAGTCTGAATGCAAGCTTGAGCAGAAAACTCAAACTGACGGTCACTCTGATACTGCCACATTCTGATCTAATGGCTGCACTTACATATGAAACATAAGAACAGGTACATAAAAAAAGGTGGCCTAATGAGTTGTAAATTACCCCAGCAGTGCCACTTGGCACCCTCCAGTCAGAATAGGAAGTGGGAGAAAAGGCTGGATTTTCAAGTGTTAATTGTTATGATTTTGGTGCGACATGTCCTTTAATGATGTGAGTGGAAAATGTGACAATAAAGCTATGAAAAAGTGATTTTCATCCACACCTAGACATTCATTCCTGAAAGTGGCGAGTGAAATATTTTTTTTCTGTGTTAATTTTACAGAATAAAAATCCGTAAAAATCCTCACATCTGAAGGTTCTGAGCTTGTACAGCAGCTCTCAGGCATTTGGGCTGGACTTTTCAGCTTTGTCACTAACACAGCAGGCTTCCAACTATGTCGTTATTGTTTATTGACGGGGCTAAAATCGCCACCTCCTTGCTGGCCGACTGCTCACGCTCGCTCTTCTTCTATAGGGCTCTATGACTCCAACCCATGTAGCAAAGCTCTTGTATTGCATAATGCACGGTAAACATAACACACATGACCCCAAAGCTGTTGGTTTCATTGACCAATAATGAGCATTCCGTGTGTGTGTGTGTGTGTGTGTGTGTGTGTGGCTCGTCATTAACTCCACACCATCTCTGAAGGTGTTATGGCTCATGTTGCATTTTGGAGGCTTTGCGGTTGCAGGAAACATGGTGTGGTGTGTGTGTGCAGTTTTAGTTGGTGTCCATTTGACTGATTTGTCACTCACTCTCTGACCCAGGTCTGTTCTCTCTTCCTTTTTGCTGGTCTCAGAGACGCAGCCCGGTGAGTTTTTCACACATCTGCCAGCTCTCAGCAGCAGCAGCGTATAATGTCAAAGAATGAACAGAAAAAAAATGCACATAAGAATTCCCTGTTATCCACTTAAAATATAGTGTAACCATACTTTTGGCTGCTGGATCGGGTATGGATCTACATGTTGAATTTTGGCACAAGTCTTACACCGGATGCCCCTCTGCTGCAACTCCAATTGTAGAGGTCAAAGTGCAGGTGACCTTGATTTGGCGGACTTCTATTTTGAAAGCAAAAGCACTAATTGCTTACGCCACTGTGCACTAAAGGTAGGATGTATGTGTGTAAAACATAAGAGTAGTGTGTGACACGATCTCACCTATCAGGTAGTGAATGCTTTGTCACCTGTTTTAAGTAAAGAAAAAGAGAATAGAGTGATATGTGATAGAAATGTATTTGCCTGTTGCACATGCAGTAATTAATGCTGCATTATCCTTAATGCATCTTTTTTTTGGATTATTTCTTTCACAGGGACATATTAAAAGGAACCTGTCATGTAAGTACATCTGTTTGCATAGTTCTTAAGTTTTATTCCTCCACTGTGGTATTATTGACAGAGGAGGAGTTTTAATCTCAGTAAACCTTTGTGTAACATTCTCTATTTATAGACGTTGTGATGTCATAAGGTCAACAGACTGGCATTGTGTTAATATTTTTGTCTACCAGGCCTGTAGCCAAACCTTTCCAGGGGGTGTGTTCTGGCTGATCTGGCCCCCCTTTGAAAAGTTTGGCTACTGGCCTGGTGGACAAAGTTTCATCAAGGGTCTTCAATTCAAGTCGGTCCAGTTAAAGAAAATTTCCCCAATATCAAAATATCTAGTATGCGTTATGATTCAGTGCCATAATTTGAAGTAGCCTAGTAGTTGTATCATTGTCCGTATGTAATCAATAACTGATTGTCAAAAAATAAAGTACAATTCAACAGTATTTCAGCTATGTTTAATATTAACTTGTTTAAAATAAAATCGGTTTTGCATTTAAAAATAAAAAGATTTTGAAAAAGGCATCCTAAAATAAAGTGTTTAATTTTAGAAGAACAAGTATAGTTGGAGGTTCTCCTTTTATTTTTTCTAAACTACACTCTAAAACATTGCAGCTGCATTTAATTATTCCCACTTGCTACCTCTCTTTAACATAAAAAGCTCTTACAAGTTTTGAATGTTGAACTCAACTTTACAACTCAACTCAACTTGTAAAGTTGAGTTACTTTCACTTCTATTGTTGAATTGTCTATTGTTCTAAAGTCGAGTTACTTTCACTTCTATTGTTGAATTGTCTATTGTTGTTCTAAAGTTGAGTTACTTTCACTTCCATTTATAGTAGCATATTTATAGGTCTTTGTGATTGCATAAGATGAGGAAAAAACAGTGAGGAAAGAAAATTAAAAGAAAATAAAAGGGATAATGTAACAGATTTTGAATCAGGTCTTCCTCTGCCTTTTTAACCATGTTTTTCCAGACCCAAGAACAACATACCATTAAAATCTGTCCACTATTAGTTATTATCTATACTGTATAGACAGACAGGCAGGCGACATAACCCAAGGCATTTTTGGTTTTGTTGTTCTCGTAGGTGAAGAGATTGCGCGACCAAGACGCTCCACCCCTACGCCAAGTCCCGCCCCTGAGATGTCAGGGTCAGTTATTATGAACCTGTGATGAAGATGCTTGTTCTCTTAAGTCTGTATGTTGGTACCACAGCTTCAAACCAGATTTTTTTTTCCTCACTTGGTTCATTCCAAGCAGAATCTGTATTTTAATGCTTCTGGTTATGAGCTCCACTTGAAATTTGTCATTACCAAACCAGTTAGAACCTAAAGAAATACTGGTTAGTAATGTTCCATGTAAGTCTGTGTGACTTAATATGTATTTTTCAGATGTTATAAAAATGCCTGTTGACATAGGCCATCCTGGGCACATCTGTTAGGCGAATTGGAGCTAGCGATTTCCAACATTATTTTTTTTTTACGTTAGCCTGTCCATCAAACGTTGATGAAGTTGATGACTAAGAACAAGATTTTTAAGGTACACAACACAATATTTACTTCATCTGGTTGGAAACAGGGAGCTCACGACACATTTTACTTTAATCACTCACTGCTCATAAATTTCTCTCCACCATTCAAAGACTTGCATGACATTCAGAGGAAGACAGGAAGTTAACTCTTATTTTTTCCTACTAATTTATCATTTGTTTTTTTGTTGTTTGTTTGTTTTTTTGCCTTTCATTCTTTGAACCGGTTCAAAGCCTTGGTTTGTACCACTGCAGAACTGTAGAGAAGGAATTAAAATGTATTACTTGTATCTTCTTTACTGAACTAACAGAAAGCTGTGTTATTGTATTCACGGCAAGAACAAATGAGGTTGTTGGATCTCAGAAACCTGATGGGTGAATGTCTCATCTTGCAGTGACTCATCTTGCAGTGACTTGTTATCGCAGAACGTTTCTTCGTTCTATGGAAGACCTTCAGAGACCAAATATGCCAGATATGATGGTGTGTTTAATGTTATACAAACTCCACACAAATTGATACTTAAAGTGAACCAGCAGGTTCAGTTAATGTGAGCCTGATAGCTTCTGTGTCAATGTCTGATCACAGTGATCCCTGCTGACATTTGGAGAGAATCAAGGCTGCAGCCTGAATCACATTTAAGCAGAAGTTTCCCAACAGGAGGTGAGCTGACACAAAGGAATATTGTTAATCAATGTTCATTTTGGCACCTATTTTTAGCTTTATCAACAAAAGATGGACTAATTGTAGTCATGCTTTATATATATATATATATATATATACACACACACACACATTATATTAGATTCATTTAGTTTACACTTTTATGCAAACCAACTTGTGTGGAATGTACTTTGGACCCCATAGAGGTGGTGGGTGAGAGGAGGATGCTAGCTAAACTGACATCAATTATGGACAACTCCTCTCACACCTTACAGGAGACTGTGGGAGCCTTAAGCAGCTCCTTCAGTAATAGATCGCCGCACCTTTGGTACAAAACAACATCTCTGCAGATCATTTATTCCACTTGCAGTCAGACTGTATAGTAAGTCCCTTCGGCTTCTCCCTTGTTTGCACTCGGGGTTGCCACAGCAAATCCAAGGTGGATCTGCATGTTGAATTGGCACAAGTTTTACGCCGGATGCCCTTCCTGACGCAACTCCACATTACATGGAGAAATGTGGCTGCATAATACCTCAAAATGTCTTAGCACCATAACGACCTGCTATGTTTACACTATTAACTACGTCTTCCACCAGTTTTTGTGTTTTATTACATGCACAATACCCCTATCATGATTCATCACACATGTTTATAGTAATTATGTAGAAAGTAATCTGTGGTGAATGTTTAACTTTGAAGAAATAAATTATTCTGAAGTATAAGGTGTAATCTTTGATGTTATCTGTTTCCTATTTGTATACTTTATCAATGAATTCTGAATCTTCTGCAAGAGATCATTATTTTTTCATGCACTAGTTGACTTTTCATGGTATCATGATGCCCATTTCAAAACCGATATAAGTCCCAGCATGCAATTACCATGATAGTATGTGATGTATTGTTCCATCCTTAGATTTCAATGGCTTCTTGCCCCTGCTTTGATAGCATTTGGTAGCTCATTCCACCACTAGTGGCACCAAAAATGAGAATAGTCTGGCTTTCCATGTGTGGAGGGATGGCAGTGTTACATACCACTCCTTGGAGGAAAATAGTGGTCGAGGGGCAGCACAAGTCTTATTGACAGCATTTAAGTAGATGGTGCAGAGTTAGTAGTCACTTTGTAGGTAAGCACTTGTGACTTGATTTTGCAGGCAGCAGTGGGTAGCCGGTGGAACTTTAAAAGGAGTGGAGTAATGTGCACTTTGGACTGATTGAATTACAGGATGTGTTGCTGCATTCTGGATCATCTGTAAGGGCTTTGCTGTGCAAGCCAGGAGGCCCATTAGAAGGGTGTTACGAGGTAGTAGTTGAGGCAAGTGATAACCATGGCCCGTACCAGGCGTTGGGTGGCATATTGAGTTAGATATTCCCTTGCAAAGTGACATGACTAAGACACATGGTCCAATAAGGATACTTGGTCATCAGTCATGTCACTCTGGTTCCTTGCCACACTGGTAGGACTGAGAAAGAGAGGGAGAGAATAATTGGACATATGTGTCGCCATACTCAGACTACAATATGACTGAAACCAGTTAACATTTTAATCTTTAAGATTATCAAAGGGCCAAAGTTAACACTGCCATCATGTGGTGGGACTGGCATAACACTATGTTTGAAGTGTAGTGACGTGTTGTGTTGAACCAATCTCTCCTTTTGTCTTTGTTGCAGTTCCTCCTCCCCTTCCGCCAAAAAACATTCCATCAAGGAGTCATTACAGCTATGCTTCCGACTCCTCTGGTAAATTAATTGTAAAAATCATTTTGAACACTGATGATACCATGAAATCAAAACAAATTATGTAATTTCAGTGCTCTAATAAACTCTTTGTAGCCAGTCTGCCCAATGGAAGGGCAGTTCGCAGTTCTGCTCCCATCTACCTGAACGTCCTATCTCCTGGCTCCTATGGCGGCTCCCCGGCTCCTGATCTGGACGATGTCTTTGGCCCTGTGGACAGCCCAGATACCAGTGAAGACACAGTGTCTCCTAGATGGGTTACGTTCAGCGATGACAGACCTCCACCACCAGATGAACCTGCTCCTCCTCCACCACCAGACTCACCTCCCCCAGACACACCGTCATCTACCCCCTCCACTCCATGTGTCTCTCCTGGACCACCGCCAAATGAGCCACCACCTTTGCCTCCTCCTTTTTCACCTGGGTCTTCCCCTCCTTGCACACCACCTGACTCGCCACATTCCATTTTCCTCGGTCCTCCTCCTCCAGATAAACCAGCCCCTCCTCTACCCCCGGACTTCTCTTCCTCTGATTCACCTCCCATCTGCCTTGACGAGGAGGCACTTGATGAGGAGGTGCTGCAGTTTGTAGAATACTCTTCATCGCCTGCACCCACGAGCCCTGTTCCCCCTCTGCCAGCGGAGTGGAGATCCCCAAGGGGACAAGTCCCTTCTCCCCTTGTCTTAGGAGGTGCCGGTGGAAAGAGGACTCCAGAAAGTGTGTACATGAGAGATGACGTCCCTGATTTTGTTGGATCACCCAGAGAGCTGACCCCGAGCTTCAGAGGCACACCGCCTCCTCTTCCTCCAACCACCTACAGGTCTATTATATGTTCCCCGGGACCACATTCGGGCAGCAGTGAGTATTTTGTGTACTAAATGTTGAGAGGAACTCTTGACCCTTGTTCTGATTGAAGCAGTTTATGCAGCAGATTGTGTTATTTGCATTGAGTTACATTTCAATAAAACCCAAACCAATTAGGAACTGAAGAAGGAGTGTCCAACTGTCCTCCTGGTGCACAGTTACCATATTTGGATTTAATTAACTTTAAATTAATGCTAGTAGTCTGCATCATTAGCTCATATTTATTATGTGCTGACAGCTTTTATTTGCCCTCCCATTTTTCATGCATTGAATCAAAAGACCCAAGACTTCTTCTATGCATGCAAAACATATATTTTCTCTCAAATTGTGCCCAGGATTGGTCACAAGAAAAGGCTAATCACCTGTACACCGATCATGCTGTTTAATCAGAATCCCATGCTAAATAAAATAATAAAATATTAAAATATATCTGTGTACATATTTGCACACAATGATACAACAAAATAGCAAAAACAAATAAAAGATATGTTAAAACTGCCTCTGAAGGCACATCGACTCACACTGAAAAATAAAAAGATGTAACATTCTGAAGTAAAGTGGTTTGTCTATATTCCACAAAATAAACTCAGTGTTGTGGTTTAGCCACTCATAGCTAGGATTGGACCCTATGATGCAAGACAGCCATGACACAAGGGGGTAACTTCACAAATACACATGCTTTAATTCTACAAGTGGCAATGTTAATACATTTGTGATCAAACAATCCCAATTGACAATAATCCAAAAATACTACAAACGGACTGGGTGAAAAAGACAAACGAGGTGGTAACAAAAACACTATCAAAATTACTGCTGGGTAAACTGGAACGTGTGACAGGAACTAGGAACTGAATGAAATTGAGCGGTAGTGAGGAAACAAATGGGTGTGACTTAAATACCAAACAAACTAATGAGTAACAGGTGTAACAAACCAGGGGAAGGTCTAACACAACATGTGAGAACTGAATGAACAGAAAGTGACTAAAACTGATATCTAAGGGAAATAGATAATAAACTAATGATCACAAAAACAGATTGAGGACATAACAAAACAACATAAGATCCAAGTGCAGTAACTTACAGAAACAAACATGGAAATGAACCCGTGTACAAACCAGAATACAGAAAATGTTACAGTTGTGAAGACCAGTGGTGGAACAGAAATAGATAAACAAGTGGCAGAATAAATAAACACAGGATAAGGAACAACATAAACCTGATCATGGGGACTGGAACCCTTGAACATGGCGGAGCTGTCTGATGCCACGCATAGCTGACAGGTGTGACCATGACAGCTGCACATGGCAGAGGGACGGAAAGACAAAGAGACACACAATGCAGATTGCACCCATACGCACACACCGGACTCAATCATGAAACGGGGGAACACGCAGTCCATGCACTTACACACAGACCGAAGGGGAGGCGTGTCCGCTGCCCACACACCTGGAGCAGAGAGAGCACACACCCCCACATGCACGCATATACGAGGTCTGTCAATAAAGTAACGGTCCTTTTTATTTTTTTTTTAAACTATATGGATTTGATTAATATGTTTTTACGTCAGACAAGCTTGAACCCTCGTGCGCATGCGTGAGTTTTTCCACGCCTGTCGGTGACGTCATTCGCCTGTGAGCACGCCTTGTGGAAGGAGTGGTCCCGCCCCCTTGTCGGATTTTCATTGTCTGGAAATGGTGGAATGATTTGGACTTTTTTTTCATCAGAATTTTTTCAGAAGCTGTTAGAGACTGGCACCTGGAAACCATTTGAAAACTTGTCCCATGACACGCCGAAACGGAGGTGTTCCTTTGTCTCGCTCAAATAGCAAATTGGTCGTTATGCACGAAGCCTCCACGCGGCTTTCCATGACAAAATCTCTTGTTAAAAGTGAAATCTGCCGGAAAATGGCTGATGTCCAGCTCTGGTGATAACCAGAGAAAGTGCACATGACGGTCTCGTATCCACAGAGCCATCAGCTTAGAAATGATCTGCCGTTTTCTGCCTTGTCGTCGCAGCTCGGAGCGCGGCGCGCCGAGCATCCTTAAAGCCGTCCTTTAAGCTGTAGTAACAGTCCTTATTCTCTGTGAAGCCTGTAAAATTTTCACAGAAAGCCAGATAAATTTTTCAAATGGTTTCCAGGTGCCAGTCTCTAACAGCTTCTGAAAAAATTCTGATGGAAAAAAGTCCAAATCATTCCGCCATTTCCAGACAATGAAAATCCGACGAGGGAGCGGGACCACTCCCACAAGGCGTGCTCACAGGTGAATGACGTCACCGACAGGCGTGGAAAAACTCACGCATGCGCACAAGGGTTCAAGCTTGTCTGACGTAAAAACATATGAATGAAAAACATATAGTTTAAAAAAAAAATAAAAAGGACCGTTACTATATTGACAGACCTCATAATTAATTGTACTTTGTTTAACAAAGATGAAAGTAAAGTAACTGTTGCCTTCCTGGTTTTCTGTGTGATGTCATTTAGTCCTACAGCTGTCAGGTAAAATCCACAATCTGAAGAGAAAGACAGAACTTTCCAATGATACTTAATGTCTTCATAGAAATTTATTTGACATCTGTTTTCAGTGGCTGCTTTAAGTGCCGTCTAGTGGTGTGACTGTGAGGCGAAGCAGCCAAATTCTCATAAATAACTTGTTTTGTGTAGCTCAGACTTTTGTGTTGTAGCAGTTTTATTGTTCTTGTTGTTGTAACACTCTAAGTAGCTTCTTTAGCACTCTGGCTTATCATTTCCCAACAGCCCCTTTAGGTGTCACAAATCCAGGGCCAATATGGGACTCACTGCTTCTTCTTGTTCTTAGTTGACGTTACACTTACAAAAGTGTTAAAATATTAAGCCTGTGAATGTGTTAATATTCTGACGTTTACACTGTCACTTAGGGTGCTTTCACACCTACCTTGTTTGGTCCAGACCTTCCGATGTTTGGGGTAGACCAAAGCAGAAGGAGTGAAAGAGGTGGTGTTGATCTGGGTTAAACTGAACCACGGTCTGGTGAATTTGCAGTTTGAAAACAGTTTTTGGATGATTCAGGCTTTTGGGCCAATTATAGTTGAAGAAAGGTTATCGTCACCATCGCCCATTAAACAGGAGAAGAAGCAAAGAAACAGACAATAATTTAATTAAGTTACCTGATTAAAGCTGGGTGACTTCCTGCACTGGTGTCTGTCTTTTCTCCTCGTTATAGATAAAACAAAATCAGTCTTGTCCTTGTTGCTGTAGCAGGCAGTAAAAATTAAACATCTTTAACTTTTGACAGTAAGTGTTGCTGGTAAAAATGCCATAACAATAATCGCGTAGTTTCAGTGGTGGGCACAGATAACCAAAAAATTAACTTTGATAACAGATAATCAGATAACTGAAAAGTTATCTTTGATAAAGATAAAACAATAAACCACCCAAAAATGTATCAGACGTTACAGATAACCGATAACAGATAAATTCCAATATTGTCTCTGGTACATTTACAACTACTAATAAAACAAATTTAAGTTTTAATGCCACAATAGCTTCTAGTAATATTAAAAGTAACAACAGACCCAAACAGTGAGACCACACTTTCGTCTTTGAACATTCTGCCCCTGCTGGAAGCGCTTGTTTACTACAGAGCTCCCAGCACAGAGGCACTCTGAGAGCAGCCATAAAGCCAACCCTCTATCAATCACAACGCTTCGGTCAGGCAGAGGTCTTGAAAAATAAAGTCATGCTAACTTATGGTTTTGATTTATAAATAACATTAATACCGATAGAATAACTCCATTAATGTCAATTCTGTCATTTGTACAAAGTTAAAATATAGCATATATCTTTTAATGTTGAATAATGCATAGTAGAGAAGCTTGAATCTTCGACTGGACTGGGTTGCTTGACGTGAGGACGTTTTGCTTCAAATCACAGAAGCTTCCTCAGCTAAAATTCTTGCTCTGGTAGTCTGACTTCTGTCTTGACGCTTGTAGAGAAGAATTCTTCTCTACCAGAGCAAGAATTTTAGCTGAGGAAGCTTCAGTGATTTGAAGCGAAACGTCCTCACGTCAAGCAACCCAGTCCAGTCGAAGATTCAAGCTTCTCTACTATGGAAATCACCTGGACAACTGAGAGCCTACACAGAAACGTTGAATAATGCACTAATTCTGAGGTTTTGTAACAAACAGACAGATCGCAAAGGATTCTGGGTAAAAGTGCCTCTGCTAAACACTGATTGGTTCAGTCATTCATTGTGTAAACCAACACGTTAATGTGACGTCTTTTGTGTGTTGGTGTTTACAGATAAATGTGCTTTTGTAAAATATTCAAATTTTTTTATTTGTAAAAACAGGCATTTTTACAGAGCCCTGGAAGTGTCATCGCAAAATGTTTTGCATGTGGAGAGAATGTGCGCACGTTTTATGATGTTGTAAAACGTGCTTTACACTGTGCGAGATGATGTGTCATGCAGGAATTTTTTGGACCGAGTTTTAGGTTAATCGCGTGTCCTGCATCGTGTAGTGTACATGGAGTAACAAGCTGCGTTTAACATCTCAGGACCTCCTCCTGATTGCCGATCGTATAGTCCAATGAAAATCAAACCTGTTTGATATTATTCTGGTCGGCCGTCGTGAGGGTATCCTGCTGCTGAAAAGCTACAAGCATCTAACTGCTCGCACTGTGCCTGTGCAAACACCGCAGAGCTGTCTTGTAATGTTATTATTTATTTATTTATTTATTTTATTTTATTTTTTTGCTGTTCTGTTTTGTTTTTAAATTTTATTTGTAAAAAAAAAAAAAAAAAGCCATTTGCAAAGCCAAAAAGTTGATTTGACAATCATCTGATATAACCGGGGTCAAAATAAATAGAACACTGCCATCTACTGGTGCCATTTCTCCTTTGTCTACAGAGGATAGAGACGCTTTTCATAGAAGCAGCTCTCTTCTGTTAGCAGAGGGTATAACTGTCCATCTGTTACAAAACTTAAAAGGTGGGTGCTGAACTGATTTTAAATTTTAAAAATGCTTGTCGCTGTTCAGCTTTGTTTACTTTATTGGTCTAAAAGTTATCGGACAAAAATTATCTAAAAAGATAATCTGATAATGAAAACATTGTCTTCGATAATTATCTGTTATCGGATTATTGGAAGTGTGCCCACCACTGCGTAGTTAAAACAAAAGTAACTTCTTTCATGGTTTACATTCAAATGGAACTTTATGATAAATGAAAGTGTACTTTCAGCATGATAGAGGAAACTAACTAAACTTTGTTCAGACTTAAAAGTGGAATTGTTTGGGTACTGTTTATAGGAATACCACAAAGAAAGGTTTCAAGTTGGGTTTGAACCTAAAACATTCTGGTTCTGAGGCGACAGCGCAACCACTGAAAACTTGCAAGAAGACCCTTTTTTTCCTCACTCAGCTCATAGTCACGGTTACTATTACACTTTTTTAGACTTAAATCACACTTAAAGAGAGTTAAATATGTAGACTTTAACACTGAGAGTGTTGTAGTCACTTTAAGTGTTAAAAAGTAAACTCAAAGATTTAGCTGAGATTTAACAGTCTATGGTTTGCTGTGTAGAAGCAAAGAAGTGGTTATATATCGAGATGAACTACCCATCCAGATGAGCTCTACTGCGCAAATGCATATGTGCTTTCACACCTCACCCGTCGAGTTGAGCTCCAAAATGTATTAATTGCTTTAACAAAATGCAGTTTTGAAAAGTGTACATTGTAATTTATCAATCTGTATACTAGGCATGGGATGATACAGATTTATTCTGTCATGATTATCTTGGCCATAGTAATTGCGATTAATGATAATGTCAAAATAATTAACAAACATTATATACAAGTTTAAAAAGGCCTTAAAATGCTGGCATCACAACAGTGCATTTAATTGTAGGCTAAAACAAAAATTTTTATTGTATAGTTTTTCCTATGGGCTAATATCAACTGAATCTATACTAAATATAAAAAATTATCTGTCTAATAAAGTCCAAAGGACATTGAGGTGCAAGTAATGAGGATTATTGTGATGAACGATTATCATGATAATAAAAAAAGTTGCCTCCAGGTTATGAATACTTATCTTTTTATAGTGAGTACTTTTTACATATTACTACAATCAGATGAACAATTTCTAGATTTGTTTACCCGTCAAAATAAACTAACTTTGTTAAGAGTCATATATTCAGTGATTGAAAGTGAAGTGCGATAGGTAGCTTGTTTCGACAGAGCCCATCTCGACACATGCAACTCTCGATTTACGCTACGGGTAGCTCAACTCAGCAGGGAGCTCATGTCAACAGAACACAGTAATGCCGAAAGAAATGGTCTTTCACGATAATGTAAGAGCTCGCTAACAAGAAATGTGTGCTATGTGCTGCAGGCCCTTCGTCTCCAGCGCGTCCTGCCACGCCTCATTCTCGAGGCAGCCCAGTTCCTCCTCCTCCACCCCCTCGACCGTCCTCACGACCGAAGCTGCCCCCTGGGAAACCCATAGCTGATATGGTACACGTTACGTTTCAGCAGGATTCTTGTGTTTTTTTTATTGATCTCTGTTTAGTTCTAACTCTTAAATGATACACTGACACTTTGTTTCATTGTGGAACATGATATTGTATATTGGGACATGCTTTTATTGTTCCAGACTCGGCCGTTCAGTCCGCCAGTTTCAGGCAGCCCTCCGCCTTTTGCTCCCCTGGCTCGAGCAGAGAGTTCCTCCTCAATCTCATCCATTACCTCACACAGTGCAGCGTCTACACCAACCTTGGGAAGAGACCTTAACTTATCCAGCACAGGTACATTACCAACATATCATTACCAACATACCAACATATAAAAAAGAGTTCATTCATACAGTATACAGTATTTTTTTTTCTTTTTCTGTGTTGTGTGAGCAAATCTGGGGTTTTCATGTCCAATTTGGACCATAATCACATGTAATCCCACATCTGATTCATACAAAAACTGTGTGCTTGGTTTTAGAACAGATGTTTGGTGGTCTATGGCAAAAACAGAACTCCCACACGCTGTCAAACTTACAATACATTTGCAACATTTTGGTGCTAGACCTTTATTAGACAATCACATTCTTCTACGTCATGATAGCAATGCACCATCCTAGACGCATCATTCTATGACCATGGGTGTACAGATTTGGGTGTAAGTACTTTTGCTTAAATAACACAAATGTTGGGTGTGAAAAAGTTGGAAACTTGCAATGACACACATCTTACATCAGGTGTAAGATGTCATCATATGCTACTGGATGAGATAGTTTATATAGATCCACATCACAACAAAGCTGCCTTAAGGCGCTTCACACAAGTAAGGTCTAACCTTACCGACTCCTAGAGCAAGCACACAGGCGGCAGTGGTAAGAAAAACTCCCTCTGATGATATTGCGGAAGAAACCTCAAGCATACCAGACTCAAAGGGGCGACCCATTGCTTAGACTATTCTACCAAAAAAGGTTTACAATACAGAACACAACACAACAACTGATGAGAGTTCATGCAGGTATCCAGTCCACCGTCAGGTGGAGCGGGAGTTGGGGAGTGGAGTCATCGAGCCACTTGTTGGATCTGTTCTTACAGCCTCTACTGGTGGTTGGCTCTCACTGCGGTATTGTATCACTTCCTGTTCCGGAGCACAGCGGTGTTTTGCTGTATCTGTTAGCTGTTTAATCTGCGCAGTTAGATTAATCTAGTTATCTAGATTACGATTTGTTTCCCAGTGTAATCTTCACGTGCCTTAACCAAAGCACTCCTTCTGCTGAATCACCTCTAAATTATTTACACATTATTCACTTTGCGTGTTTTTAGGAATCCGCTAGCTTAGCGCAGCTACTAGCTCTTAGCCGATTTAGCATGGCGGCTTCTCCTGTCTCTCCCGCACTTTTCTGCTCTGGGTGTGAAATGTTTAGTTATTCCTTGGCCTCCTTTAGCAGTAACGGTACTTGTAATAAGTGTAGCTTATTCATAGCTTTGGAGGCCAGGCTGGGCGAATTGGAGACTCGGCTCCGCACCGTGGAAACTTCTACAGCTAGCCAGTCCCCTGTAGTCGGTGCGGACCAAGGTAGCTTAGCTGCCGTTAGTTCCCCTCTGGCAGATCCTGAGCAGCCGGGAAAGCAGGCCGACTGGGTGACTGTGAGGAGGAAGCGTAGTTCTAAACAGAAGCCCCGTGTACACCGCCAACCCGTTCACATTTCTAACCGTTTTTCCCCACTCGACGACACACCCGCCGAGGATCAAACTCTGGTTATTGGCGACTCTGTTTTGAGAAATGTGAAGTTAGCGACACCAGCAACCATAGTCAATTGTCTTCCGGGGGCCAGAGCAGGCGACATTGAAGGAAATTTGAAACTGCTGGCTAAGGCTAAGCGTAAATTTGGTAAGATTGTAATTCACGTTGGCAGTAATGACACCCGGTTACGCCAATCGGAGGTCACTAAAATTAACATTGAATCGGTGTGTAACTTTGCAAAAACAATGTCGGACTCTGTAGTTTTCTCTGGGCCCCTCCCCAATCGGACCGGGAGTGACATGTTTAGCCGCATGTTCTCCTTGAATTGCTGGCTGTCTGAGTGGTGTCCAAAAAATGAGGTGGGCTTCATAGATAATTGGCAAAGCTTCTGGGGAAAACCTGGTCTTGTTAGGAGAGACGGCATCCATCCCACTTTGGATGGAGCAGCTCTCATCTCTAGAAATCTGGCCAATTTTCTTAAATCCTCCAAACCGTGACTATCCAGGGTTGGGACCAGGAAGCAGAGTTGTAGTCTTACACACCTCTCTGCAGCTTCTCTCCCCCTGCCATCCCCTCATTACCCCATCCCCGTAGAGACGGTGTCTGCTCCCAGAACACCAATAACCAGCAAAAATCTATTTAAGCATAAAAATTCAAAAAGAAAAAATAATATAGCACCTTCAACTGCACCACAGACTAAACAGTTAAATGTGGTCTATTAAACATTAGGTCTCTCTCTTCTAAGTCCCTGTTGGTAAATGATATAATAATTGATCAACATATTGATTTATTCTGCCTTACAGAAACCTGGTTACAGCAGGATGAATATGTTAGTTTAAATGACTCAACACCCCCGAGTCACACTAACTGTCAGAATGCTCGTAGCACGGGCCGGGGCGGAGGATTAGCAGCAATCTTCCATTCCAGCTTATTAATTAATCAAAAACCCAGACAGAGCTTTAATTCATTTGAAAGCTTGACTCTTAGTCTTGTCCATCCAAATTGGAAGTCCCAAAAACCAGTTTTATTTGTTATTATCTATCGTCTACCTGGTCGTTACTGTGAGTTTCTCTGTGAATTTTCAGACCTTTTGTCTGACTTAGTGCTTAGCTCAGATAAGATAATTATAGTGGGCGATTTTAACATCCACACAGATGCTGAGAATGACAGCCTCAACACTGCATTTAATCTATTATTAGACTCTATTGGCTTTGCTCAAAATGTAAATGAGTCCACCCACCACTGTAATCATATCTTAGATCTTGTTCTGACTTATGGTATGGAAATTGAAGACTTAACAGTATTCCCTGAAAACTCCCTTCTGTCTGATCATTTCTTAATAACATTTACATTTACTCTGATGGACTACCCAGCAGTGGGGAATAAGTTTCATTACACTAGAAGTCTTTCAGAAAGCGCTGTAACTAGGTTTAAGGATATGATTCCTTCTTTATGTTCTCTAATGCCATATACCAACACAGTGCAGAGTAGCTACCTAAACTCTGTAAGTGAGATAGAGTATCTCGTCAATAGTTTTACATCCTCATTGAAGACAACTTTGGATGCTGTAGCTCCTCTGAAAAAGAGAGCTTTAAATCAGAAGTGCCTGACTCCGTGGTATAACTCACAAACTCGTAGCTTAAAGCAGATAACCCGTAAGTTGGAGAGGAAATGGCGTCTCACTAATTTAGAAGATCTTCACTTAGCCTGGAAAAAGAGTCTGTTGCTCTATAAAAAAGCCCTCCGTAAAGCTAGGACATCTTTCTACTCATCACTAATTGAAGAAAATAAGAACAACCCCAGGTTTCTTTTCAGCACTGTAGCCAGGCTGACAAAGAGTCAGAGCTCTATTGAGCTGAGTATTCCATTAACTTTAACTAGTAATGACTTCATGACTTTCTTTGCTAACAAAATTTTAACTATTAGAGAAAAAATTACTCATAACCATCCCAAAGACGTATCGTTAGCTTTGGCTGCTTTCAGTGATGCCGGTATTTGGTTAGACTCTTTCTCTCCGATTGTTCTGTCTGAGTTATTTTCATTAGTTAGTTAGTTATTAGTCATCCAAACCATCAACATGTCTATTAGACCCCATTCCTACCAGGCTGCTCAAGGAAGCCCTACCATTATTTAATGCTTCAATCTTAAATATGATCAATCTATCTTTGTTAGTTGGCTATGTACCACAGGCTTTTAAGGTGGCAGTAATTAAACCATTACTTAAAAAGCCATCACTTGACCCAGCTATCTTAGCTAATTATAGGCCAATCTCCAACCTTCCTTTTCTCTCAAAAATTCTTGAAAGGGTAGTTGTAAAACAGCTAACTGATCATCTGCAGAGGAATGGTCTATTTGAAGAGTTTCAGTCAGGTTTTAGAAATCATAGTACAGAAACAGCATTAGTGAAGGTTACAAATGATCTTATGGCCTCGGACAGTGGACTCATCTCTGTGCTTGTTCTGTTAGACCTCAGTGCTGCTTTTGATACTGTTGACCATAAAATTTTATTACAGAGATTAGAGCATGCCATAGGTATTAAAGGCACTGCGCTGCGGTGGTTTGAATCATATTTGTCTAATAGATTAATAATTTGTTCATGTAAATGGGGAATCTTCTTCACAGACTAAAGTTAATTATGGAGTTCCACAAGGTTCTGTGCTAGGACCAATTTTATTCACATGCTTCCCTTAGGCAGTATTATTAGACGGTATTGCTTAAATTTTCATTGTTACGCAGATGATACCCAGTTTTATCTATCCATGAAGCCAGAGGACACACACCAATTAGCTAAACTGCAGGATTGTCTTACAGACATAAAGACATGGATGACCTCTAATTTCCTGCTTTTAAACTCAGATAAAACTGAAGTTATTGTACTTGGCCCCACAAATCTTAGAAACATGGTGTCTAACCAGATCCTTACTCTGGATGGCATTACCCTGACCTCTAGTAATACTGTGAGAAATCTTGGAGTCATTTTGATCAGGATATGTCATTCAAAGCGCATATTAAACAAATATGTAGGACTGCTTTTTTGCATTTATGCAATATCTCTAAAATTAGAAAGGTCTTGTCTCAGAGTGATGCTGAAAAACTAATTCATGCATTTATTTCCTCTAGGCTGGACTATTGTAATTCATTATTATCAGGTTGTCCTAAAAGTTCCCTAAAAAGCCTTCAGTTAATTCAAAATGCTGCAGCTAGAGTACTAACGGGGACTAGAAGGAGAGAGCATATCTCACCCATATTGGCCTCTCTTCATTGGCTTCCTGTTAATTCTAGAATAGAATTTAAAATTCTTCTTCTTACTTATAAGGTTTTGAATAATCAGGTCCCATCTTATCTTAGGGACCTCGTAGTACCATATCACCCCAATAGAGCGCTTCGCTCTCAGACTGCAGGCTTACTTGTAGTTCCTAGGGTTTGTAAGAGTAGAATGGGAGGCAGAGCCTTCAGCTTTCAGGCTCCTCTCCTGTGGAACCAGCTCCCAATTCAGATCAGGGAGACAGACACCCTCTCTACTTTTTAAGATTAGGCTTAAAACTTTCCTTTTTGCTAAAGCTTATAGTTAGGGCTGGATCAGGTGACCCTGAACCATCCCTTAGTTATGCTGCTATAGACGTAGACTGCTGGGGGGTTCCCATGATGCACTGTTTCTTTCTCTTTTTGCTCTGTATGCACCACTCTGCATTTAATCATTAGTGATCGATCTCTGCCCCCCTCCACAGCATGTCTTTTTCCTGGTTCTCTCCCTCAGCCCCAACCAGTCCCAGCAGAAGACTGCCCCTCCCTGAGCCTGGTTCTGCTGGAGGTTTCTTCCTGTTAAAAGGGAGTTTTTCCTTCCCACTGTAGCCAAGTGCTTGCTCACAGGGGGTCGTTTTGACCGTTGGGGTTTTACATAATTATTGTATGGCCTTGCCTTACAATATAAAGCGCCTTGGGGCAACTGTTTGTTGTGATTTGGCGCTATATAAAAAAAAATTGATTGAATTGATTGATTGATTACAGCAGAGTTTATCCCGCGTCCGCCACAGAAATCATCAAATACAGCACATGGATCCATCTCGGACAGAGAGAAAAAGAAAACAGAATCAGTCAGCCAAAAGAACTACACTTAAGGTATACTTCGTCAGCATTAAGCAACAGGAAAGCAGAGGAAATACTAAGGTAGAGATTTGGGGAACCTTAGCAACAAAATCCAACAATTTAGTCATCCTCCACATCATAGGAAAAGTCTGAATTCCAGTCTTCGTAGGACTGACCATGTTGTGTGCATTAACAGGCCTGTTGTTGTCCACTTAATTTTGGCCTCCAGACAAGCTAAAAAGATGTGTTGTGGATTTAAATTTGTGCTTTTTTTTTGTTTCATCTCACTTTTCATTGTGTGTTAATTTTGTCTGCCACTCATCCTACCTGCCTCACATTGTTGTCCCTTCACCATTCTCTCTCCCTCATGTCTCCGCACCACTCAGAGTACCCACAGTCTCTGGTGTGGTTTGACCATGGCAGGTTTTGTTTAGGGTTTGAAGGTAAGTTGAATCAGTCTGCTGTCTGGACTGGGAGTCCCTGTTTTTTGTTTTTGATTTTTTTTCACCTGTAGTCCTCTTCATGCTAATGCCCAACCCTTCCCATCTCATGCTTCATGCATCTAGAATATATCGACTATAGCACTTTGTTTCTACTCCCATATCCTATGCGTGAAACCCATGGCTGAATACAGTAATTGACAATATAGAACAACAGAAAGACTATGTCTTGCTTTTTTAGACATTCCTTTGCTGTGTGTGCACACATCTCACAGGATGCTCCAGAGGACCCAGCCCACTTACCATGGGATCACAGGACACTCTGCCAGTGGCTGCTGCCTTCACAGAAACTGTCAATGCTTATTTCAAAGGCGCTGACCCCAGCAAGTATGCCCACATTTGACCTTCTTTGTACAAGGAATGACAGACAAATGAAAGACCAGCATGATCCTCATGGTTGAGATCAATACATTCCAGGGGCCTCATGTACAAAGACTTGCGTGGACTTTCTACTAAACCCTGAATCTGGCCTAAGCACAAATATATTCAGATGTATGAAAGTGTGCGTAGGCATGAATTCACATCCCACTGAATGTTCAATTGAATGTGGAACCAAACTCCTCCCTGGCCACGCCCCATTGAAATATGCAATTTGATGTAAATAGGCCCTTTGAGCAGGGATTTCCCACAACGTCACGTCAGACATCATGAACACAGAAAAGAAAATATACTATAGATGACTGGAAATTACGTGGAGACACACAGGGACAGTTTTGAATTCAGTATGCTGTTAAACGGATTAATCATGAAACTGGAAAAATGTTCATGGGAGCTACAGAGTGTGTGTGTGAGGCCAACACGCAGAACAGCACGCACACACTGACGTTAAAAAGGGGAGGCGTGCCTCCGCTGACAGCGTGACATTTACAAGTTACACACGCATTTATTGACAAATACTGAACAAAGGAAGCCTGTTAAGAAGCTCTGCAGCTCAACATCAAGAAAAAATAAAAAAGACATTAATAATAATAAAAACATTTAAATGTGCACATCCCCAAATGTGTCCACGCTAGTTTTCATTAGGAACAATTACATGAATAAATTATTTAACCACCAAGCAGCGCACCACGCCTCCAGCCTGAGGCAAGTTTGAGCACCACACATGATTTGAACATTGATGGAATGAAAATGTTTCCTATTAACAGAAACAAATTCATCATGTGATGGCGCCTTTCTAGCAACATGTGTGCAGTCAGTAGTTCCGATTACATTTGGGAAACCGGCTCTCTCTGCAAAATGCGCTGTAATGTTGCAATGTACCTGGATGAGATTTGGATGACTGCGTTCCACACAACTGGCATGGGTCAGAGCAAGGTTGACTGGCACACGCCTGACCGATCAGCCAGCTCACGCCGGAATGCCCATGATGCCCAGTGTGGTCAGCACCTGTGTGGGCACAGACAACCCCTGGCTCCTCATCGTATTGCGCTTTGGACCGGCCGCGGTTCTGTGTGTAACTCCAGTAACAGTGGCCTTGGTAATCGAAATTGGTTCATGAGCCAATTATCCTCATTTGGAAGTAAATCCTCGTGTTCCCTGAATACACGCTCACGTCTGATTGCACCATTTGCAAGGTGCTTTAACAACGCTAACGCAGCCATTGTTAGTGCCATTTTACGCATCACTTTGTGGACGCTTTCATATCCACCCATATAATTACAAACACGTGGGTGTGTTAATTGTTCATAAGTGTGTCTCTGATGTGCACATCACTCTGATGACTTTTTTCACACTATTAACGGCTCCCTGCGTCGCCTTTACATGTCCACAGTGGAACAATAGCTGTACAAACGTGCGTATGCCAGCCTGGATTTTTGCGTGATGCACCACACATTTCCACGCTCACGTCACTTTTGATGCATTTGCACACAGACGTGGAGACGGGCGTACGCCAGGTTTTTGTGCATAAGCACGCATTGTACATGAGGCCCCAGGTTATGACGCATTTGCTTTGAAATTTAGATTTTGATCCTAAAGGAGTGATTTTTTTTTTTTTATTTGTGATCTGTCTTTTTGTCTGTCCCAGATGTGTAGTGAAGATCACAGGAGAAATGGTGCTGTCCTTTCCTGCAGGCATAACCAGACATTTTGCCAACCACCCCACTCAACCTGTGCTCACATTTAGCATTAATAACTGCAGCCGACTAGAGCAGATGCTCCCCAATCCACAGCTGCTGTGCTGGTAGGAATCATGTACACAGACAGACAGGCATGAATACACACAGGTCACTTAATGTTCTTAGAAATATTCAGTTACTAATTGCTGAAGTCCAACCTACAGGACTGTTTGGTTGCAATATCCACAGTTTTTCCAGCATTTGTCCAGATAGGCCTCTAACCCAGGTATCAACTCTGCAGGGCAATATCCAGACTTATTTTATTCCAAGCATTTACTGCACTATGTGTGAAACAGAACTGCCTGATGTTGAGTTTTGTCCTAGACTTAAAGATTAAGTGGTGGTCTTTCAGTACTCACTGTTCTTGTGTCATGGCAGGCGGCAGCCCGACACCAGGAGCGGGTGGACCCATAGTACAAACTCCCAAATTAGGCTTTGAGGTATCAGAAATCGTCATGTTTATTGCAGGCCAAGGTTCGGTACACAGGTGGTCATATCGCGGAGCAGAGGTACAAGCAGGACCAGGCAAAAACAGTCATAGATAAGCAGGGTTCAGTGGCACAGGCAAACTCAGACATCAGAGATAAGGCAAAGACATAGTCAAAAATCAGGGCAAAATACGGTACATGGCTGGACAAAAACAAGGCTGTGAACAAAGGCTGGAGAGTGTACTAAGACAACAATCTGGCGGTGAGCTGTAAGACTGTGAGGGCTTAAATAACAGGTGCTGTAAACAATGTGCATGTGCAGACTGATTAGGTAATAAGGTGCAGGTGTGCAGTGAAGATTCACTGTGCGAGAGTGATGTAAGGCGCAAACATACTTGGGCTGGTGTAGGGAGTGTGAGTGAAAGGAAACAAAGCAGACAGAACCAAAGAGAAAGACAGACATGAGGCAGGTACAGAGAAGTGAATATGATTAGCAGGGAATGATGAACAGGCTAGACATGAGACAGAATAACATATAACAGAACTGGGCAAGAACAAATACTAAAACAGAGCAACAAGGAAAACAGAGACTACATGATACAGATGCAAAACCCAATGTAACTGACAACACAAATGAAAAAATACACAGATGATGAACTAATGATCAGTAATGCAAACATAATCTGACAGAACAAAACTAGAACGGAACTGGATGATGGCAAAAGAATAACAAGAAACAAAGTAACAAGAAAAACATAACCGAATAAATTCCAAAGAAAACAAATATTAATAAATCAAAGCCGAAGCAGACCAATCCAAATAGCTTCTTCCTACACAAACACTCATTCCTTTTATTTAAAACAGGTCTTTGATCCAGTTTTCAATTGACTCTCCAATACCAAATGTTGGCAGTAAATGTCAATTAAAGATGTAGCTGCAAAAGTGTTTTAATGCTTTGTTTTATGCATATATATTACAAGGTATTTTTCATGGAGTTCTTTCAATATGTGCTCTTACATCTTAGTGATTCAATGACAGAGAGTGTACACACCAAGGAATTTTGGGTCAACATGCCAAACCTGATGAATCATCTGAAGAAAGTGTCCGAGCAGAAACCTCAAGCAACGTATTACAATGTGGATATGATCAAATATCAGGTAATATCTTCAGACATCAGTTTAAAAAAAAAAAAATTGTGACAATGGGCTAAATTCAAATGAAAACAGGCCTTTCAGGCTTACAACACATTCTCAAAAAAGTTGGGGCACTAAAGCCTTTGCTACTTTGTAATGTTGCCATTCCTTTGCACAACACTTTTAAGACTTTGGCATTGAGGATACCAAACGATATTTTGTCCTATTCTTCCTGTAAGCACATCTTAAGGTGTTCAACAGTACAGGGACTATGTTGTTGTGCTTTTATTTGGTCTAAATTCTCCACACATTCTTTATTGAAGACAGGTTGGGACTGTAGGTACAGTGGGCCCAACAAGTATTTAGTCAGTCCTTGATTGTGCAAGTTCTCCTACTTAGAAAGATGAGAGAGGTCTTTGTTGGCAATGACAGAGGTCAAACGTTTCCTGTAAGTCTTCTCCAGGTTTGCACACACTAGCTGGTATTTTGGCCCATTCCTCCATGCAGATCTCCTCTAGAGCAGTGATGTTTTGGGGCTGTCGCTGGGCAACACGGACTTTCAACTCCCTCCACAAATTTTCTATGGGATTGAGGTCTGGAGACTGGCTTGGCCACTCCAGGACCTGGAAATGCTTTTTATGGAGCCACTCCTTCGTTGCCCGAGCGGTGTGTTTGGGATCATTGCCATGCTGGAAGACCCAGCCACGTTGCATCTTCAATGCTCACTGATGGAAGGAGGTTTTGGCTTAAAATCTCATGATACATGGCCCCGTTCATTCTTCCCTTAACACGGATCAGTCGTCCTCTCCCCTTTGCAGAAAAACAGCCCCAAAGCATGATGTTTCCACCCCATGCTTCACATTAGATATGGTGTTCTTGTGATGCAACTCAGCATTCTTCTTCCTCCAAACATGACAACTAGAGTTTTTACTAAAAACTTCTATTTTGGTTTCATCTGATCACATGATATTCTCCCAATCCTCTTCTGGATCATCCATATGCTCTCTGGCAAACTTCAGACGGGCCTGGACATGTACTAGCTTAAGCAGGGGGACACACCTGGCATTGCAGGATTTGAGTCCCTCTCTGCGTAGTGTGTAGCCTTTGTTACTTTGGTCCCAGCTCTCTGCAGGTCCTTCATCAGGTCCCTCCGTGTAGTTCTGGGATTTTTGTTCACCGTTCTCATGATCATTTTGACACCATGTCTTCCATTTTCTTGCAATTGCTCCCACAGTTGATTTATTCACACCAACCTGCTTGCCTATTGTAGACTCACTCTTCCCAGCCTGGTGCAGATCTACAATGTTCTTTCTAGTGTCCTTCGACAGCTCTTTGGTCTTGGCCATGGTTGAGTTTGGAGTCTGACTGTTTGAGGCTGTGGACAGGTGTCTTTTATACAGATAACAAGTTCCAACAGATGGCATTAATACAGGTAACAGGTGGAGGACAGAAGAGCTTCTTAAAGAAGTAGTTAGAAGTGTGTGAGAGCCAGAAATCTTGCTTGTTTGTGGGTAACCAAATACTTATTTTCCACCACAATTTACAAATAAATTATTTAAAAATCCTACAATGTGATTTCCTGGATTTTTTTTTCTCATTTTGTCTCTCATAGTGGAAGTGTACCTAGGATGAAAATTACAGATGTCTCTCATCTTTCTAAGTAGGAGAACTTGCACAATCAGGGACTGACTAAATACTTGTTGGCCCCACTGTAGGTCAGTCTAATACCTTTAACTTCTTCTACAACCATGCTGTGTGCAGAATATGGTTTTGCATTGTCTAGTTGAAAAGTGCATGGGCATCCTAAGAAAAGACATCATCTTGAAGGCAGCATATATTGCACTAAATGCTCAGTGTACTTTTCTGCATTAATGCTGCCATCACAGAAATGTAAATTACCTTTGTAAAGGGAACAAATATCATGACAGATCCATGACAGACAAAAATGGTGGGCTCCAGGGTGTTCAAAAACAAACAGACAGACAAACAAGCAAGCAAGCAAACAAACAAACGGGGAATAACATAAGCTCCACCAATAAAGTGGAGGAGGTAATAAAACAAACAACAACTAAGAAATCAAATGTACATAAGTACATAAGCCTTTGCCATGAAGCACAAAATTGAGCTCAGGTGCATCCTGTTTCCACTGATCATCCTTGAGATGTTTCTAAACCTTAATTGGAGTCCACCTGGAGTAAATTCAGTTGATTTGACATGATGTGGAAAGGCACACACCCGTCTACATATAAGGTCCCACAGTTGACAGTGTATGTCAGAGCGCAAACCAAGCATGAAGTCAAAGGAATTGACTATTGACTATACGAGGTCTGTTAGAAAAGTAACGGACCTTTTTATTTTTTTCAAAAACTATATGGATTTGATTAATATGTTTTTACGTCAGCCAAGTTTGAACCTTCGTGCGCATGCGTGAGTTTTTCCATGCCTGTCGGTTGCGTCATTCGCCTGTGGGCAAGCTTTGAGTGAGCACTGCTCCACCCCTCTCGTTGTTGTTTCATTGCGAGGAAATGGCGGAATGATTTGGGCTTTTTTTCCATCAGAATTTTTTCAGAAACTGTTAGAGACAGGCAGCTGGAAACCATTCGAAAACTTTGTGGCTTTCGGTGAAAATTTTACGGGTTTCACAGAGAATAAGGAGTGTTACTACAGCTTTAAGGATGGCCCACAATGGAGCACGGTGTGCCGAGCTCCGAGCCGCCATCGAGAGGCAGAAACCACCACATCATTTCTAAATGGATGGCTGTGTGGAGCCGGGACCATCGTGTGCAATTTCTCTGGTTATCACAAGAGCTGGACATCATCGCGCATCACGACCGATTCGCTGATGAAGCGAGAAAGGAACACCTCCGTTTTGGAGTGCCAGAGGACAAGCCCAGCTGTCCACAATTTCTCTTATACTCGCTCGACTGGTAAGCACTGAAAGCCGAGATAGGCATGTCCCAACTTGTCCTCTGGCACTCCAAAACGGTGTTCCTTTGTCTCTCTTCATCAGCGAATCGGTCGTGACGTGCGAAGCCTCCGTGCGGCTTTCCATGACAAAATCTCTTGTTAAAAGTGAAATCTGCTGGAAAATGGCTGATGTCCAGCTCTTGTGATAACCAGAGAAATTGCACACGACGGTCCCGGCTCCACACAGCCATCCGTTTAGAAATGATGTGGTGGGTTCTGCCTCTCGATGGCGGCTCGGAGCGCAGCGTGCCGTGTGCCATTGTGGGCCATCCTTAAAGCTGTAGTAACACTCATTCTCTGTGAAGCCCGTAAAATTTTCACTAAAAGCCAGATAAATTTTTCGAATTGTTTCCAGCTTGCTGTCTCCAACAGTTTCTGAAAAAATTCTGATGGAAAAAAAGCCCAAATCATTCCGCCATTTCCTCGCAATGAAACAACGACGAGAGGGGTGGACCAGTGCTCACTCAAAGCCTGCCCACAGGCGAATGATGCAACCGACAGGTGTGGAAAAACTCACGCATGCGCACGAAGGTTCAAGCTTGGCTGACGTAAAAACATATGAATCAAATCCATATAGTTTTTGAAAAAAATAAAAAGGTACAATACTTTTCTAACAGACCTCGTAGACCTCAGACACAAGATTGTCTCGAGGCACAAATCTGGGGAAGGGTACAGAAACATTTCTGCTGCTTTGAAGGTCCAAATGAGCACAGTGGCCTCCATCATGTGGAAATGGAAGAAGTTTAGATTCACCAGGACACTTCTTAGAGCTGACCACCCCTCTAAATTAAACAATCGGGGGAGAAGGGCCTTAGCCAAGGAAGAACCCGATGGTCACTCTGTCAGAGCTCCAGCATTTCTCTATGGAGAGAGGAGAACCTTCCAGAAGGACAAACATCTCTGCAGCAATCCACCAATCAGGCCTGTATGATAGAGTGGCCAGACAGAAGTCACTCCTTAGTGAAAGGCACATGGCAACCCACCTGGAGTTTGCCAAGAGACACCTAAAGGACTCTAGAATGGCTTTCCCAAAGCCTGACCTCAGCTCTGTTGAAAATCTGTGGATTACGCTTAAAGCTGGGTCTGTGCCAGAACACCAACCAGTTCAATTGAATTCTACTAATTCTGCCAAGACGAGTGGTCAAATATCAGCCAGAATTATGCCAGAAGCTTGTTGCTGGCTACCAAAAACAACTGATCAAGGCTCCGTTTGCTAAGGGAGAGTGGGCAGACAGAAGCCACTCCTTAGTAAAACACACATGGCAGCCCACCTGGAGTTTGCCAAAAGGTACCTGAAGGACTCTCAGACCATGAGAAACTAAATTCTTTGGTCTGATGACACAAAAATTGAACTCATGTTTGGTGGAAACAGGCACTGCTCATCACCTAGCCAACACCATCCCTACAGTGAAGCATGGTAGTGGCAGCATCATGCTGTGGGGATGTTTTTCAGTGGCAGGAACTGGGAGACTAGTCACGATTGAGGGAAAGATGAATGCAGCAATATACAGAGAGATCCTGGATGAAAAGCTGCTCCAGAGCGCTCTTGACCTCAGACTGTGGCGACGGTTCATCTTTCAGCAGGACAGTGACACAGCCAAAATATCAAAGGAGTGGCTTCAGAACAACTCTGTGAATGTCCTTGAGTGGCCCAGCCAGAGCCCAGACCTGAATCCAATTGAACATCTCTGGAGAGATCTGAAGATTGCTGTCCATCGACACTCCCCATCCAATCTGATGGAGCATGAAATGTATTGCAAAGAGGACTGGGCAAAACTGCCCAATAATAGCTGTGCCAAGCTTGTGACATAATATTCAAGAAGACTTGAGGCTGTAATTCCTGCCAAAGGTGCATCAACTAAGTATTGTACATGTGATTTCTTAGTTTTATATTTTTTGCAAAAACAAACAAAAACCTTTTTCCCTGTTGTCATTATGGGGTGTTGTCAGTTGAATTTTGAGCTGATAGTTTGAGGTTTTGCTGAAGGATTTTGTGATGTTATTCCATCTACTTTGTACAATGAACCAGTTCCACTTGATAGAAAACAGTCCCAGTGCATGAAACTACCACCACATGGTACAGTGTTCTTGAGTGAATGCATCACCTTTACTCACCAAACGTATGTCTGGTCATCATTGCCAAACAAGTCAGTATTTGTCTTATTGGACCATATGAATCATTACTGCAAAAGGGTTATTTTGTGTGTGTGCTATTTGCTTGTTAAAACAAGTCTCTCAATGCCTTTGTGCAGTTTTCATTTAAATGCAAGTAAAAGTGGAATTCTTGTGACCTCGTCTTCTGTTCCTCAGGTGACAGCAGCAGGAATTCAGTCCACTCCTCTGAACCTGGCAGTGAGCTGGCGAGGTGATGCAACAAATACAGACCTGAGAATCGACTACAAATATAACTGTGAGGCCATGGCCACCCCGATGCCATTACACAATATCCATTTTCTGGTTTCGGTGGATGGAGGTGTTGCCAGATTGCAGGCCATGGTCCCCCCTGCCACCTGGTGAGAACATTTTAATTACAATGAAAATAGTTCTGTGTCATGATGTGAGGTGGCACAGAACATAGTTGGACACAAATGCTGACTCACAGACAGAACATAGGGTTAGTAGAAAAGGCTTTATCAAAAATACTAGCAAAGATTCAGTACACAGTGTATCAGTCAGCGAGGCGGAGGTATAGACAGACGTAGTACTAAGGCGTGGTCCAACAAAACAAGCAGGTTTCAGGTACACGGCATGGAGGAGTTCAAAGGCAAGACAGAGGCAAGGTCAAAAATGAGCAAAGTCAAAATACAGGCAAGCAATCAAACCTGGTCAAAACAAGGCTGTAAGAAGGGCTGGAACGACGACAAAAACTGCGATGAACTGGCAGGGAAGTGGTGAACTGAAACAGCTTAAATAAGGGTGGAGGTAATTAGAGGAACTAGACAGATGTGGGGAACATTCTGGAAGGTGGTGTGGCTGGATGACAAAGATGAGGGAAGCAGGTGCAAGATAATGCAGTGGAGACAACACAAACTGGAGTGATGTAAGCTGCAAAGACATGAGCCAGAGTAAAGAGCGTGAGTGGATGAATACACTAAACAGATAGAATGAAAGTGAGAGACAAAGACACGAGGCAGGTCCAGTGACGTGGAGTGAGAACAGAAACAAATGGAAGTGAGGGAAAACAGAGAACAAAGGTCAAACAGAAACCGAGGACTATGAACAGAACCAGAACAGAGCATGAACATGAGAACTAAAAAGCGAACCATCAGATAATAAGTAAAGAAGAAAAGCTACATGGGAACTGATCAGAGAATAACAAGAAAATAAATACTAAGACAGAACTAGACTGGAACTGGCTTATGACTGAAGTAAAGATAACCAGATCCTGAACAGAAAACAAAACCCAATACTACAGCAAAACTGATAAAATCAGAAATGAGATGAACAAAATAAACCAGTGATCAACTGATGATAAACAATGAAAATACATCCTGGCAGAACAAACTAGAATGGAACTAATCTATGGCAAGAGTATTAAAATTAACAAAGAAACAAAGTGACAAAGCAAAACAGCACAGAAAATAAGTGACCAAAAACAACTAATAAATCAATGCTGGCGCAGACAATGAGAAAAAGAAAGGAGGCAAAAATGGGATCAAAACCCCGGATCTGGGCTGAAACCTGACACTATGCAAGGTTCTCTGTTAAAATGGATTTAAAATAAATATTTCAAAGTAGTGCTTTCCACATAACAAAACTGCATAGAAAATAACAGCTCAATTCCAAAACTTATTTACCCCTTTTTGTTTTTACTTAAATGCCGTACGACCACGGTTCCCAAAGTGGGGTCTGAGCTCCCTTCAATGGAATGTCAAAGATCACAGTGGGTGAACAAGGTTTTGCCTGATCTGACATTCTGCTTATGTTACATAAAATTATCATAACATACTTCCTGGAGAATGAAAATACCTCTGGAATCAACAATAAAATGCTTTTTTAAAAATGAAAGGATGCTAAATGGAGTTGTGGTTGGTGGGACTCCAACTATTTTGGAGCTCCATTGTCGGTAGTAAATACGTATGTGTAAAAGCATAACATGATAGTGCAGATAATAAAAATAGGTATTAATATAATTTTTAGTTTTATCTGCAGTTTTTGGACTTGGATTTTGGTTTGTCCTTGTTCCCGTTGGTGAATGGATGACAGACACAATATTGTTTCCTCACACAGGAATCCAGAACAACAGGTCATCCAGTGGAAGATTCCCAGCCTCTCTCAAAGATCTGAAAATGGAGGTATTTATTATCCAGCATGTGTACACTATTCAATAACATATTACTACAAGCATGAAGTATGAGGAAAAACATCACAGATTCATGGACTACTGTACAGTCAGAGACGAACCATGTCTTCCACTCAGTCTAAGTTCAAAACATCACAGCACAAGAATTCGATCCTTTAAAGTCACAAAAATGATGGAAAATCAAAACAAGATCAGTTCACAAAACAGTTAAGCACCTAAAATCTTAAACTTGCCCGGCAACATCTGATGCTTTTGAAAAATCATCCATTATCATCAACACATGATGCAAGAGTTTCTTTCTGTCGTGCATCTTCAGCGTTTGTATGAATGTTGTTGATTAGTGTTTTACCAACACTGAAATCAACAGCTAACTTTCAGGAACCTTCTCCTTTCTCATTCAAACAAATAAGTTTCACCTTTTCTTCTAACGTTAAAGGTTTTCTTTTCTGAGATGTTGAAGCTTTGCTAACAGGACCCATTTTTCTTTGTTCTTTTGTTGACTGGAGTAACGTTCACGGGAGGGTTTTGATGTAACTTCTAAGGGAAAATCCGGTTGGGAATTTCCATGGAATGGCCACTGTTGAGGGGATTTTCATCCTTTTGAGTGGGCTGCTGGCCGCATTTGAGGGGTGGCCTCTCTTGAGAGGTGAAATCAATAGAAGGACAGTTGTTGCAGTGGAGATGTGGCTGTATATGAGGGGTGGCCTCTCCTGAGAGGGGCCGCTAATGAGGGGGACCACTGTATCTGTCCTTGAAGTGTTGTTATCCTAAACTATCTTACTCCGTCCATCCATGGATGATGAGTGAGCTTCATCATCATCATCATACAGCCTTCTCTGTGCGTAGTGTTCAGACAAGCCACACTCGGTTGAGGGACTAAAGCAGTCACACATCGGGTCACATTACACAAACAACCTTTGGACTGATGAAGCTTTTCCCCTCATTGTTGTAGACCATTTATCTTTTTATTGTCTGCTGAAGAAACATGAGTTTGTGTAGAATGCACAGCTGACTAATCTGCACATTAGACTGTTGAAGTGTTGTCATGGAATTATAAACTACGTTGTGTACCCCCTCTCTTTTCAGATTTAAGACAGGGGGAGTATTGGAGATTTCAGCTCTGTCGTGTTCAACAATCTTTAACCAACTGTCAGTTCCGATATTGTATTCTCATTGTACAGGTGTAGGAGCTCTTCTGGGTCGGTTCCAGATGACGGAAGGGTCCAGTAAACCCTCCCAGCTGACAGTTCAGTTCACCAGTGAGGGAACCACTCTGTCAGGGTGCGACATCCAGTTGGTTGGGACTGGCTACCGACTGTCTCTGGTCAAAAAGAGATTTGCTGCAGGTCAGTTTGTAGAGAAGACCAAGACAACTGTAATTCATTTAGTTTCAGAGCTTGTAAATATGAGCAGTTGAAATTTAAAAACACAAAAACAAACAAACAACCAAAAGAGGTTTTTGTTACAAAATAACAAATTTTTCACTAGTCACACCAGTTAATTTAAACCTGAATGCTGAGATACGTGTATTTCAGATGCCACTTTCCAATTACCTCTGAAGTTGTGACTGCAGCTTTTGCTACTGTTGATACTCAGAGCAGTCGTCTTGAGTCGTGAACTTAGTCTATGGAGTCTTTCAGGGACTCATGATCCTTTGTGCACGTGGTGGGCCCATTGTAAACAATAAAAATAACATCACCGCTCATCACGCACAAGGAGAAAAAAAAGAAATCCAGCTTGAAATGTGGTCAGCGTGGCATTCAAACATAAATTGTTTATATCGATTTTTTTTTTTATCAAATACCACGACAAATCACACCCAGATTATGTGCCATCTGCACTGAACAAAAATATAAAGGCAACACTTTTGTTTTTGCTCCCATTTTTTATAGTGGGGACTCCATGGAATTCAGTCATAGATGGCCCAAACTATACCTTTTTGGAACCTTTATGATTAGACAAATAATGTGGTATAGGTTTCAATATGATTGGAGCATTTTTAAATTTTGACCCCTGTGTAATTCTTTATTGACCCCTGTAGCTCATTAGAGGTCAGCTCCAGGATGGCTCCATATCTGAAAAAAAACATTAGATAATTTAGAATATGTGTGTCAAATCCCATGCTTTTATCACAGAATGGATGATTTTTATGGAAATTTTAGCTAAGCTGCACCACTATTATGAGCTGAACTCAAAGACCCATAATATTTTCTATGTACACAAAAGACCTATTTCTCTCAAATATTGTTCACAAATCTGTCTAAATCTGTGTTAGTGAGCACTTCTTTATGGAGATAATCTATCCTACCTCCCAGGTGTGTATCAGGCGTGGCACAAACTGTATGGACACAAATGCAAACTCACACGACTGATAGAGTTCAAAAAAGGGGTTTAATTGCTTCAACAGGCAGGTGGTCAGTACACGTGTGGTCCAGCAGTGTGGCAGAGGTAGCAGACAGAGGAGAGACTGAGGTGTAGTCAGTAAACAGGCACAGGTCAAAATACACAGTGTAAGGGCTATCAGAGGCAAGACTAACTCAAGGTCAAAAATGGGCAAGGTCAAAATACTGATAAGCAGGACAAAACTAGGCATGGGATGGAGGCTGGAAAGTGACACGAAATCAACAATCTGGCAGTGAGTAGTGAGTCTGTGAGGGTATTAATAGTGGGGACACTAATCAAGGTAATGTGAAGCAGGTGTGTGGAAGGTTCTGGGAAGGGTGTGGTTTTGTGAATCAAAGAAGAGGGAAGAAAGGCAAAGTGTATGAGAGGGCAAAACAAAGTGGTGCAAAGCAAGAGAAGTAAGTGACAGAAAAACTAACTGTGAAAAATGTGAAGTGCTCAAGACAAATAACGTGAGCAAAACTAAAGGGGCAAAACTTAGAAATACTGTGACTAGTCTAGGAAAGGGGAAAAAACAAGAAACCTAATATAAAACCAAACTAGTACGGAACTGATACTGACTGAGACATAAACATGATTACTATACAATACAAGATGATGACAAACAAACTACTGGTATAAAAGAGAATAACAAACCCAGTGACTACAGAATAATGCAATAAATAGAACAAGATAACTGAAACAGAAAATGCAATAAATAACAAGTGGAACATAATCAGATCAGCAACAGTGAAGATAAATAATAACAAAGCCCTGTGACTAAAGCATAATGTAATAAATGTGAAAAACAGAATGAAACTAAGACTAAAGCAACATAATGGACCAAGAGTGAAAGCAAATAATAAACAAAGCAACACTAAATACGTGGCAAAGAAAAAATAGAACCCCTTGATCCCGGTATAAGGCATAAAAGAAAAATAACTTTATTTGATTAAGCCAATTTTGTAAATAAAGTAAGAGTAAGTTGTTATCCTTTAAATGACTAAGGTTGTAAATCAAACGTGGGTCTCTTTAAAGTTTTACTGAGATTTTTATTCTCCCACATTAAAATTAGCCTGATATTTATTTTAAGTGCAAATAAAACTGTAGCTATTGTTCTGATTTTATTTGAAATAAAATGTGTTGCAACTGTAACTAGTGAATACTATATTTGGTAATTTCTGAAGTAATCAGAAATCATAAAAGGCTTGAAACGTATTTAAAAAAAATATTTCAAGCAACTTTTGACTGTTGAGACTTGCAGGCATGTGGCATTCATTGAACAAATAGAAATAATACCAAGTTACATTTATTTTGAGTCTTTTTTTAAATAGCCCTACCATGTCAGCTATTATTTGGCCTTTTGAAATGGTCTGCATTAAACTGAAATGAAAAATTACTTTATTTTGTAATAAGTTTATGTTGCAATGTTTATTTGTATAGCACTTTCAAGTAAACAAATCTATGTTGTAATGCAATAACAAAAAAGTTATGTAATTTTAATTCTGTGTATCTCAGTGCTTGTATATATGTATTTTGACCAAGAACTTACTTACAAGATACCAGTAGGATAGTGGATGTTGACAGCAGTGATTGGTGGAACGGCTGCTCTTACACGGGGCCGAGCTTTACTGTATCTTGTCTTCTTCATGTCAAAATTCTGATGTTATTCTCTCTTACACTTGTTTTCTTTTCTTTTGTTTCACAGGGAAATATTTGGCAAATAATTAGCAAAGCTGTTGAAGAACAGACTCAGAAGTGGATTGTGACTGTGAGGACTTTGCTTAATGCATCTTACAAAACACACACAGAGACTCAAATAAACACTATAATCAGTAGACCGACTGCTGCCGAGTTTATGCAAATTAAATACAAATCATTACTTTTGTGCACTCTGAACACTTATGGGGTTACATTGTGGTAAAAATATGGAAAAAAAAAACTAATTATTCCTCTTAATAGTGAGTTAATAAAGTGATCTGGCCTTCTTCATTTCAGAGTTCCTTTGGTCTATGGAAGATGCATTTCAAATAATGTGAATAGTTGATATATATTACAGAAAACTCTTAAGGTGGAAAAGTATGATTTTTTTTTCTTTAAAACAAAGTGTAGTATAGAGTTGTTTTGCAGTTTTAGTCCAGTTCTGAGTTCAACCGCCACATCACTTTTTTCTTGTTTTTCTTACCATACTTTAGATGGCGATAATTTTCCTTGTCAAAGCAAAACATTAAATGCACTTTGCTATTGAAAATATCACAGATGGTTCTATCATTTCACAATGACCTGCGCGTCTTTTTATATTTGAGGACTTTTACAGCTTTTCCTTTGAAGGGGTCACATGAACAGTCAGTGCTGGCAGAAGAATAGTCGAAACACAAACATTAAAGTTACAGTCTGTTGGATTTAGGGTGTCTGCTAGCAGAAATAGAATACAGCATTCATAACTATCTGTTCATTAATGTCTAATTGCCTGTAACCACAAATTTATTTTTCTTTGTAAACGTAGCATAAGCCCTTTGTATCTCCATGGGAGCAGGCCCCTTCATGTTGCAGAATCATGTTGGTTCCATAGTCCAAATGTGACATAGGCTTTATTCAGGTGGCCAGTTCAAGTCAATTTATTGCATATCTGATTCAAGTCTGATCTCAACAATCGACTGTCTTCATTTTACATATATAGCAAGTGATCAGATCCGATCTGTGTGTCCGTGTTGCAGCCTTCATCTGCTGTCTTATCTATATTGGTTGCTAATTGCTATACTAATGAAAGTCACACACATGGAAGCAGTCACATGACTTGACTGGTGTCCAGTGTTGAAAAACTGCAGCTAAACCCACACAGAGCTCTGTGACTCACAGGGTACGTGTTATAAAAACAGTCAAAGGTTATACTATGTTTGTATGTATTCATATATTTATATTTTAAATTTTTATAAATTTAAAAATTAAAGTTTGACATGTTAGTTTGGGCTTTTGTGTGTGTGTGTGTGTGCATGTGCGCACGTGCATGTGTTTTGAGGTTTCTTCCCAACTCACTGGCATTGCGACCGGCGTGTACATTTCTCACCACATAAGCTCCACCCCCCATGCACTTTGTATTGTGTGATATTTCACAGCCCTAACAAAACACACTAGGAATCCGATCTAAACATTCAGGCCAAAATAGATTTGCAAAAATGCTATTTGAATAACATTTCAAAGCACTACAAATGACACTTGAAACTGATTAAAAAAAAAAAAAATTTCAAGAAACTTTTGACTGTTGAGATTTGCAGGCATAGAATCGGATTCAAATTGGATATGCACGTAAATTGGATTTTTACTAAGACTCTGAACAAGGCCACCTTTTGTTTTTTACAGCACGACTGGAAGGCTGACGAAAAAATAAGATGAATCAGCAGTTGATAGGCTAAGAAGTTTGAGAACCCTCATTTTTGTGAAACAGAGAATTATACATATTGCTTATCAGATGATCATTCACCACTTCAGTAAGTGCTGTCTCCATGGAGTGGTGCATTCTAAAAGACAACTGTAGCGGCTCAAAGAGGTCATTATTAGCAAGATAATTCACTAGCTGCCATTAAACCACTTTTTCAAAAAATTTTAGAGCAGAAGAATAGATTCAATATGGGTCTGTAATTTTTCAATGAACCCAGACCTAAGTTAGGTTTCATAAGAACAGGTTTGATCACTGCAGCTTTAAAACATGTAGGAACGGAACCCAATGTTGGTGACAGGTTAATATTGTTCAGCATAGGTACAGTTTGGTCAGCATCAGGTCAAATAACAGCCCAGTGTCACTTTTTTTTTTCGTGCTCCCGTGACGAAATGAGTCAAATTTTCATGACAGGGTTCTTTTAACTCACTATTCCTAACCCTGCTCCTATCCCCGACCCTAACCTTTACCATAACCTAATCTTACTCTTTCCCCCCACCATAACCATAACTCCCCCCACTTCACTTTTAATTTCATGCAGCCATCATGTAATGAATTAGAATGAATTTGTGCTGCCGTGATGAAAATGAGGAGCTTTTCGTCACAATATCACGAACCAATAGATTAATGTATATTTCGTGCTGCTGAATCACGACTTGCCGTGAGACCAGGTTGCAAATAGACAAGTTGTGCTTTTAGCAGAAAAGGCAAGGGAGCGTGAATACTCGTCGCCAAAGAAGTGAAAATGGGAATGGAAACAAAATCATGACTGATGACATCAAAATACAATCTGCAATCTCACCAGCAGATGACACTTTAACTCTTATACAAGAATGTTTTACGGGATGAAACTTCCAAAACACCATTCTGATGTGATATTTATTGATGTGATATTCTTATACGAGGTCTGTTAGAAAACTATCCAACCTTTTTATTTTTTCAAAAACCATATGGATTTGAATCACGTGTGATTGCATCAGCCAAGCTTGAACTTTTGTGCGCATGCGTGAGTTTTTTCACGCCTGTCGGTTGCGTCATTCGCCTGTGAGCAGGCTTTGTGTGAGCACTGGTCCACCCCTCTCGTTGGATTTTTATTGCGAATAAATGTCTGAACGATTTGGAGCTTTGCTGCATCAATTTTTTTCCAGAAACTGTGAGAGACCTCCAGGTGGACACCGTTCGGAAAATTAATATGGCTTTCAGGGACGATTTTATGGGGATTATACAGATTAAGGAGTGTTACTGCCGCTTTAAGGATGGCCCACAGCTGCTGAGAGCGCGACGCGCTCCGAGCGCCGATCGACATGCTCAAACAACCAGATCATTTCCAACGTGAAGGCTTTGTTGATCCGGGACCTTGTCTGACTTTCACAAAAAGGCAGAAAGCGTGGACATCAGCACTTTTTCGGCACATTCCACTGTTACAGGAGTTTTTTTCACGGAAAGAAAAGCGGAGGGACGCGCCACGGAGCCGTTCATTATGCGGGACAAAACCATCTCGGTGTTGGTCTCACAGGACGGCTTTGAGATGGCTTTCAGATGGATTCCGGTTGCTTTTCAGTCGTGTGATTATCCGATTGTGATTGACCATGAGCTGGACATGCCCCAACATGTCCTGGAAGGCGCGGAACTCTGAAAAAGTGCTGATGTCCACGTCTTTTCACAATTCCTGTGCTAGTTAGACGACATACCGGATCAAGACAGCATCCAGTTTAGAAATGAACGGCACATTCCACTGTTACAGGAGTTTTTGTCATGGAAAGAGCGGTGGAGCCGCCTGGCGCAAAGCAACGCAGTGATGAAGCCTTCCAGAACATGTTGGGGCATGTCCAGCTCATGCACAATCACAATCGGATAATCACACGACTGAAAAGCAACCGGAATCCATCTGAAATCCACCTGAAAGCCATCCTGTGAGACCAACACTGAGGTGGTTTTGTCCCGCATAATGAACGGCTCCGTGGCGCGTTCCTCCGCTTTTCTTTCCACGAAAAAAACTCCTGTAACAGTGGAATGTGCCGAAAAAGTGCTGATATCCACGCCTTCTGCCTTTTTGTGAAAGTCAGACGAGGTCCCGGATCAACAAAGCCTTCACGTTGGAAATGATCTGGTTGTTTCAGCGGGGTCTGAGCATCGGCGGTCGGCGCTGGGAGTGCGCCACGCTCTCAGCAGTTGTGGGCCGTCCTTAAAGCGGCAGTAACACTCCTTAATCTGTATAATCCCCATAAAATCGTCCCTGAAAGCCATATTAATTTTCTGAACGGTGTCCACCTGGAGGTCTCTCACAGTTTCTGGAAAAAAATTGATGCAGCAAAGCTCCAAATCGTTCAGACATTTATTCGCAATAAAAAAATGACAAGAGGGTGGACCAGTGCTCACACAAAGCCTGCTCACAGGTGAATGACGCAACCGACAGGCGTGAAAAAACTCACGCATGCGCACGAAGGTTCAAGCTTGTCTGATGCAATCACACGTGATTCAAATCCATATGGTTTTTGAAAAAAATAAAAAGGTCGGATACTTTTCTAACAAATCTCGTATATTAAGTACAACTTGGTACAGTTTCTCAGAAAGTGAAACCTTTGAAAAGTTGTTGCCCAGTCACATTTCATCTTTTACAACCTTAAATTTTTTTCTCTTTGGATCAATTTGTCATTTTTCCTAAAAGCTTCCTACAGACTAATTCTGTGGCTGTGCCACCCTCTGATTGGTGTGGCAGTCACACTGGATGCTGCATTAAAAACACTCGGAAGGTCAGCGATTCCGACCTCTGGCTCGGGGAAAAAAAATGCCTTGAACGCTCAGTTGGAAAACTCTGAGGAGCAACCCGAAGATTCCGAGTTGACATCACAGCTATGGCAGCTTCGTTTGCGACTGGTTAGACAACAGTAATATTAATGTTGAAAATGCATCTTTAAATTAATTTTAAATTAGGCATTACTCCCATATCTAATAAAATAACATTTAAAACCACACATCAACATAAACATTGATTTACATGCAGACAGATTAACAGCGAACACTTTTTTTTTTTTTTTTTTTTAAATTTGTGTTTGTGGATCACAAAGCATGTGTGCAAATCAAAGGGTATTTGTAGATCACCTGTGCATTTGCAAGTATTAATGAGACAAATTTAACTCCATACTCCAAAAATTTAGGACGTAAGGTTGATTCCATGCATTGTCTTGAGCACCATTTCAATGAATTCAGTTTGTATACCTATGTGCAAGTTTACTGAACTTGCAATCATTCTAAGTGATGTGTGTGTGCATTGATACCACATTTTAGAGGAGCACAGGTGACTAAAACATATAGCTTGGTATTTATAAAGCAATTTACTATATATTGTTCATTTCGACGACATTTTGTGGAGCTCCTCCAACTTTTACCCCAGCTCCCCCTCAGCCCCCCCAACAAAAATTTCGTGGTGCTGCCACTGGATGTGTGCCATACGCTGGTGTAAAGTACACTGAAAAAAGATAATAGTTGAACCAACTTTAAAAAAAAAAAAGGGTTACAATTGGTAAAACCTGAATGAATTAATTTGTTTGAACTTCAAACAACTTCAAACAACTTCAAACAAATTAATTCATTCAGGTTTTACCAATTGTAACCCTTTTTTAAGTTGATTCTTTTTTCAGTGTAGCCTGGAAATCCAGCCTGAGGACACCGGCTGGCATTTTAAGAGTTGCTTTAATGATGTGTTTTGCTCTATTTGTTTGACCCCGTTGTTTGAGTGAAGTCATAACAAGGATCGAAAGAAATTTCTATCAAGAACTATGTCTGTTGTTTTATTTTTCTTCTTATCCCACCACGTTGTACAATTCTTTTATCATTTTCTAATAGCAATATTTAAAAACTACATGTAAAAAGTGTACATTAAAAAAAGAAGCTATGTTTCAAACATTTCTCTGGGAAAAATAATGTGTCTGTGGTTGTCATTTGGTTTATTGATGTCAGCGCTCCATGCATTAGGAAAACTAATGAAACCATCAACATCTGTTTCTTTACATGTGGGTTTCTTGTACAAAAAATGTTTTACAGTTGATGAAAAACTGTAAATGGTGAGCATGAAATCTACGTTTGTCCATTAACATTTTACAATGCAATGACAATTTGTCAATATCAAAAACGTCACACAAAACCTGTGTTGTTGTATATGTGCACAATAATACCTTTTCTTTTTGTTTTCCTTCACTGAAAATCTCCACTGTCTTGTTTTGCTGTTGTTGCACCTTAAAAACCTCTTCAATAGATCTGGTATGTGTTTGCCAATATCTCAAATCAGTATATGTTTGTGCCGGACTTGCACATAAAACACAAACCATTATGAAAACTTAATGTGTGTGACATTTGACCATCACATTTTATAGAATGTTTCTATGTGTTAACTGAACTCAAAGTTTAACTCACCGTGTCACACTTCTTTACGCCTTAATGGCCCCTGGAGTTAATAATGATAATTAACATTTTCTTGTATGATAATTCTTTTATTTTTGCCTTATTTGTAAGTATGGAGTATGTCCTCTGATATCTGAGGGATTCTGTAAGTTTGTTTGTTTTTTTTTCTACTTTTGGTTGTATTCCTTTCACTGCATTAGACACAGAATATGCAAATATTTCATGTAAATTTCCCATCCAAAGATTTTAAAAATAAATATATGAAAGTCAGTATAATGTAATATCTGTTTTACTTGGTAATAAAGAAGAGCAAATGTGAGACAGCCACCTTTTTGTCATTTGTCCAAAGCTAAATGTGGAACATAAAGTACATCTGTAACTGATAACTTCAAATTATTGGTGTTTATTGATGTCTTTTTTATTATTAGCATTTTTCATCCCATTTCAACTTCCGATTTGGGTTGGAACGTAAATATTGGCATTTTAATGGGCAATAAAGAAGAAATTATAAAAACTATTTATAAATCAAATATTAATCCATCAATAAATTGTTCAAATTAAATTGGAATTTATAAAAACAACATTAAATAGTTAATTTAAAAATACACAAGTATGTCCCTTTGGCTGAT